>NC_091496.1:21757024-22061560 GCF_947461875.1 Haliaeetus albicilla | reverse complement strand
AAGGGAAAAAAACAAACGAACATTGGATGTTATGAAAACATTACATAAAAATTTAAACAGCAAGAAAATATAGAATTGTGGGTTAAGTGATGGCAAAGGAACAATCAAGTTTTTATTATGTATTATGACTTATTTCTCCTTTCTTATTTTAATGGCTTGGCTTTAGAGCTCGAGTGATATTCTGGTATTCAAAGGTTAAATACAATGGGCTTGGTCTCCATGCCTCACCCAATAGCAAACAAAGTTATCAACCAAGTTTCCCTGTGAAAGCATAGGGGAATCCCAGCCTGCAATTGAAATTGGGTTTGTGCCCTACTCATTTTACGATCCATATTGTTTGCAGGCTGTACGTAAAGAAACAGGCTTATGCCAAATTTGACTCAACAGCTGGTAAAGATCAAGAGTGCTGCATTTAAAAAAAACCTCTCCAGAAAACTATGAAATAGTGTTTGTATTGTCTGCCATTAAATGTAGTAATGTTTCCAAAGTCCGTGGATAAAGAAGGAAACCTTAAACTGAATCTGGGATTTCCCTGCAATTATAAAGGTTATTGGCAGGGCAGCAAATTGTTGATATAGTTGCTGCGTGTTCATGCTATTCATAGTCAAAGTATGTGGTGTTTCTTTACTGGATATTTATGCCATGGATCCATCCATTCTTGCTGAATAATACACACTGCAAAACCAGTGATACCATACAGCCCTTAGGCCACTAACTCAGCTGAAATAAATTGGCATTTTTTGTTCATTATTAAGGAAAGCAATTCGTATTTTAAAAGTGATCCCAAGTCTCTAAAAAATGGACATGATAATCTAGGTGGCATAATTCAGTTGTTCTCTAAAATCTGTTTGGAAAAACTAGTATTAGACATGGAAAATATCTACAGAGACTGATCAGACACCTGGCTTCCTCAGAGTGAGCGAGAGAGAGAGACAGAGATAACAGTGTGAAGTCCCAACATAGGCAGATGATTCACAGACTTTTTTTGTGTATGCATCGATATACCTGATAACTGGAGGAGATGCATAAAAATATAAAACATATCCTCTGCTAATAGTTGCTGAGATGCAGTACAATCCACGAGAGCATGCCCTAGATAGAATGCCTTCGTTTTGCATCCCTGCCTGTCATTGTCTCACCTGTGTGGCCCTATTCGAGTAATTTCCTTTCTCCAGTTTTCACAAGTACAAAATAGTGCTGACCTTCCTGTGTGATGTCTTAATTATGTGTTTTAATTAAGTGCTTTGAATACTATAATTAAGTGTTAAGTACTCATTAGTCAAAGCAGTCATACTTAAGGGGCTCAATCATGTTGAGTCACTGTATTAGAGTGATATTAACCCATTTGCTTAGATACCCCTGCTTGCCTTCTCTGCTGGTAGTCAGGAGAGCTGCAGTTTAGCGTTAGGTGACTTATCTCTTGGACTGTGTTTTACATTTACTCTTAGGGTCAAAAATAGCTTGGCAATGATGAGACACTTAGCTTCCATGTTTCCTGCTGTGTACTATGCCACTGGTTGGGTGCCATCCCGTTTCCTCACCCCCTGAGAAGAAAACAGCCAGTGACAGGTACAAGCAGGGACTTACAAAAGTCTCCAGTGTTCCTCATTATTAGAGCATCTACCACCACATCTTTCAGGAGAGGTGGAGATGGAGAAAGCTCTGCAATTCAGAACTTGCAGAAAATGAAGTGGTACCTCTTGGTTTTTTTTTTTTCTTTCTCATTTCTCCCTTCCTCAAGAACTCTGGAAAAAGGTTGCAAGGTCTGGAAGGAGATAAGCCACTCAAGCAGCAAGAGCAGTGGCACTACAGGCAGTCATGAAAGTTGGGGGCACAAAATTAACAGATGTTGGAACTGGACACAACAAGATGTCCTGAAACTGAAACACAAGGCAGTGCTAGAAGCTTCACCACCTTGAGATGTCAACATAAGTATGTGCAATCAGTACCCATAGCAGGAGGTAGATATTACAAAAAAAAAAAAAAAAATATAAGCAAGCTCAGCAGGAGATGGAAGCAGCTGACCTTTATTATTGGCAGCGAATTTTAGCACACAAATCTTTCTCAGCCCTCATCTTAGGGAGGGAAGGTATCCTTCAGCTCCATTTGGACCCAAAGCTCAGTGGTGAATATTGAGATTTGGGAGTAGGTGCTTTCCACAGTTGCAGAATATTGCTGTCTGACTGACTGCTTTGCAGGTGGAATGCCTGTGCATGGGAGAGAACCAGGGGATGATCAAAAACGAGAAGGAACAAAAAGAGGTTTTAAAAGACTTCTTTCTAAGGATAGCTTTGGATACTCTCCTGGCTTTTTGGCTCAGCATTGAGAAGCTAGGCCTCACTCCCAGATAGGTAGGTAATTTGGACCTAAGAAAGGAGTTTCCTTCTATGTCTCACTGAAAATCATTTGATTTCTGGGACCTATGAATTCCTATGCACCATGCTGTGGCTACCAGGCTGTTCAAACCAGGAACCCACATTTGAAGTTCTATGTATTGCCTTACCATCATAGCCGGAAGAGATCCCTAGGTTTTGTATATCAACTCTGGCACAGATGTTTTCAGTGTAGTTTTCATATTCTCAGGGAAATATTTTTCTTTGTAAAACTTTTTTTTCTGATTTTGTTAACATTTATGGGCTGTTTTTGAAAACCAGGAAATTATTTGCCACCTTAAAAACACAAAACAGAAAATATACACCGAACAGCACTGTGTTGCTGAGGAAGTTTCAGACCAGCTCTGAACTACTTGGCTAGGAATGATCACAGAACCGGTAAATTCATGCATACTCAGATGTGATATGGACACATCGCAGCCCTGACCCTGCCTTCACAACTGTAGGAATTCACTCGGCCAGAATTTTCTGAGGTCATGAATAAGCTGGAAAGTCACAGTAACTAATGCTGAACACTGGAATAGATTGCCTGTGGAGCTTATAGAGATCTCCACACATGCTAAGAAAATATATCTCACATATGTCTCAGATAAGGGTCATTCTTCCTAAGGCAGAAATGTAGAGTAGAAGGTATCTTGAGTTCTTTTCTAACCCTAATAGCTCTGCTTTCATTCATCATTTTCTCTTTTGTGGGATCTAAAGATGATCTTTCAAGTTAGATTTAACTTAGTCCTTTGGAACAGCCAACAGTCAAAACCTGTCTTGCTGTATTGCATATCCTGCCCTTTCAGCACACAAAATATGGGACTCACCACAAAAACTGTATGGGATGTACAATCTCATTCAGGAAGTGTCTATGCAAAAATGAAGAGAGTTTTAGTTTTACTTTTCAAGTTATCTGTGGCTCTTTCTCTTGCAAGAAAATGTTGCAACTTAGTTGCTTTGAATATGTGTGGTAAATCTCAATAATTTCTGGAAAACTGATTGTCTTGGAGTTGCCTCTACTTGCCTGCATATTTTCAGAAAGTATGAATCATATAAACAATATTGTAGAGTACTAGATGTGCATTCATTGTCTTTTCTTGGAAAAACTTTGAGGAAATAGAATTTATTGCAGTTAATACATTTCACTGTCTCCAGTTTTGTTTTTCCCTTTCATCCCTACATATGCAAACTTCCTTGATCTTTTTCCCACTTCCTCATCTCCCTGACCTGCTGTTCTTCCTTCCATGACTGCAATGACAGTTTTCTCTATTACTTTTGAAATTTTGATATCTTTGTATTGTAATTTTTCCCCATTTGTGGTGTGTTTTTTTTTTTTTAAATTTATTTTTGCAATTCTCATTATAGTATCATGCTTCATGCTTAGTTTTGGTCAGTAGTATGTGTTCTTTTAATTTCCCCCCCTCATTTTCAATATATTCTATTTGTATATGATATAATAGAATCATTTTTACAGCATGGTCACATCTGTGTAACCATTCAGTCTGCCTTTGTAGCTTTGTTTCTCTTCCACTTAGGGGGAAAAAAACACATGCACTTTTTAGGGGAATGTGTGGCATAGGTGGTTTTCAGTGAGTAAGGGCTATCATGAAAAATGAGACATAGGGTGAAGCAACGTATGAAGGTACTGAACACTGATGGGTTTATTAAGCTGAGGCCGTGCCCAGGAATTATTGCTGCCTCTAGGGACAGCAGCATGATTGGGAGAGTCAGGTGAAACAATGCTGCTGTTGTACTGTTGGTAGAATCCTGCCTCTTTGGAAGCCCTTCTTTTGGACCTCTGCCTCCTTTAATTGGACTGTGCTAACTTTAGCAACTATAGTACGTGGAAGATACACAAGATAAAGCCAAACTATATGATTATTCCATAGTTTGTTTTTTTGTTTTTCTCCCCCACCCCAAACCCCCACAAAATTATGAGTTAACAGTAAAAAGAGAAATAGACCATGTGATGATTTTTCAAGTACTTATTTTTTATTTTCTATTTTATATGATTTATTATTCCTTAGCATTTCCAAATTTATTCATAACTAGCTTCTATATCAGTTATCTCAAACTGCAAATGTTTCAGCTGGAATGCACCATATAGATATTTTCAGTAGGGCTTTTCTACATGACAAATTTTGAACGTTTTTTAATTTTTCATTTTTCGTTTTTCAATTTTTCACACTGCTAGCTCTTTCAGGGAAAGGTGTTTTTGGCTTTTGTTGCTCTTGATAGGAGAGGAAAGGCATGGGGATTCTGGTATATGCAGGGATTCTGGTATAAGATTTCTGATGTAGGCTTAAGACTTTCAGATGCCATAATAATACAGATATGAATAGTTAGGAAATAATCCTGTCTCTCAAAAATTTTCAAGTATACAGCTGCAAAAAAAAGGTTTTCATCTACATGTACTAAGAAGATTTTCCTCATTTTGCTGTGGCTAGAGTGTTTCTGTAACTCAAGCAAGCACAATTAGAGCTAGTCAGGCATCTTTGCCATTAAATCTTTAATGGAAGCAGTTCCTTAACTGATACTGTGGCATCGGGAAGGAATGCAGTGGCCTCTCAGGATTGCCATCCGAGACTACTCTACCACTGCTTCTAGCATGGCCTGAGGGATCATTTGTATGACCTTACATCCTTACACAACAACATAACAAGCTAAGGCTGGAATAAAACCAAAGTCAACATTTAAAAATGTTTCTCAGCAGAAAGAGCTATAATCAGGGGTAGTTCCAAGTTTATTTATGTTTGAAATTTTTCTCTGTGTAAGGAGAAGAGGGAGAAACACCATTTTTATGGGAGCTACAAAAAACAGAAACACGTGCTCCTGCTTTTCTCTCCATGGATTTGAAGGGTGTCTCAGCCCTGACACATGGCCTCCAAAGTCTTGAAACTTTTATAAGAAATTATTGCCAAGTGTGCTTCATTGTTCTAAATTTTAGTATGACTTTATGGTCCACGCTGGCAGCATTGGGATTAGCAAGTTCATTTTTGTTTTTAAGCCCCTCCACCCCCAACATTTCAGGATAGAATCTATGCAACATTCATGCATTCTACGACCCTGCTCCTTTCCTATGGTTCCAGGTTATTAAATACAGATTAAATGGAGATCATGAGAAAGCATTAGTGACTTGTCAGGGCAGCATGAGAAACCTGCATGCTCAGCATGGTGCTGCGTCAAGTTAGGCAAGGGAAAAAGTTACGCACTGGGTTAGACTGATCTTCACTGGCTAAAGCCCAGGCACCTGAGTTATGAACCAGAGTTTGATGTTCTCTCTTTAGAGTAGCTGCTGAGAGCCACTCTTCCAAAGTTTCAATTTCTGGGTTTTCTCCTCATGACTGCTTAAAATAAAATGTAAGTAAGTGGCCTTTGAAGTAGGAAACAGATCTCCCATTTGAATGTTGAAAGCACTCAGGTTTAAAAATTGCACTGCATCTTGCCTGTCCTTCTCTCAGACCATCGCTCTTTCATTTCCTCTCTAAACAATATCACTGCTTTGACAGGGGGCCTGGGAAACCCTCTCATTTACTGGGCAGTGTGGCAAACGGACAATTTAGGGTTACGACTGTTTCAGGGTAATGAGGATGTTGAACCTGGCTGTCCCTTGAGGTTAGGACTTGATAGCTAGAGCATAAAAGCTGGAATATGCTTTCCTCTTCTAATATTTCCAATTTGAAAGAAAGCTATGCTGGGGGACGCAGGTGTCTCACAGGTGAGCTTTGGCATGAGCTGGATGTCATTCTAGCTTCGTTCTGGTCATGAACTAAACACCAAACTACATGCATCCAGGGAACTTTCAGATCAGAAAGGGAGGTGCCTAATAAGCTTAGGTGCCTCCAGTTTTAGGTGCGAATTAATAGGGTATTACGGTATCATGGTGTTTGGCTGAGATTACCACAGTTTGCTTAAATCATGTTTCAGGTACATAAATCCTCTTTTAGATTTGGCTGACTTAATCTTATTTTGCATAAAAGCTGAAGTTTGTATAGTTGTATTGGGTCTGCGTGGCAAGGTTTTGGTAGCAGGCGGGCTACAAGGGTGGCTTCTGTTAGAAGCTGCTAGAAGCTTTCGCTATGGCCAACAGAGCCAATGCCAGCCGGCTCCAAGATGGACTTGCTGCTGGCCAAGGCCGAGCCAGTCAGCAATGGTGCTAGTGCCTCTGGGAGAACAGATTTAAGAAGGGGGAAAAAAAACCTGTTGTACAACAGCAGCTGGGAGAAAGGAGTGAGAATATGTGAGAGAAACAACCCTGCAGACACCCAGGTCAGTGAAGGAGGGGGAGGAGGTACTCCAGGTGCCGGAGCAGAGATTCCCCTGCAGCCCGTGGGGAAGACCATGGTGAGGCAGGCTGTCCCCCTGGAGCTCATGGAGGTCTACGGTGGAGCAGATCTCCACATGCAGCCTGGGGAGGACCCCACGCCGGAGCAGGTGGTTACACCCAAAGGAGGCTGTGACCCCGTGGGAAGCCCACACTGGAGCAGGCTCCTGGCAGGACCTGTGGGACCATGGAGAGAGAGGAGTCCATGCTCGAGCAGGTTTTCTGGCAGGACTTGTGACCCTGTGGGAGGGACCCCACACTGGAGCAGGGGAAGAGTGTGAGGAGTTCTCCCCCTGAGGAGGAAGGAGCGGCAGAGACAACGTGTGATGAACTGACCGCACGCCCATTCCCCGTCCCTCTATGTCACTGGGGGGAGGAGGCAGAGAAAATCGGGAGACTCAGGAGTGGAGTTGAGCCCAGGAAGAAGGGAGGAGTGGGGGAAGGTGTTTTAAGATTTAGTTTTTATTTCTCATCATCCTGCTCTGATTTTGACTGGTAATAAATTAAATTAATTTTCCCCAAGTTGAGTCTGTTTTGCCAGTGATGATAATTGGTGAGTGATCTCTCCCTGTCCTTATCTCAACCAATGAGCCTTTCATTATATTTTCTCTCCGCTGTCCAGCTGAGCAGGGAGAGTGATGTAGAGAGAGTGGTGTAGAGTGGTGGGCACCTGGTGTCCAGCCAGGGTCAAACCATCACAATAGGCAAAAAGTTTTTCCCCACTTCCATCTGATTCAAAGTTCATTCAAATCAGTGGAAAGAGTTTCACTCAACCATAGTCCTCCACACTGTGTGAATGTGAGCAGGATGGCATTTATCACTTATAAAGGTCACAGTGTGCAGTGGAGCAGTGTTCTGCTCCTGGAACTGACTCTAACATAAGCAGAATGAGTAGTTGCCTAGAGCAAGACAGTGAGGGCTTCACCATCTATGCCAGAGCACTGGAAAGCCAGGCCTGCAATATATTGCCTCTTTTGCTAAGCAGTAGTGTTAGGAAGTGTGAGAAGACAGTAACTGGAATAGAAAAAGTTCTTCTGGCCACGAGAAAAATAAGTATTTCCAAAAGAAAAAACAACTGCCTCCAGCAGCAGCAGGAGGAGCAATTCTATCCTGGAGGGTGTCTTCTCGTAATGTTCACTTCAGTTCTTGGTTTTTTTTTTTTTTCTTTTTCCTTCTCTGTGGCAATCTCACTTTCCACTGGTTCCAGTCACCTCTGAGGCTGCAAGTCTCAGTGCTGTCAGTGCTGCTGAGGGATCTTGACTAAGTTTTTCTGGTAGCCTGTTCTGTGCTACAGAGATCATTATACCTAACCTCAAAGCATGGGGTATCTGTGGTTGTCTGGAGAGCTTGTGGAATCTATGTCCTCCGGTTTTTCAAGAAATGGCTAAAGTAATGGCTGACTTGATCTGGTGTTGGTGAAACTACTCCTTCTAGCAGGAGGCTGAACTTGGCTACCTCCAGAGACCCCTTCTGCCCTAAATTTCTTTGATTCCATTTTTTCATCCTCTGTATGAGATCTCCAGTCATTCGTTGAAATAACCATTAATGCTGTGTTAGAATGTCCCTGTCTCATTGTTAGACTAGAAGTGCTGATTTGGTAGATTAGTTGTCCTTTCAAGTAGCTGAGTGGTCTGAAATTTTTGACACTCTATGCATGGGATGATGCTGATTTATACCAGCTGAGGGTATGGCATTCAAAGTGCATTTTAATTTTACTTTGTCTATTGTATGCAATTCTGTTTTGTTAACAACTTGTATTAATATTTTAGGAAACATGACATCAAAATGATTGACTATTTTTTTTGTTTTATTTTATTTTTTTTTGTTTTTATTTCTTAAATAAAGAAGCTAGAGCATACTGTTGCTTCAAGCAAATTCTGCTTCTCGTCTTGGAGTTGAAGCATACAATAGAACAAGCAGCTTTTATTTCAGATTGTCATAGCTCCCTTTGGTCCAATAAATTTGAAAGCAAGTGGTTTGTATGTAGATCCTTTTTGTATCACAGCATTATTTTTACATACAATTCACTTAAAAAAAAAAATACAACGGGGGAATATTCTTCCCAGTGGTGAGATTTCAAAGCAATACTGTTTTGACATCCACTTATAGGATAAATGCATGTCACTGCAAAGAGTTCCCAGAAATATAATTACTGTGCTGCCAACTCTTTCACTTGTTCTGTAAAAGGGATACAGCTATGCAGCCACAGTAATGGTCAGAAGACGTTATATGCCACATGCAGTCCAACTAAAATAGGGGAACAGGATTCCTCTGCATCAGTACAGTGCAGGAGGAAATACATACTGACTTGGAGACAGAAATCTCTGTTATACCTGAATAGTAGCATGTAAACAGGACAAAAATCTAAGGGGCCTGAGGGTCTTGTGTTAGTCATGTGCTCCAGTTGTCCTGGTTTCAGCTGGGACAGAGTTAACTGTCTTCCTAGTAGCTGGTACAGTGCTCTGTTTTGAGTTCAGTATGAGAAGAATGTTGATAACACACTGATGTTTTCAGTTGTTGCTAAGTAGTGTTTAGACTAAAGTCAAGGATTTTTCAGCTTCTCATGCCCAGCCAGCGAGAAAGCTGGAGGGGCACAAGAAGTTGGCACAGGACACAGCCAGGACAGCTGACCCAAACTGGCCAACAGGGTATTCCATACCATGGGACGTCACATCTAGTATAGAAACTGGGGGAGTGGGGGTGGGGGGATCGCTGCTCAGGGACTGGCTGGGTGTCGGTCGGCAGGTGGTGAGTAATTGCTCTGCGCATCATTTGTACATTCCAATCCTTTTATTACTACTGTTGTCATTTTATTAGTGTTATCATTATCATTATTAGTTTCTTCTTTTCTGTTCTATTAAACCGTTCTTATCTCAACCCATGAGTTTTACTACTTTTTCCCGATTTTCTCCCCCATCCCACTGGATGGGGGGGAGTGAGTGAGCGGCTGCGTGGTGCTTAGTTGCTGGCTGGGGTTAAACCACGACACCAGTATTACTGAAGTACTGCTAGACTGTAATGGAAGTGTTGGCCTTGTCAGAAACAGCAGGTTGTGGAGGACAGTGTCCATACATTCATGTATACATGTGAAATGGCAAATGGTGCAGAAAACAAAAATTGGTAAAAGGCTATACTTTAGACCACTGTGTAGCCTTACTGAAGATTGTCCAATAATCTTCAATAAACCAAATAATCTCTTACCTGTTTATTGATTGTCAGTTCACTGTTTAGTTGAGAGCACATCAACATGGTGTTTACACAGGCAGACGTTGCCTTGCTCTGTTGGACACAAGCCAGCTCTCATCCAAAAAGTGTGTGGCCTTGTTAGCGCTGTGCTGAGACTGAGCTTAATATCCCACTTCTCAGTAGTACTTATCCTCTTAGGTTCAGCAGTGCACTAATGTGATGGGATGTTTTTTCTTCAGCTTGGAATATACCCAGAGAGGCTTGGAGTTGGATAATGCGTAGGCATGACTCAGATGTTTTGTTTTTAGCATTCTGTAAAAAAAATTGAGCAACATCCAGGTGCTTTTGTAGAAGCAGTAGTTCAAAGTAGTCCAAAATAATGCTTTGCTGTAAGTTCAGGTGCCTATTTCTTTTCTGCATGGATAACAGTCCAGATGTTTCCTTCTGTGATTGCTTAGCTGATCCCATTGCACGCTGTTCACATGTATCTGATCACCACATTGTCAGTAAAAGTTGAAGAACAACATTGTGGTTTGCCAAAAATTAAAAAGGATCATCAGTAAGATAGTTTTACCTTTGCAATGAAAGTAATTACACATGACATCAAAACCAATACAGATGGTCCTTCTGAGAAAAGGTCTTTTGGAGACACTGTATCAGCAGTACTATGAATTTTTAACAGTTATAAATTTTCATAGTATGAGTATTAATCATTATAATTCCTCTGGTTCTCAGTAAATACAGCCACAATTTTATTCAGTTTCCAAGTGTGTTCTGTAGGCTATTATTTTTCCTTTTCACCCATTTCCAGTAACATGCTTTTTTGTATAAATACTTGACCTCTGCTTCCTTACATTTGGTAAGATAAATACAGTAGTGATCTTTATAAGAATAGAATGAGAAAAATTGTGTGAGGTTCCAATCCCCACCAGCATCAAGGACATGTAAAGTGCAAAGCCATTATCTCCTTCGCCTGTGAAAATAGCTCTGGAAAAAGCTAAAGCATAGTCAGTTGTTTCCAGCTGTGAAATTCTCCCTAGATGGTTTCTGGGACTGTATGTCTCTGTGAAAGAAATTAGTCATTTGTTGATAGTCTGAGGAGCTCATGATACAGCTCTGAATCCTCTCTGTTTCCATCCAAAGTTCTTAAATTGTATAGATCCATATCACTTTGACTGTGGCTGTCCACTGCTCAAAGACCTTTTTCTTTATGGAAGCGATTGAGATCACAGCATTGTCAGGTTTTTCACTAGAGGCCATGAGACACCATTTAGGACTCTTATGGCCCAGCATCTGTAGGCTCTTCCTTCCATGAATTGAATGGGGTGAGCAGATGGAGACCAGAAGGCTGCTGCTGGGTTATTTACAGAGAAAGGGGTAAGTAGGTCCCTCTCTGTATTGGAAGATATGACATGATTGTGCTGCTCCCAATTGAGACAAAGAATATCACCACTTTACAAGACACCAAATATACCTTAGTGGGAAATTGTCTTCAGAACTGTGTGTGGTTCTGGTCACTCCATTTGGACAGATGCATTAAAGTAGAAATAGCTGCTGAGAAGGGTGATGGTAAGAAGGAAAGCCAGTTTTATCAGGGAGGAATAGAAGAACTTGGCTTTCATAGTCTCGCAAAAAGCTGAGAAAAAGTATATTACTGGTTGTAGGTAAATGGAAATTAAATTCCAGGGTGGAAAGCATCTATTTAAGTGAAAAGATAATGGGCACAATCAAAAGTCAATACAAGCTAACCATTATTGTGTTTACGTTAGAAATCAAAAGATTTGGTGCTGGCAGAGAACAGGGCTTCTGGATTAGTCTTGGACATCGGAGCAGTGCACATGAAAGGCTGACTGACTTTAAAATGAATCTTCACCAGTTTTTGAAAGGGATTAGATGATGTGGTACCTATGGTTATCAGGGGACTAGACCCCGTGATCTGGGAGATCTTTTCTAATTGTGTGCAGAATAAGATGGATTTGTGCCTCGACTGGGAATCAAAAATAACATGATTAAATTCATCATATTTATCTGCCTTTTGGCTACAATTTGAGCACTTTCCCTGTGTGGTAAGAATATGTACAGTCCCATGCTTAATTTTAATGGTGGTCAAAGAACAAAAATTGCTGGAATAGAGGGAAACATCAGAATATGGTCTTGTTCCTTTTTCTCTGCCCTCTCTGAAAGTTGAACCTAAAGTAGGAATGTGGGTAATAGCACTGCCACTGGGGATCTCTCAAAAGGGGGAAAAACTGTTCACTTTACATTCACTGACTTTAATGTAAGCACCTTAATGAATGAATGTTAAGTGTCTGACAACCTGGCCCCAATTAAAGAATACATTTTAAGGCATTTTCAGGCATATTACTTATGGAGTTGTGGAAGAGCTGCCACCAATTCTTCTATGAACAAGATGCAACAGAGCTAACAGGTAGACTGTGAAACCAAATTTGCCTCAGACTCTTTCCTGCATGACAGAACATTCAGGGAAGAATTTCCACAAATCTGTGCTTGATTCAGTGCCTGGAGATACGAGAGGAAATGGGAAGCAGATCTAATCTTTGTTTCTTTTCCTTGGCAATTTTAGTTCATGAAAATACTCTCTGTGCCCCGAAATGCAAGTCTTCCTCTGCTGATCTCACTTTCTTCTCTCTACAGTCTTTAAACAAAACAATGTGATATTACCATTGGCTTAGATTGAGAAGTTGCTGTGCTAGCTAAAAAGTTGGCACCACACCTTCTATTCAGAATGCTGCACGTTGGTGGTGTCTGTTCAGATAACCTCTAGCTACAGTTGAGTAATACCACAAACGGGGAAAACCCTAGGGAAATAGGAAAATCCCTAACTGTTTGTGCATTGTGTAAGTGTATTTTGCTTAGGCTCTTTGCCCAAGCAGATATGAATCAAAGATGCTCTCTGTATAGGAGTAAAATGTACTATCATGTTCAGGATCTTATTTTTGCATAAAAGACACCCATGGCATTTGTGAAAGGGGAAGAAAATTTCCATTCTGGTTTTAGTGTGGTATGTTTTTCCATTGCATTCATCACTGAAAATTCCTGAAAACAAAAGATATAGAAAGTGGGAGAGGAACTTGATTAATTTATTTGAGTTCTTTGAGACAAACAGTCTGTTTTGACTATTTTGCAAAATGATTATAAAAGAAAATACCCCCCCCCCCCTTGGTATTGTAAAATAAAAAGATACACTAAAAATAAGGAATTGAGCTACGACCAAATGCTCGCTGTAACTGGCAAGTGTTTATGCAAATGTTTGATTATGTAAACCTTCCCAACAAATCCTCCCTCAGAAAAAACAAGTGCCCAAGAATGACAAAACATCTTCCTACCAGAACAAAAATCACTGCTAGATATGTTTCTTTTTTCCCAAGGAGAAGATGAGAAAATAAATGCAAGACGGTACTGGAAAGTGCTCAGATGGTAGGATTCACCTGAGCAATAGTGAAAAACAATAATTAATTAGGACAGACTAGAAGGTATAGGAGGATTTCTGCATCATCCCACAGTCCCACAGAAGAAACCCACAGGGTGGGTTTTTTTTCATGTTTGTAACTTAAGATCATTTATTTACATACAGTTTGCTTTTTTCCAGTGTCATAACAGGGGCTCCAGAGCACTGGCCTTCTTTAAGTAAAAGGCTGAATCCTCTGCGTTTTGTGAGAATTTTGTCATTTACTTCAATGTAATTTTTGCAGCATGATTGCAACCAGAGAGAATGGTTAGAGAAGTTAGTTTAAAGATGACGGTCTAAGAAATTTTGACTGACAATTGGGAACTTCTCAAGCTGCCTAACCAAAATATTTTCAATAGTCTGGCTGCAAAATGAGAAGTTAAAAATACAGAAGTAATTTGCTAAATTATCAACCTCATGAGAGATTAATTTCTTCCAGTAAGCAGTGGCTCAGCAATCACTTGATCCAACAGTTAGGTTTGCTTACCAAGAAAGCTAGCTCCCTAACTCACTCGCTCAATTTTTTTGCAGTAATTTTGTATATTTGTCTGTCCCACTCCCTAAGGACATGGAGAACCTCAAGTAAAGAGACTGAACTCAAATTGTCCTTCTGCATATTCCTGCAGGGTTTGATTAGAAATAATTCAAAACCAGGGCTTTGAAACAGCAGTTAAAATTCCAGTAGTTTTATATGAGCTGGCATGTTCCACTTCTATTGGTTTAGTGTTGCACTGAATTATTCAGAAAGCTATAGTCTTCTTTCTATTGATGAATGTGCATTGGGAGAATCAGCAAACTACCAATGAAGCTTTTTTTTGGGGGGGAGCAGAAATAATTAATAAATGACAAATATTTCTATGAACATGTTACAGCAGAAATGAGGCCTCATCAGTTACATTTTTCAGTCCTTGAGGGGAATTTGAATAATTTATGAAACAATTGAAATGGAAGTACCTCAGTTTTAGAACAGTTATGTAAAGAAGTTTGATTTCCTTTACAGAATCATAGCATAGTTTGGGTTGGAAGGGACCTTTAAAGGTCGTCTAGTCCCCCCTCCCCTGCAGTGGCCAGGGACATCTTCAACTAGATCAGGTTGCTCAGAGCCCCATCCAACCTGGCCTTGAATGTTTCCAGGGATGGGGCATCTACCGCCTCTCCGGGCAACCTGTTCCCATGTTTCACCACCCTCATTGTAAAAAATGCCTTCCTTATGTCCAGTCTAAACGTACCCTCTTTTAGTTTAAAACCATTACTTGTCCTATCGCAACAGGCCCTACTTCTTTGAGTGTTGATGTAGTATTGTGTAGAAACAGCCGAAGTAGTATCTTTAACAATGTCAAAAGTAATTTTTGTAGTCTTCAGTCTATGAAAGTATATGAACATCTCTGTCTTATTATAAAAAGTGGTTTAAAATACCACCTTTTGTGCATCTGCACTTTTATGAGTCATAGTAACAAACAGCCCATTGTAAAAGATGACAGCTTAGCTCCAGAAGTGATTATTAAAAATAAAAGTGCGAAAAGGATAAAGGAATGAGAACTAATACAGTTTGGATACTGGTCACTGGTTTTCTAAAGGCCTTCTTTAAAAACAAGCTTATCTAACTACAAACTTAAAAGCAGCAATGAAGGACAGAAAACACACTTCTCGGGTACTCTAGGCAGCTGCCACAGGGTAGCTAACATGCTGTCATTTCTCACCTGCAGCAATAATGATTTTGCTCTACAGCTATGTTTATGAGGAGGACAGAATTACCTGTGGACAAAAGCCTCATGGAAGACCAAGCAATAGTTATTTTATGATGTGCTAATGCTTACCCAGGCTGCAGTCTCTGTGTTTGTCTACAACTGGAGAACTTCCAAACGTCCACTGAGAGAATTTGCTGGCTCTAAAACTCATAGATTGTTGGCTTATTGACAAGATCCTAAAATGTTTTAAGAAGACTGAAAGCTGCCAGTCTGTTTGAGAGCAGAGGAGACAAGGTGGTGCCTGCTTCTTTTGTGGATGTGACAAAAGCATCTCTGTGAATGAGACACTGATTTTAAAGGAAAGCAAAGGAGAACATATATGCTGTATACAAAGGAATATTGGTATAAGTGCTATGTCAGAAACTTGAATGCCAGAACAGCATAAAACGGTATTTGCTGGCTAAGTAATGGTCTTTCTTTAGAATGTCATGCATAGTCGTCAAAGTAAGATTTGTTATTTTTATACTCTACAGAATTTTAGTGTGTGGTTAAGTGTTTATTTTACTGGGAAAATAGATATAGTCTGTCTGAAAGATAGCTGGAGACTTGTTAAAATCTCAGTGTCAGGTTCACTATGCCTCTTACAAAAACACTTTCCCATTTGAACATGGTAAGTACTGTGCCTGAGTAACTTCATCTTCAGGATTCTGAGCCAGATAGTTCTCAGAAATAAAAAGGCAAGTCTTATTTCTAAACTTCATTTGTGATTATTGTGATATTTCCTTCCATTGGCCTAATGTGATCTTCTAAAAATTATATAATATTCAGTAGTGTTTTAGATGTCTTCCACTAAAAAATCACTTGGGTTTTTTGCCCTGGTATGAAGCAGTCCATTGTAAAGTTTGACAAAACAATAAATAAGCTATTGGTCAGTGTGAATGGTAGTACCCGATAAAATGATGTCTGTATTTGATGGAACTGTAGTACTTATAGCAATTGCAGCTCAGTAGAAATACATGAAAATAAGGCTAATGCTGGTCTTGTGTCCCCATATGTATCAGGCTGTCATATGCAGTAGTGATGTGCATTTTCACTGTATTTGAAAATCTCTTTTTTTGTCTTGAAAATTATTTCTGTTGTGGACTGTGAATACGTTTACTTGTTTAAGGTATGTTTATATTTGTGTACAATGATAAAGCAATATTTATTTTTATTGTTACCTCAGCTTTTATAATATTTTTGTTTCTGTTTGCAGGGGATTCATTGTAAAAGCAAACCTTCCAGTGAGTATATGTCATTCATATTTTTACTACATTTGTTTTTGAAAAGTAAACATACTTTATTGCAGATAATATATCCACTTTCCTGGTGATACCAGCTCACTGTCATGACAGTATTTACCACCAGTTTGTGGTAATGTACAAAACATTGGAAATTGGTAGGCTCTGATAAGTAATAGGTTAATAATGACTGTGCATTGTTGCTTTATAATTTTCCTTACCATAGATGGTAATTGGGAGAATTGCTTAGTCATTTCACATGTTTTTATTGCTTCTACTTATTATTATTGCCTACAGTAATAACATAGGCTCTTGAATTACCTGAACTCTGAAGCCTCCATCAATCACTTCTCCAGTGCACACAGTCACTTGACAGGGAGGTACGAGGCAGCTGCCTTGCAGGCAGTCCCTTCTGAGAAGACAGTCCTAGCTGGAGGTCCAGCTCTGAGCACTGCTTGTCTCCAGAGTGCCTTTCCTGGATCTGTGTGGCAGAGTCCACAGACAGGCAGCAACTGCAATCCTGAGCCACAAGCATGTGAGATGCTGATGCTATGGTGTGGGCCGTGAGCTGAACATCAGCTTTGATGATTCTTGCTCTGAAAGCACGGTATTTATGGGACACGTGTTGAGGTGGAGAGAAAGAACAAAGCTGTGGAAGGGATGCAGTTGAAAGTCCCATCTGAAAAAGTCTCTAGTCTTCTGCTGATGAGCAGAGCGAACCATCAGTGGCTGGTTCAAGGATTGTGAATGAATCTTTTTAGGATTAAGCAGCTGAGTTCTAGTTATACAAACTACGTGGAAGATAGAAGAAGAAACAGGGGCGTTGCCATTTGCTCTGCCTAGATGAAGCATGCCTTCATGCCCTCAGGCAGCACAGGCTGAGGAAATCAAACCCTTCAACCCTAGTCTCAAAGGGAAGGACACCTGCAATACTGTTGGTTATGAGTTAAAAATCTGTGCCGGGTATTACACAAATGCAGATCTAGATAGTGGAGACTCACTGCAGGTACCATGAGGTGGTGATTCATCCAACCCATTTTAGGACAAGGTGATTTATGTGCTGGGAGGGAGGCGACAGGGCTTCTCCCTCTCTGTTGACTGCCAGAGGTGCTTAGATGATGGACATAAGCTTAAACTAGATGTTTAGCTTTTAACTGGATATAGACATTGGGCACTGAAGAGTTTGTAAACTGAAGATCCTTATCTTTCAAGATTATGTACATGAAGCAGAGCTGGTTGTAGGTTTTCAGTGCTGCCTGAAAATGACTTATCAGCTATCTTTAATACAAGTAACATGTAGGATGACTCAGCCTTATAGGGGTGATGAAAAACCATTTTTTTTAGTCTTCATCCTAATTCACTTGTGCAACAGTGGGTGTATATTAATTTCCATACTTCCTTTTCTATAGTCATTCTTTTTATTATTTATTATTTGAGGTAAAATTACCTTAAAAGACCTTAACTGTATAATAGAGCACCTTTGCAGTAGTCATTGCTTTTAGCTGCAACAAATAGATGACACTATTTCCTAGAATTTGCAGCTATCAGCTCAGTAGTATTTGGCAACATAGCTTTGTCTCTGCCTTCTCCCTCCTGCTCTTCTAGACTATTAGTAGTACATAAGGGCTACTGTAGTATTTGAAATGCACTGTAATATATCCAGACATTGTTATCAATATATCAATGATTTAAAAAAAGCCTTACATTCTCAGAAAGTGTATTTGGCATGGTATATCACCACGTTGTCCCACGTCCTTGAAAGTTTGAAATATTTTCTGAACATACAACTGTGAAACTGGTCTAATTTACTGTGCATTGCAATCTATTGTGAAAGAGAGGCTGCCAGTCTGAAATTTAATCAATTTCATAATTGGTGTAAGTACTTTTAAGTAGCGAATTTTGGTATATATTAACTGAAGTGCACCATGTGGTTATCTTAGGAGAGCATATCTAGTTTGTTTATGAATTTTGTTGAATCATCCTAATGCACAGATGCAGCAGATACTGTGGTAAATCATATGCAAATAGGTTTGAAATGCTACTGTAATTTATACTCATGGAATGATGCTCCAGTGAAGCAATTTTAGTGTGCTTTAGATACGCTCAAAAATTTAGCACTGTCAGTATACTAGGTATTTCAGATTCTTACAATTCTTGTAGGTAAGAAATACCAGAAAAAAACCCCAAACAGTTAGGATCTTCTGTTAGGTGTTGGCCTGGACCTGTTATTAATGGGTTTTCTCTGCCATTTTTTTTTCTGTTCTCCAATTTCACCTTCTTGCCTGAGGCTTCAAATTATCCATCTAATCATTTCTATTGCGTATTCATTGCTCGGCTCTGGCTTCTATTATCCAAGTGTACATAAGGTATGTTTTGCTGTTGTGACAGTTCTGGGTTGATTGCTGCATCATCAGATAAAAAAATAATCTGCTGTGGTTGAGCTGATGGCAAAAGTACAAGGAAAGTGTCTACATGCTGAATAATAAGCCTTGGCTTCTTTATGCCTGGGCTTATATGTGTCCATAATTAAGGAATCTTTTATTACAGCAACAATCCCTCTCTCATGTAGGGCTAATTACAGTTATAATTCATAAACATAAAATTCAGGCAACATTTACTTATCAGATGGTTTGTGTAGCAAGATGTATCTTTATGTCTTCTGGGGTGTAGATCAAACTACTCGTGAGAAAAGGGAAGAGGTATGTGTTCCAGAGAAAACTAACGGGGGGATTAAAAGATGGTAAGGTAGGAGTTTACTGAAGAATTAGTCAGAAATGAGTCTCATACTGTGATGATTTATTGCATGAAAATTATTTTCTGTCAGCTCTTCCTTGTATCATATATTTATTGTGATCCAAAGCTAATATCCTCATGCATGATATGATCAATTTAAATTATTATTAATGAGCAGCATATTTTGCAATTGTCAAAATGTATCCTAAAATTAATGGAAAAAATCCAAAGTGGAAGAGCAATTTATTTTATCCAGTGTATTACTTATTTGTTCTCATTTTGAAGGTAGAAACTGTGATCAAGGAGGACAGTGTCCCTGCTTACGGACAGACAGTAGTCCCTAAAACTGTGTTTGTACATCTGCCTGATACTGATCCATTGTCAGTAATGCACATAGGTATGACTTAGGATTCTCCTGAGATAGTTCCAAGCTTGTGACATCTGATAATACCATACCTCAAGCAGTAGTAACTAAGGATTGAATTCAATTAAGTCATGACAGTCTCTCCTAAAAATAAGTAGCGTCAAATAATCTGGTCAAATTCATCCAAATTGAATACTTCGTAAAGAACTGTCAGCTTTGACAATGTGTATATATACATATACATTGCTTTTCCCTTAAATCATTTCTACACAGACATGGGAATGGGCAAGATAATAGGCCTGGATCAAGAAAGTTACACCAACAACCAAGGAATTAAGCAGAAACAGTTGGTCCTGGGTACCATTTGGTATCCACAACTGCACATCATACGATGTAGTCAAGAAAATATATTTTTGAGCAAAGAGAAAGAGCTAAAACTAATCATCACTTATCACATTATTAGGAATAATTATCAGGTAGTTCTGCAATATAATAACCTCCCAAGTAACTGTGGGTGGATTGATTGGGTGTTGTACAATAACTCTCCATGCATCCTGACGTACCTTCAGGATTATTACACCACCTATTCTTGGAACATGGAATATAGTGTTCACATCTGGCTGTTGTGTACTGTACTTCTTAAGGCTGCCTCATCTCTGTGGAAACATGGTTACAAATTTTTCAAAAGTCAATGTACGCCACTGCTTGTAATGCCTAATTTGTATATTTTGAATGGTCAGTGTTTTTTCTTTGGTTTGCACAAATTGTTTTCTCTCATTGACAATATTACCTTGGATAACTGAGAGTTGACTCTACTGTCAGTTGAGGTGGAGTGTCCTTGTTTTTTCCATTCTTTTCCACTTGGTTCATATCAGCATATCCTGTTGCCTCCAAGCTTCATGGTACAAAACCAGGATAATGGAGTGGAGATTCAGGTGTGAAGCGTTTGTCTTTTCTGACTTTTGATATGTATTATGCAGGACTTATTTCTCCTGATACCAAGTGTGAGGGCACCTTAAGGCCTGACAGATTCAAGCCAAGGTACCACATTTATGTCAGCCTATCTTCACGTCCTGCATGTATCAGTATCCAATCCTTGACAATGGGCTTCAGCTGCAACTGGACACTGTGAAAATGAGGGTCTCATAATATAGAAAGAGGTCCTATATAGGTTAATACACTTCCAGTCTTTAAATTTAGAGCACTTTCCTTCATTGGAGGGGTAAGTAAGGGTAAGCCTTGTCCTTCCTCCTCCTCCACATCCTACCTTTCCTCTGTGAGAACTGTGGATGTCTTCCATGTGAGTCAGTGGGCATCCATGCTTGACAGCAATGCTTGGCTAGACATTGAGGGATGCATCCTTTCCTGATGATTTAAGAGTGTTACCCTGTATTTTATGGCAGCCACAGTATCGTGGCACTGCTGTTTCATACTATGCTCTTCGCCATACTAATTGAACTCCTTCTAGGACTATGTTAAACAGCATGACTAATAAGAGTCGAATGTTTTTTTGGTCTTCCAGCCTCTCCCCAGGGGGAGGAGAATGTGCAGTAAAATACTTTTACTTGGGTGTCTTTTAACTTTCATGCTATGGACCGAAGTGAGAAGGGTAAGAAATATTTCAAACAAATTGCTATGATGTAGTTACAGCTAAAATGAGGTATGCTGCATTATATACCACAAAGCTAAGGGACAAAACCCAATTCCCTGGTTATTTGTTTTGATAGTTTCTTGGACTCTTAATTTTTGAGACTACAATGTATGTAAGGTAGAGAAGCCCAAGGAATGCATTGGGGATTAAATCCACTGTACCAAAATAAATTCACAAATAACTAACTGATTTCTGTGCAGGACAGTCTGAGAAGCAGAAAGAGATGAAATATGGCTAACTGGGTGAGATTTGCAGCCTTAAGACTGTTTTTTTTCTTTTACATTAGCTTTCAGAAGGTGGCTGCACAAACTGATGTCCTAAGGCTTTGGGATGACTAAATTTCCATAGGAAAATAAGATGAGACATAGTAGCTGTGTTCTGTGCCTACTGTTTACACCTTGAAGAAGGCCTGAATAATATTTATTCTGCTCTTGCTGTTCTGGTCTAAAGCAGAAGGAAATCCTGTAGATGTGAGGGATTTTTCCATGACTAGGAATGCAATGGTGCCCTCTTGTGTGAAAGTGATATTTTAACAGCAGTTGAGATCATCGGCCAGTCCTAAAATTAAAATAC
Organism: Haliaeetus albicilla; assembly: GCF_947461875.1. Classification (NCBI taxonomy): domain Eukaryota; kingdom Metazoa; phylum Chordata; class Aves; order Accipitriformes; family Accipitridae; genus Haliaeetus; species Haliaeetus albicilla. The sequence continues at coordinate 22,039,914 of NC_091496.1, read as the reverse complement.
TACCTATGAGAGTGCTCACAATATACAGGTAATGGTTTTGAAAAAAAGTTTAAATAAACTATTAGTCTAGCCACTATCTACCAGATCTGATAGTTTAAAAACACTATTAGTCTAGGTATGCTCTGCTAGCCTTAACTGTTAGAAGTGTGATTCCTTCCTCTTGTGGGTTAACACTTCCCTAAGCCAGGAAATTTATTATCAAACCCCATCTGTAATGTCATTCTTTCCAATCCCCCTGCATTGCTAGTGAAGCCAACTATCTATGTGGGCCGTGTGAAAGTCTTAGCTAAAGTACTGGCTTTGCTGAAGTCAGTGGTGATTTCCCTGCTGATTTCAGTAGAGCTGGAGCTTCACCTTTGGTGCTTTCTCTCCCCCAGATATCCTGTGCACAATGAGATTTCTCTGTCTTTGTGTTTTCATTTTTAGGTGGCATTTTAAACAGCTTCTGCCATGATGCTCCTGCATCTTTTTCTTCTATGGTACTGAAAAGCATGAAGATCTCAACAGTGATGAAATGTGTCCAAGGAAGTGCATGCTCTCTACATTTAAACATTAAAGGAACTCTGAGTCTGGATGGTAGGAAGCAGAATTGCTACTGAATCATTTGTTTACTTTTTATTTATAGCTGTTCGGCCAAATTTTGTTCTGTATTGCAATATTCATGTCCAAGCTGTTTTCATGTAATTATATCAGAAAGATATTTTTTGTGAAACCATTTTACTACAAACCAAGATAAAACCATGGCCCTTCTTGAGGGGATGAGAACTGAGATAATGAATTTGAGACAACTGAATTTTTACTTCCAACATAATACACTTAACTGGGGCTCTACCAGTGCCTGAAGCATACTGCTGCCCTTTTCTTTCTCACCCTGACATGGGTGCATGCACACGCACACACACACATTATTTCTGTCTGCTCTGGTAATTCAGATGTGAATGACTTCCGCAGCAGAAGAAGAAATAGTTTATATGTCTGAAGTTACAATTCTACACTAAAATAAAATGAAAGCATTCAAACTTTTTGGGCATAGTCCATTTTTACTAACACCCTGCCATTCAAGTCCTTAGTGTGTTACCATTTAGATTTTTTCTGATATTCTTCACTCAGAGTTAATAGGTTTATTTTTTTTAAATTTGCATAAGAATTTGCATAATTAAAGCTTTAATTTATAGCAACCTGTATTAAATCCTTCCTCCTACCCCCACATGGGTGTTATATATAATGCCCCTTTTTTAAACAGAGAGAAAATACATGTGCCTTTCACTCAGAAGGAAAGCTTATGATATGGTATATTTTAATTTATTTTTTTGTTTTTCTTAAAGGTGCCTAAATTATATTTTGAAATCTATTCCTAACTCATTTCAGAGAATATCCGTGGGCTGGAAATATGTTCTCTTTCACTGGACACACAGCAATCTCAGTGCACAAATGTGAGATTTGCAAGAAAAAAAAGCAAGATGCTTAATGGAAAAAAGGTAGACTCCCTTTTTGGGTTGTTTTTCATTTAAATGTTTATGAGCCTTTGGAAAAAATATATTTTGTATCTCCCTTATTTTTCTCTCTTATTGACTTTGTGGAAAACTGCGATGAAATGTATGCTTCAGCATTGTCAAATGAAACTCCATAACAAAATGTCCTTTTATAATCTATAAATTCAATTCTCCACCATTTTTGTACTTCTCCCACTTACCTTTTTACAAGAGAAGCTGCCTCTGCAAAGCCTAATTTTTGTATCAATTTTGCTAGCTTTCTTTTTGTGCCCACCAAATCGTGGGGAAGCTTTTGTAACTCCAATTGCTAGGAAGCACAATGCCACAGGGATTTTAAGTGGATACATATGATTTATTTAAGTCCAACCATGTCAATGGAATTCACACATGTAGAAGACAGCCAAGTGCCTAAGCACTTGTGCACATCTGTCCTAAAGTCATGGTAATAATTGCAACAACAGAGTACATTTTTTTTACTAAACTGAACCCAGAAGTATCTATTAAAATTTACAACTGGGAAAAAAAAAACAACCAAAAACCAAACCATCCTTGACCAACTGTTTAAAAGACATGAATGTTTGCTTTCAATTACTGGTGGGTAACTGTTATTAATCCCATACAAAATGTGTTACTTTGTGTGTTTTGTAAATGTTATATTGATTGCACATGTGAAACAAAGTTTTCTCCCAAACTGCAATTGCAGTTTATGCTCTGTATTACTTGATGATCAAACATCCCTATAGGCAATGCAGAGCCAGCAATTGAACAATTGGTAGCTTTTAGAGTAAGGTAAGTTTATAGGCAAGACTCAACAAACATATTTAATGAAATTTTCTTAGTTTCAGTTCAGTGACTAGAATGGTGACATAAGATGTCTTTTACCTTCCAAATGCCTTGTACCAAATAGGAGTATATCCAACATGAAAACCTATATGGAATTTTTAATAGTTACTGCTATCAGTGAGGGAATGACCTGCTATAACTGGACCTCAACTTTTGTCTCCTAAATTACTTTCTCTCTCACAAACTGTTGCTGGAATGAACAAATTTGCTGAAGTTACCATTAAATGTTTAAACAGACCTTTTTTTTCCTATTCGGCAAGTGTTTTTGCTTGTAAAATGCCTACAAACTGTAACTTTTCGTAGTATGAACTTTCAAAGTTCAATAAGCATTGGGTACCTGTATTTCTATGCTTTTAGGATTATGTGATAGCTTGTAGATACTTGGATTTCTGGAACTGAAGAAGATAGCAACATCCTGGATTAGAAGTAATGATACTCTGCTTCTTTTACATTCTTAATGCTACAATATCTGAGACTGCTTAATGCTCCTTGTAAATATAAATAAATTTAAATAAAGAATGTTGCTTGCTTAACTCTGATAATCAGTGGTTTTCATGTATTCTGGAAGTCACACACAAACTTGATTTTATAAATGTTTTAAACAGGTACAGGTACAATTCAATTGCATTGAAGTCAATGTAGCACAACACATCTATGTGACCATGAAAACAGTACCAAATTACTGTGAAGTCAAGCTGAGTCAGGAATACTATGTTGAAGGTAGGAAAACATCTTAGACCAGAAGTTTTTCAAGAAACATCTTTTCAAAGAAAAAAACCAAACCAAACCAAAAAGTCCCAAATGCAAAGCCAAATCACGTTCTGGGATGGTAGATCATTTACGCCAGGACCAGTCTTATTCTACATTTCGATGATTTATTTTGTGCATATAAATATCTGACTCACTATAAAAAACAGAGACCAGAGTTTGTATCTAACAGTACATGGAAAACTGAACTACATTATGCATTTGTCCTAACTGGCCTTCTTGTGATTGGCATGTGCTATTTCTCTGCCTGCAGGTTCAGTCCTGTGTATTCTCTTGGCATAAGATGGAGCCTCTGCTTCTCTTTGTAGTTAGGCCACAGGTGGTTTCAGAGACTGAGGAAAGCTTAAGAACAAAATGTAAAGAAATTTCTTTTTACTTTCATTAGCTAGCTGTTCTATTGCTGGTTTTCATGTAACTGGATAAGATAAGGTAGCACTTTTCCATGTTTTGGGGGTAAAATACCTGCCATATGCATATAAAAATAGATTCAGCACTGTGGTCTGACCAAGATACAGTGTGGCTAGTGGAGATAAGTGCACCAAATGGTGGTGCAAAAAATGAAATGAGACTCCTTGTTTGATCCAGTGCCTGGGATTGTCCTGCCTTCCCATCTCCAGAGCCTGTTGGTGGGTGGCTCTTTCCCTTGCCCCTTGGTACAGTATCATCCCTTGCACACAGTATCAGACACATAGTGTCTGTTTCATGCTTTCATAGAAGTAAAGCCTTTTTGTATTTAAAAAGCCTTTTGTTTTCTTGATAAACCCCAATTCACTATTGAAGTAGATATGTACTTTGTGAATAAAGAGGGGGGAAAATAACATTCTATAAAGCCCACTTTTAAGACACTTTACAAGGGTGAGTAAACAAGGAAATATTTCTCTGTGAAAAAGAACTATGTGGGGAAATGAGAGAAAAGTGCTGCTCTAATACCGAGTTAAGCAAGGAAAGGTGCAAACAGTAAGCAGCACATTATGAGCTGATTTAGTGTTCTTAAATTAAGATTTAAGTTTTGGAGATACAAATACTCGATATTAATTCTGAAAGTGTTACCTGGCCTCTAATTCTGGTAAGCTTCCTGGGAGCTAAATAGGGTGTTTCTTTCTAAGCCTAGAGTAGAGTCAGAATAGCAAAAATACACAGTTGTTTATAACAGAGTAATAAGCCTGGTAAACAACAGGAGTAGCTTTCAAAGAAAGAATAACTGAAATTGTTATTATGATTATTATTACTTAAATTATTGTTAGGTACTAGGTAAAGAAATGCAATGTTATATCCTAGACTGCCACCTTAAACTGCTGATGAGGTTTTCCAGTAGAAACCCCACACTGATGAGATAGCTTCTTAAGGCAAGTTGTGATATAATCTCTGTTTGTAGCAAGGGTGCTTTTCTTTTTTTGCTGTTTATCTAGCACTGGATGTAAATCTGCCTTTAAAAAGTGGTATTAGAGACCAGTTTCCTGTTGGGAAGCTATTGGATAATTTGGCAGTTTATTTACACAGTTATATAAATAAAGCAGCACTGAAGAAAACTCTGGCTTTTATTTTGCAGATTGCAGAAACAGTGATGTGGGAAAATATATTCCAGCTTGTTCAGGTGAGCTGATCTTATATACAGCTTAAAGCTGTGAGATATTTCTGGTGACCTATACAAAGATATGTTTTCAGAGCTGAATAAGCAGGGAAAAAAATGATGATTTAGAACTGCCACTACTTATAATTACCGTGTAGTTGATAGGTAATGTCCTGGAAAATGTGTTTCTTTATATTGACTTGGAAATGCTAGAGAGCAGATATGTCAAACATATTGACAACCTACTTAATGCTTAAAATTTTGGAAATGGGTTTGTGTCCTTTTCATGCGCTTCGGATGGCTGGTTTTATATTTTGCCTATAGACAGATCTCATAAACAGATTGAAATTAATTTGCCAAACTGCTATCCTGATTTTGGCATACCCATGAATATATAAAAAAGAAAACATCCCCCCACATATTGTATTTGTCTAACATAGTTGCACATATTCTCTATGAAAGGAAGTTGCAACCTTGGGATAATCAGCTTTTGTAGTAGTATTAGTGTGTATATTTCAAATATTTGTACATGAACTACATAAGATTTCAAGTACTAAGGCTGAGGTAAAATCAGTAAGTGTCCTAGTCTCTCAGTATTGCCAGTGCTAATTTAAAACTGAATAATGTTGAGATTTATTCTCATTAAAATTATTATGTGTCATAAAATAAGAATACCTTTAGGAGTATCAGGATATAAAAAGAATTAATTCAAACATCCTAGGTAAGAATCTATAGAAGTTGAATTTCATCTCCATCAAGTTATGAAATACATTCTGTATGTTTTCTAAAGAAATAACAAAATAGAAATAATAAAGTAATAAAGGAACAGATGTGATAATTTCATGCTTGAGTTTTCTTTTTCAGCTGGGCAGTTTGATTATAATGTAGACAGGGCAAGGAAAATTATATCAGTGAATGTATCCAACTTTCTTCGAGATCAAGATTATTATGTTCGCCTGTGCCACAAATGGTTTACCTGTGAAGATGTAGGGGCATTTGCTGTGGTGAGTTAAAGCTCAGAGCAATTTGTTGAACTGGTGGGAGGTGACTTGTAGGTAGAAGTGGTCATTGAGGGCATAGTTATAGGAAACGGCCTTCTATATCTTCATGTAGCTTTACTAAAAGTCTTTTACTGTCCTGGATTCATGACCATCTTTTTCATTTCAGATAAAAGGGAAGGAATCTTTAAAATCAGTTTCTCTGAAATATTCTCAGCTACTCCCTTGTCTTTGCATTGAGGTAATACAATCTGGAATTTGGTATATACTTGTGTTTCTGATTAAAGAAATTTATCTGGGATTTGTGCTAAGAAAGGAGGAAAAATCTGTAGAAAAAGGCTTTAGACCTAAGTTTTTCACTAAGGCTTGTCTGACCTTATGATTATGTAAATGTGGAAGAGATTTTTTAGGAAACACTAATTAAAACGTGGAGATAAGAAGAAAATGGGATACAATTTACATTAATTTATGGAAAGTATTGTGTAAGATTAATTTGACTGATTTTTATAAGCAATGAAAAGACAGAAAATTTAATCTGAATTTCAGCATAGCATTTGATATAGTACTGCATGAGAAATGAAAAGAGGAATTGAGGAAGCTGGGAGCGAGAACAAGATTTGTATGGTAGATAATGCCTAGGTGGAGGCTAACTCGACTACTCCTGTTGAATGGGGCTGTGCTAGTAGGAAGGTTATTTAAGGATCACGCTTAGAGCGGTTCTTATATAAATGTTTTCAGCAATGACATGGACACAGAAGGTGGGAACGTGTTAATGAGATTTGCTGATAATACAGTTGAGAGGTGTAATCAAAATGGAAGAGGGTCAGGATAACTGGAAGAGACTAGAGATCTTCATATGTGAAATAACTAAAGGAGGATGAAGTATAACATATGAAGTGCAAGTTCATACACTTACTCTAATAAAAAGAATTCTTGCTGTAAGATGCGAGTCCTCATTTAGAAATAACAGTGGAAGAAAAAAGATCAGGGTCTAATAGTTCATCACAGGATGATTAAACTAACATGCTTACATGATGTAAACGTGAACGAAGGTCTAGTGGGTTAGATTATTCCAAGCTAACAGGAAAGTATCGGCAAGGCCTTTGAAATACTGTAGGCAATTCTTGTATCCATATTCAAGAAAGGTTAATTCAAATGGAAGATGTACATAAAAAATCTAGAATGGTTGGGGAATGGAGAGACTGTCTTATAAAGGAGATTCAAAGAACATGTTTTCATTAGCCTGGTAAAACACATGCAAAGAGAAACTATGTTTGTTATCTAAATACAGATAAGAAGGGTCACTTATAAGGAAAAAGAACAGATATTTTTTAAGCTAAAGCCATTCTTGCCACAAGAATGAAGGGGGATAAACTTCATTCCATGAATATATTCAGGATAGCTACAGATTTTTTTCTGATAATCTGAGAAGTGAGATTTTGGAATATCTTTCATAAAAACAAATAAAAAGTCATCAAACCAATTTAAAATGATCTTGGTAAAATATAAAGATACTATGTGAACCTAGTTTCTCAGTGAATTTTGGGGTAGGATTTACCTTGCCTATTAAAATACCTAAATGTAGATGTCCAGATGTAGATATCTACATTTGAATTAGATGTCCAAACTCTTATAGTCAATAGAGATCTAGTAAATGCAGTCAATTACTCAACTGACCAAATGTAGATGGCTATTTTGGGATGCGCTGGATAGCACTGTAGACTCCACTGGCTACATTGGCTAGATCTTTGTATGGCTACTGTAATAGTAACTTGGGCACTTTAATCACACTCAGATATGTACATTGTAAGCACCTAAAATCAGATACCTTAATATGCGAGTTGAACCACAAGGTCTCTTCCAAGCCTAAGGATTTTTTTTATTCCACTCTGAAAGGTATGAGGTCACTGGAAAGATGTTATTCCTCTCAGCATATACACAGAGAATTCCACAATACAATTGCTGAGCAAAAGATGGGGACTGTGAGTAACACAAACGTTTGCACGTGAATCTAAATAATTAGGGTATAGTAACAGCCATGCACATATACTTGTAGATTGGGTTAAGTGTTAGTCCTCAGATTTTAAGGATACATCCTTTACCATTACAAAGGCCAGGAGATCTGATGTGATTCTTGAATGTCTTTTGATATCCCTAGAAAGTAATGACACTGTAAGAAACTTAATGAAAATCAAACCGGAAGATTTTCTAAATGAAATTGGGCTAAATATATGACTCAGAAATAGTAGGGATATAGTGTTAAAAGGAATCACCTTAGTTCAACAGCTCCTATCCCCCTAATGATGAACAATAATATAGGTATCTAGTGCAACACATCCTTTTAAAAAACTATTTCCAAAGCTTTCTAATAAACATAGCATCTTTATCTTTGGTGGAAAGGTGTTCTGTCATATTATGTCTGAAATTTTAAAACCTAGTGTATCTGAGAATCTCTAGCTAATGGCCACTTTTTGGGTTGTAGGGTTGGCTGGCAATTCCAGATGCAAGGAGGATACAACTTTGCCCCTTTGAAAATGGCAAGTACTGTGCGATTACTCTTTATATGAGTGATTTTCAGCAGCTCCAGTAGTATGTCGCAATTTGAAATTCATCTAAGGTGAAAACCATAGATTGCAAAACTTCAAGGAAATTATCATACTGTGGGTAGATGAAATAACTTACTTTCAGACCATACTGTTCACCAAATTTATGCCAATATAAGCACTAAGTAACTTTCTAGTCATTTCCCACATTTTCTTAAGTCACACACAAACTGGCCAGAAGGAAGAAAAGCCACTGAGGTCAGCTTTGAAATGCTTATGTGAGAAGAAGGCTTCAAGGAGAGATTTGAAGAAGGTGTCCGAAATCTAACTTAAAGGAAGAAATAGGGACTTGAAAAAGTTATACATTTGACTGCATATGGGAGTTCCCATACTTAATGGGAAAATATTCACACAAAGTGTTCCAGCAAAGTCAGAGTTTGGTCTAAGATGACAGTTGAAAAAGAAATTGTCATATTACATAGGGTTTTAGTGAAAGTTTTACCAGACAGATAGAAAAAAGCATGGGCTGAAAAAGTGTTTTATTGTGTTAAGTCCAACATAAGTACAACAATATTTTTTCCCCAGACTATGCTAAAAAGCCCATTAAGGGATTTTAGTATTTGATTTAAAAAAAGAAAACAACCTTGAGAGAGAATAAAAACACCAACCCATAACAGTGCATCCAAACTCCATTAAACTGCATAGACATTCACTGCAATCCTTTCACATTCTTGCAGGGCCAATACATTTGTGTTAAAATGGAAGCAATTTCCTCTTTCGTAAGCCCAGCCTTCATTTCTGGTTTATTTTATTGTGGCAGAATGCATTGTTTGTGACACTGCCATTCCTTTGTAGCAATGGAAGGCAGTTTGACTAAATAAAAAGTGATTTTTTTTTAAATCTATTTATGCAATGGACAGCACTTACAAGAATGCTCAAGCTCTGTCTGTAGCTATGTCTATGTCATGTAGTCAGATCTGTCTTCAAGGTCATAAAAGCAAAGCCTGTTGGCCATCTGCAGTATGAAGTCCTAACCTCTATTCTTAGTAGCTGTTCAGTCTGAGGCTGGATCTCATGGGGCACAGGTTGTTTTCTTCCAAGTTTTCTCCTAGCTCTACCTATTTCCTGTGCTTGGAATGGTTATGCTTTCCAAGTGCAGGAAATTGGGCTCATTAATCCCATGATTCCTTCCTTTCTTCTGTATTCTGCTTCTTTTCCTTCCCTTCCTACTGCAGTCATTCTGCTCCCTGATGCCACTGAATCAGGACTACAGGGATAGCTGAAGCATATGATACAAAGCTTTATGTAGTAAGAGGAAAGGCAGTATGTGCTTTGGCACACTGAAGCTCTTGAAGCTTATTTTTGTCCATTTAGGAAGTTCCAGTGGACAATTACAATTGAAAACTTAACTTACAGCTTTGATAAGGAAGCGAAGATGGGAAATACTGTTTCACAGCTATACTTTTTGTTTGCTCAACTATCCTCCTTGCAGGAATCTCAGGCAATTTTTTAGACTGTAGCACCCAGCTATTCAAGTATATAGGGAGTTCCAGCTTTTAAGCCACATTATTTTCTATTTAAATCTTTCTTTTTCCTAAGTGACAGCTCTGCTGGAATATCTGAAGTAGATTGGTTCTCTTTTTGGCTCATTTATCATTGATGTAATAAAATTGGGATTATAGAATAAGTTCTGTGGTAGGAGGTAATTAACAGTTGTGTATCAGAAAGAAGCTCTTCTATGTAATAACTGTTTTGGGTTAATGTAACTAAGAGAAGAAAAAAAGGAAAAAAGAATGTCTATTGGTTAGTAAACAATGTAATTATATGAGACTGAAGATGAATGAGCATCTTTATTATGATGTAAATAAGTAGATCCCATATAGGAGTAAAACAGAAGGAAAGTAAGTCAGGTAATAAGTCAATGAGCAGGCCTGGAAACAAACCTGAGAAGTCTTAATTGTGTGCTAGTCTCTTAACTATTAGGATTACACTTATGTTATATCTACATGATTACAGACTCCTATAACATTTAAAATGTAGCTGTGAAAAATGTCAGAACTGTTGGGACTTTGCAATCAGGTTAAATATTCTCTAAACATTAGCTTTATAGAACATGTCCATTTATTAAAAAGAGCATTTTTTAAAAAGAATCAAAATTTCTAGCAGTTTTTTTAAAACAATAAAAATTTCCACTTCATAGAAAGTTTCAGTATTTTGATATATACACATTGGGACACAAAGTTAAGACAGCAAGAGGCTTGGCAGAATTAAAGGGTCTGGAAGGTTTCTATTAGAAAACATCAAAAGGTTTTAATTCAGGACATTTCTGAGAGAAGCAATATCAATAGGAATTGTTGTTATGCTTGATGTTAGTTGAATTTGGACACTGTGCTTCACTTTGCTATGTTTTCTAGTCATGGGTATTGTTTGTTCACTCCTCTTGAACATCCAACTGGCCACGTTTTCAAGTTTTTTCTTCACAAATAGTTGCAGAAATATATTTTTCTCCTACTTCTGACTATTAGACAAATGTAAGAAAAGAAAGTCAGTATGAAGTGACTAATTTGACCAATCAAATAAATAAGACAGATTTTATTTTATAACAGTGTCTATTTAGGATATCCCCAAATATATGTTGACTAGCTCTGAAATTATGGTTTGCCCAGTATGCATAGAAAGAAGATTATATAAATGCTGTAGAAAAATTATTTATTGTGAATGACTTGTACAGCTTTGTTTACTATTGGAGTTCTTGATATTCAGCCAAAGGCCTGAATTTATCTTCTTATATGTACATTGTGTGCATTTAAGTCCTACACAAGACACACAGAATCGTCTCCAATACCATCTCCAGTCGCTAATGTATGGCTTCATTCCAGTTTACTATACACAGTTAACAGAAGGTTCTTGGTTAGGAATTTGCTTGCGTTACACTCCCCCTGTGATTGATGGGCAGAGAATGAACTTCCAGGAGCTTGTGCAGCCTGGTTAAGAACCCTAGTGATGCCTATCTATCACCGTAGTGAGAGACTGGTAAGACTAAGCTCTCAGGCTGAGTACCTCTGGTAAATGCCAACACTTTGGTGGGATGAATTAAAGTTTTACACTGTTACAGCGTGAAACACTGCAGTTCTGATTGTTGAAATGACAAAGAAATGGAAAAGCAATGCTTTTGGTTTTAAGCACATGTGTAGGTTCCAGATTTATGAACAATTTTGATTCATTTTTAGACATCTTGAATAATATTTCGACTCTTTGTATACAGATACGAAGGCGCTATGGGATAATATTGTTTATAACCCAGCAACACAAACCCTAGCTTGGGAGCCAGCCTGTCCTGTGCTTGTCATGGTTAACCTATGCAGGTTAATGAAGTCTAACGACCACTGTGAAGATATACAAAACTCTTCCAAAAATTCTCCTGAGAAAGTAAGAGCTATGCAGATTTATTCGAACTGTGAGATTGAAGGCCATCACCAAAGACATAATGTGAAGAGCTAGACTTTGGAATAAGAGCATTTGCAGATTCCTCTCTTCTTCTCTGATACTTAAGACTATTCATAATCACAGTCTGTTCTTGTACACTAACCACACGATTTATTCAAAATGCTCACTGACTCACTATTAAGAAATAAAAAGTGGAAATGACTGTGAAGCTAGTAATGTTTGCTAAATTCTTTGGGGTAAATAGGGTCTGCTTTTCATTTATAGTAAAGGCATGATTCATCTGCCCTGACTTTGTTGTCTAAAAGATAGGTGTTCAAGCCAATGCTATTCGTGTCAGATTCCCTTTAAAGTAAGTGAAACAGACAGATTGGGAGGACAACTCTTCTCATCTGAAGATAGGCATGTAAGAAAGGTTGGAGGGATTTCTGTCTGAAGGTACCTCTTTCTTTTCACTGACTATCACAATAATTGTGATTAGATCAGATTTGGGTATTTAACATTCAGACACTGAAAATGTAAGTGAGATGAACCTAAATCTCTTTAAATATTACTGGAGACATAATGGTACTTTGGTAGGGCACAATTGTTTTGTACTTTATTAAGGTCTCTTTGAAGTACCTTCCTCAACCTGGTCCAATGTCCTGAAATTGTGGGTGTTGATGTGTTGGGTCCCTCAGTTTTTCCAGCACTTATGTTCTAAAGTTAAAAAGGGTTTTCATTGCTTGTATCTTGAGCTGCTTAATACTTCAATCTGAAGTCTCATGACACTGAATGCACTGGAGTTATGAGGTTGGTTAGAATTCTGGCTTTTGTCTTGAAAAGTAGGTTTCAGGCTTTTCCGATTTTGGAGAGAAGCCAGTAAACTTGAGGTAACAACTGAAAAGGCAAATAAAATCAAATACAAATTCTTAATTTTTGAAACTTTATGACTGTTATTCTAATGACATGATTTGGGGGGGGTTGACTCAAGATTGTTGGATGCTTTTTTGATTAGGAACTCCTGGCCAAGTGTTCAGTGATTGTTCAGATTCACCATTTTATGGGTTTCAGCAAAGCTCTGATCTTGCAAAACCAAATATATTTAATTTTACACATGTGAGTCATCCCTGTGGGATTTGTCATCTGCTGACAACAAGCACAACTCATTGCTTGCAGGAGAGGGAAAAAAAAAGAAAAAAAAAGCCTAAAATGAGGTTTGGCTGGTAATGGTCATATCTATTACCCAGAACACAATCCAAGATTAGTTTATTACAGGCAATGAGTGTTCTCCTGTATTTACTCATTGCATTTAATGGCTGAATGTTAATATTGATGGACAGAATGAATTTTCCCTTTTTTTCTAATTAATCCTAAAAGTTTTGATATTGAATTTGGTCCATTTATTGTACCGTAACCTCGAAAAACATCTCTATAGTGTGCTGGAGACTACTGCAGAGATTCCTCAGGTAGTGCTGGCTCCCCCAGTAAATCCACACAATGCTGGATGCTCTAATACTATGCACATGTACTAACTTAGGCCCAAAAGCTATATAACTCTTATCTCTAATTAGGCTGGGGCTTTCTCTGTCAGTGGCAATGCTCCGTATCTCACTGGACTCTTAGAGAACTATCTTCTGTGACCCTATTGTAGACATACCTGAGGACATCCATTATGATCTTCTCAAAAAAGTTGCAGGGAAGAGGTGTTTGGTCATGATGCAGTGTGTTATGCTTAGTCACTTGAGCAACAGTGTTTATTTAAGAAAGATCACTTACATGGGTAGTAATTGTTTATATGAGACAAGGCTTTTTATGGTGAAGTCCTTGAAGGGTAAACAGTTGTTAATCAAGAAAGCAACATTTTGTAGGTCACTTAAGTGGATGTCTAAAATGCAGTCTACATTTAAGTCTTTTCTGGAATAGGGATATGGAAAAATGAAAATTTCTGAACTGAAGGTGGATCAACATTTTTGGGTGTATGCTTAAATGTTCTTCTGAGTTGTTGATGAGTGGTAAATAAGGGACTGAAACAAGGTGACTGTGTAATCAGAATTTTGCACAGAAGCCACCATAGAATCAATTAATTTAGCTCTAATGGGTCAGACTGACTATAAAAAAAGTTACATGTTACAAATAAAAAGAAGCAAATTATTCAGTAATCCAAAGTAGCGGTTGTTTCTATTCTTATTATTTTATGTGATTAACTTTCTGGAATGTTTATAAAGTAGACAAAGCAGTTCCTTTCTCAGTAATCAAATAATGAAAATTTTGGGTAACTGATTTTGTGAAACTAGTTAATGAAACTAGCTAATGCTGAGTGCTTTCCTTTCAAGCAGGTTAAATATTCTCGTGTGGACACTCACCCAAGACTTTGCATGAAGGTAAAGGGATTTCTTTATAAAACACTTATTAACCGCCCTCTTTCTGTCAGCTCTAAAAAAATTAGTTGCTAATGTTCTTTAGGTTCAGTATTTTGTTTCATAGCTCTGATGAATGGGAAGTAAGAATAAAGGAAATGTGAAAGATTAGATTAAAAGGAGGTTCTTTGGAAGTGCAGCAGCAATGATAGATAGGACATAGGTCAGATTGTGCCCTCTGTTTTTTGTGCTTAGGAAAAGCAGGGCAAAAAATGTTTTAGGTCAATGCAAACTTTGAAGCATGCACTAAACTTAATGTATAACGTTTTCCATATTAAATATTTGATAATAAAAATGATCAATACACTACATTTACTGGAGTACCTTTTATTTTTCTAGTCGAGAAAAAAACGCCACATAAGGCTAATGTAGGCATATTATTGTTTTCTTTTAGGTTACTTTTAAGTTAGTGTAGCTACATGTTTCTGTAAAATATGCATGTCTATAAATACCTAAAGAATTGGGGGACCTAATTTAAATCAAGGGTTAGAAGATACCGTAGAGCAGGAAAGCTGTGAATTCACCTTCTGCAACTTTCTGGAATGCACTGATCATCTCTAGTTGAATCTGTAGCCACAGATTGAAATTGAAAATCCAGTTTTCCTAACAGATTTCTCTGCTTTCAGTTTACAACCAAGCAAGGCTCTTGGGTTAAATGTCCATTTGCTCATGGAGAATTTCCAGGTAAGTATATTTTTTTAATTACATAATATTAAATTGTGAATAATATTTAAATTGGTCACAAGATATGAGCCTTCTCCAGTAAGCAAGTGAGATGGGTTCACATCACTGTAGCTTGTAAATTATGGCAAAGAGATCTGACAGCTTGTTACTTCTATGAATCCCCACTAAATCAAGTGTTTATCAGCATAAAAAGTAACTTATAGGAATCAAAATAATTACTTGCATATCATTTGATGGCACTTAACTAAGTAAAAAGGCTTTTATTTTAGATATAACAATTTAGAATATAATATATGGTCCCTGTATGTCTAAAAGTAAGTCTTTTCCCCTAATATCAGCTTGGAAAATGAGAACTGCTATAGCTGCAGAACAAATACAAGTTTTCTTCACATCCCAAACCAAGGCACAATTCTCAGTGCTTGTGTGTAACAGGACGCAGCTGGCTTCATGTGAATCTGTTGGGATGCACCATTCAGTCTCTGTGGTTTGTATATATTATTTCTTAAACATTGTAAGACTTTTAAACATATCTAACTGCATTAATTTATTATTCCATTTATTGCTCTGCAGCTTGAAAGCATTAGTAAACCCATCCATGTACGTATTGGAACAATTACTGGAACATTTTTAAAGCATGTAGTTCTAATTCTGATCTCACACCGAAGCAAGAAATAAATAAAGATCCTGAAGTCAAATGAGTCACATCAAAGGAAGTGACTATTGAGTGGAACCTTAATATTGTTTTAACATCATTTTTGCAGTGTATTTGTAGTATGTATATAGCAATTGTTACTGTTATATTTCATATGTGGGTCACTGATACAGCTGACCTAGCAAATCTCACATCATGAAATGTAAGACTTGAGGCAAAAATCCATGATGATCTTGAGCCATTATAAATCTCTCAGCTGCCAAAACAAACTCAACACACAAAAAAGGTAAGTTTTCAGCCAAATTAGCTTTTTGAGCAAGCTGACTGTGTGACTACACAACTGCTTCTTCCAGCAAAGTGGGGGGAAAGAGGAAAATGATTATGGGAGGGTGAGATTTCTGTTTCGGGCAGCAGCTAGTCATGAAATGGGAGCCTTATTCCTCTCTTGCAACTAAGCCTATATTTCATACATTTTCAGTGCAGCACTGTGGCTTGCCCTTGCCCTTCAACCCTCCCTACCAGAGTTACCTTGTTGGCCTGGCTTGTGATCTACTGGAAAGCGGGGTCAAAGAGCAGAAGAGTGGCCATAGCATTATTTTTCAAATAGGAGAATATTAGAAGGATAGGACCTAGGAGCTGGAGCTACTAGGACCACCATGCTGAAAGGCATCTTGCTGGTTCAGCAGCCAGCTCCTCAGCAGCCTTATATCCACCCCTAAATGTGTTCTCCTGCTTTCTGCTCCACTGAACAGGTATATAAGGTGTCATATGATGGATTTTGAGAAAGTTGAGAAATCCAGATGTTGTGATTTCTGCTCTTATTCTTGACTGTGCCCATTGACTTCACTCTGCTGTAGGGGGATGTGCTTTAGAAGACACAAGCATGCTGTAGCTCCTATACCTGTCCTCTTTTTAGGATATATTCCAGCTGTACTTCTTTATTTATTTGCCACTGTATGCAGGTACATGCTGCAACTGTGACTTTTTGAAGTACCTCTGATGCTTTCAGTGTGCAGGGTGCACATACCAGGGGGTAGCTGACAAGCAGGCAGCTATGAATAAGGACTTCTTAAACTCGAAGGGGTGGACACTGAAAGCTGAATTTATTTTCTAATGAATCAGTTTAGGTCTTTATTACATCTCTGGTGCTGAATGTAACAGAGCAGCTGTTAAAAGCAATTTTCCAACTCGGCTTTGCTGCTCAAGCTGAGGACATGCTCAAGTGGAACATGATAACTGCTCCTGCAGGAGATCCCAGAGCTTAATAATCATGGGGAAAGGCCTGGGAAAAAACAGCTATCCTAATCAACACAGACCACAGAGGGCATTGGTGGCGCTATCAAAAGTCTGTCCTAATGGGGCAAGATATCTGGGGAAATGCTGTATTACTGGCAGAGATGGAAATCTGTACGGTAGAAGAGTTGTCAAACACTATGTTCAGTGAACACTTTAGAGTGGCACTTCCCTTCAGCTGGCTTATTTCACATAAAATCTGTGGAGTTTAGACTTTCTGGTTTTAAAGGTTCCCTGTGTGAGTTACTGAGTGAGAAGTGTAATGGTGGAGCACCAATAAATCACAACTAGGTATTGAAGTGTGTGTTTCATGAAGGGCACTGATGCATTTAAAAATGCTGTTTTCTTCCCTCTGGTACAAAGCTGTTATGTCCTCTGCTACTGTGACAGAATGGGAGCCCATATAAAGTTCCTGTCTCAACACCATGAGAAATATACACAAGGTTTTCGCCAAGGCTTAGCTCTGTGTTCTCAGAAACCAGTGTTCATTCTCTACCTAGTAATCCCTGTTCAGTCATGCTCAAAAAAGAACATATTCATCTAATTTGCCCCAAATTATTTTAGGAGTTTGCCACACTAAAGATAGCAGTGTAGGATTCATAGCTATTAGTGGAGTAACTAACATTATTTTGAGGAAAAACCATAAACAATCAAACATTAAGTGTCAGAACAGTAATTTAGGACAATTTTACCTTCAGGCCAAACTTGTTCTCAGCATACAATGTGATGGGAAATCCAGAAGAATTGTAAAGAAAGGGTCATTCATTCAAGTCAGGTACACCAGGGAAAAGAAGTGAAGATGCTCATTGGCTAATGTGGTGTGGACAGCCACGGTGGGGAAGGTGTTCTGCCTTATGATGCTTTATAAAATGCAGCAACATTAGCCCTCTTCCTGTGCTGCCCAAATTGTGCTTGGCAAAACTACACTGGCTGCTTATGGTCATCGAGATCTGGGGATATCTCTGAAAGTAAATAACCTTCCATAATGAATATATACTTTATTAATTTTCTGACACAGTAGAACATGTAGCATTATTGGGAAATGAGCCAAAGAGCTGAAGAGACACAATACATTTTCATTGTTCCAGGGTATGGAAAATAATAGTTTTCAATTTTTTTCTTTTCATTAGGGAGATTCTGTATCAATCACTATGTCACAGGAAATGTGTGGGTCAACAATTTGCATTCAGGTATGTGTTTCGATTTTGCCAGGTACTCTGTACAAAATAAACAAATCATAAAAAAAAAAAAGGCAAGCCAGCAGGCACTCTCACTGCTTTCTCCTCCCAGCCAAATCTGATTACTGTGTGAACGGAGTTGGCAAAGAGCGTTATTTATAGCTTGATGTGCTGCCACCATCTCTTGTTGAGATGACATTAATTAACAGAGAAGTTGCTCTCCATGATCTTGCTCCTTTGTCAGTGGCAGATAAAGGGATATCATCAGGAAATTGTTAATCCTGTCTTTATATGTTCCTTTGTAATAAAAAGTTCCAAGGTATCAAAAGATCCAAGTAAATCATAGATAAATTTTTCAAAAATTGACATTAGCTGGAAAAGGTTAGGCATATAGCAAACAGACAGTAAGTGCACAGTATGCTAGAATTAGCACTGCTGAAAGCAGAGCTGAGCAAGTTATTTCTGATATTTTTGCACACTATTTCTGTAGCTGAACTTTATTAAGACAACATTAGTAACAAATGAGCATGAAGCTGAGGTTTATTCCTCTCTGGAGTTAATGTTCTCAGCAGACACTGGGACAAGAGAGACTGACAGCTGGAGCTGCGAGGCTCCAGCAGCTGCCCTGGAAGGCCCTTGTCAGCTTCACTTTCTGCTGCTAGGAAGAAAGGGGCAAGATGAAAGTGAGATTGGCAAGAGGCTTCTGGGTAATGAGACTTGGTCTTCTTTCCCTAGTGAAAAATCAGATTTGATGGTAAAATTGATGTTTTCCTGCATAAATAATTTTATTTTTTAAATAAGACATTATCTGTCAGAATATGGTTCTTCCACCCCCGCCCCCCCGATCTGATTAGCTTTATAATTTAGAAACCTAACAGTGATTGCAACTCACTAAATATACACTAGACCAGCAGTCTCCTTATGCATTCATTTAAAAACAGATTTAAAAATGCAGTCATTTTAGTAAACTAATAAAGCAATCTCATTTTGTCAACACAAGTGTTTAGTAACAGTTCTGCTGAGAGGGGAATAAGCCTCAATTCTTTCTTTTAAAAGGGCTGGAGGACAGATGTAGATTATTCAGTTCCACTGCAGATCTGTGATATCCACTGTGGTAAGTATGAATGATAACAAAAGAAGAATTAGGTCTTCACTGTCTAGAAAAGAGCATCTCAGGCGAAGCGTGTTTTCATTGGGACTGAGGTGGGATTCACGACTGAATGTAGATGTCTGCATGTGAGCTACATGTGCTCAGCTTCCTTTATAGACAATGGACTCATATACTTCAACTACCTTTTAATTAGCTACTGCAAGGGCAGCTTGTGTGGCTGGCTGTTTTCTCCACTTCCTGGGTGAATTTTCCATCCTGTGCCAAGTTCTACGTGCCACACCTATATTTACCTTGCTGTCAGTACATGAGGTAACTAGTTGAAACCAATCCTTGGCAAGTAGGCACACAGTGCTGTCCTTGTAGTGATTGCAGCACAGCCCTACTGTTAATTCCCCACCTCTGCAAATGGGACAGTAGTACTTCACTGCAGAAGTACGGTGAGGATATTATTATGATTTGAGGTACACTCAGATACGCTCATGGAGTCAGAATACTCTGAAATCTCCAAGCCCTGAAAGTAAGGTGTTGTAGAAGTTAGTGAGTTCAGAGCGAACTAAGGCTGTGGGGTTTACAGTGAAAAGCGCAGGAGTGGTTTGACTAGTTTAGAACTAAAATGTCTAAAAAGAGTCAAACTGATTGAAGGCTCAATCTGAGCATTGCCAAAAAACACCTCCTCAAACCCACCCAAACAACCAACCTCCCCTCCCAGTTAATTGTAAACATAGTGATTCCTATGACAGGTTTTCTCTGTTGTTTAAAAATACTTGTCTGTTAACTACGGCTTCAGATTTGGAAGCGTGATACTAAAAAGGAGGGAGCTTGAATCTGTAGTCTAAATGCAGTTCTCGGTGCAAGCACTTGCATAATGCTAGTTCAGGTTTCTTCTCCACTTAAAAACTCATAACAAGCCCACTCAAGGTGAATCAATTAAATAGAGTGTTGTGATTCATGTAGTCTGGATGCATATTCTTTATTCATATTTTCCTTTTAACAAAGGTTAAGGGTATGACAAAAGCATGTAAAATAATGAAAGGCTCCAGAGATGGCAGTCTGGGAATTTCCCTCTGCCTTATTGTAGGAGAGAATGGGTCTGTGTATTAAATGAAAATGGTGGAATACTGAAAACTGAGTAAAGAACTTTTGGGGCACAGTATTTGATTTAAATGTGGAACTTTGTCACAAGTTTTTGTTCTGATCAAGAATTTGTGGAGATTTAGAAAAATAGAGAAACTCTGTGCATATCAAGAATATCAGAACTGTAATACGTGATCACTATGTTTGTTGTATAGAGGATACTAACCTCATGCTTCATGGATTCTGCCATACTTTATATTTTTGGAATAATGCAGTCCATATTAGTGGGTGGATAATTCCACCTCTGACAGCTGACCAAGAGGGGGTTCCCAAAACCTCCCTCTGAGGCAGATGGTACAGGTCAGTGTCAGAGTCGGGACATTGAACTAGGTGTGTTCAACTCATTACTGCAATTCCCGTGTTCTTAATGACTCATCAGGACCCATCAGCTGCTTGTCATGTGTAAGATTGTTAATGTAACAGTAATAGCATTACTACTAAGGACTTTTGTATTTTTAAATGCTTATTTTCTATAACAAAGATATTTTCTCAAGCACTAGCTTTTCAAAATCAGGAGATGATGAAAGTTTCTTAAAGACAATGTCACCAAGGGTGATAATTCTTACACTGGGATGCTTGCTATTGTGCTTGAACCTAAGCTGTTAAGAAAAACAATCCACATAAAGATGAAGGGAATATTAAACCTAAGATTTGTCCATAATTTGTGACAATTTGGATTATACAAAATGTCAAAGTAAATAAGACATAGTCTTATAATGGCATAGTGAAAATATTTACTGCATATATGTTTGTAAAATAGAAATTTACATTGTTTTAATACCAAGCAGCATCAGTGTGTCCAAAAGAGCTGTGATGTTGTGTTATTAAGATGTATTTTGTTACTCAGGACCAAGATTCCAGTGATGACAGTATCTATTATAAAAAAATCAGTGTAGCTAACCATCATGAAGGCTACTCCCTTTCCAGATGCAAGAAGAGTTTTGTGGCATGAAGAATGCATTATACTGCAATGCATTGCATTTTTCTATCAGTAGCTGTGCTTTGGAATTAAAGTGGCTTAGCCTTATTTGGTCTCCAGGGGATGGAAATGGGAAAATCTGGGTTTTCTTTCATTTAATAGCTTTGACTTAGAAATAAAACTTTGTGTTCTTTTGAAATTTTATTTTTCCTTTGGCCACTTTTCTGGATTCTGTTTAATGTAGCCAAATATTTTGAGACATTATTTCACCTATTAAAAAAGAAACTTCTCTGTTCTGAATGAAGGAATAATCCAAATCGGTTAATTTGAGAATAAATATGTGAACCGTAATGAAAACAAAATGGCAACCTACATTTGAACTTGTTTCTTCAGGTTTTTGTGGTCAGACATACAGTGATGGAAACTCAGCAAAGGCCATGACACACAGGTATCCATCCAATGAATAGTTTAAAACATCTTTGAGAGTTGATAGAGTTGCTAATCCTGAAAACATATAATTGTCCTCTCTAAAGAACAGAAGCAATGTCTGAGTAAATTTTGTACTAGCCAGCAGGAATATCAGGTTCCTATCTCTGCCCTTTCCTTGTCCCCACTGAAGACATCTCTTGCTTCTGTGCTTTCTCTCCTCTTGCTCTCTCTCTATTGCACCACACTGCAGTCTGGCATCAGAGGTAGCTGCCTTGCTGCCAAAGAGAGAGGACAAAGGGAGACAAATAACCAGTGGAAGTAGGAAGTTTGTAAAGTAACAAGACAACCTTCAAGAGCCCTGGAACAATCTCAGATTTGCTGAGCGTGACATTCACATTATTAGCACCTGCGCCCTGCTTTCTCCCTGACATTTGCAGGCAGATAGTCCCCTTGTGCTCTCACTCATTACACGTGTCTCCTCAGCTGTTCCAGTGCTTCTTTTCATTCCCACAGCCCTTTGCAAAACACCTATTCCTAGGTTGTAAACAAATCAGTAATTAATGCAGCCCATGGATATATGATTTGGTAGAACCTGAGCTCTTAAAAATGCTTTTCCTTTAAGGATACCCTTTCAGAGGCAACCTAGAATAGTGGGAGCAACCTAGAACTCCAGAGAGAGTAGAGATGCTCCGAAAAGCCCTTGTTCAAAGATGAGAAAAAGATGCAGGCTTACAGAAGTTATGCAAGTCATGTGGTTGAGAAGTGGCTACCATCTTTGCTTTGAGGCAGTCTTTGGCTTTTCCCTTGCCAGAAGATACCATTCAGAATAAAGTATCTTGGTTTTGTTCCTCTGTACATATGAGGGCTGTTTGGACTGTGACAGTCAAGTCCACAAGCTGTAGACAAATGGTTACATTTGTTATTTAACTCCAACTATACATGAATGCAATGAAGTCTCTCACACTTCAGAGAAAAAAAAGCCAATCTTCTTTCCTCTTCTGTTTTCCCCCTAGAATGAAGAGAGTGCATTCCTTGCATTGAATTTTACAACACATTTGCAAGGTCCTTAGTATCTTCTCAATGTCAAGTTGTATTTTGGAGTAACTTGCAAATCTTGTCTAACTGGTTGTCTCTCATGTTAGTAGTTTCTGCTAATTACTGTGAGATTATTCTCATGAGTGAAGAATTTAGCAAATTAAGCCTATTTTATGTCCAAAAGAAGCTGGATTATGATTCCTCATTTCCCGGTATCTCAAAACAAAAAATGTCTTAGATCACTTAATTAGGGAATCAGGTTTACATTTTCCTTCTAAATTAATATTTTATATACAATATGCTATAAATGAGTACTTTCATAGTACCTCGTGTACCTATAGAAGAAGTATTTCAGATTTTCTTATTTGTAACCCTCATTTTTAAACCATAAGAAAAAAGTTTTTGAGAAATGAAGAATGGAGGAAGTTTTCTCAGCTTTGTTACATTATCCTTCTTTGCAATTTCCTTTGTTTTCCGATGCCATTCTGATTATCTCACCATAACAGACCATATTCCGTAAATATGTCTGACAACTGCTTTCTGTGTTTGCATTTGTATTTGACTTTGAGATAACTTTCCTATTTGTCTGAGGAAGTACATGTCTTTGGTTTGATAGCTATTTAAAACTGTCATGTGGAAATCCAGCCTAGAAGGAAACAGTTTAGTGGAAAGAACTGAATATTTTTTTTCCATTGTATCAGTATTTATATTCAATTGTTGAGAATAATATTACACACTGTACTGATTATCAAACATTTGGCCTTTATTTCACTGAATACTCCTGTCAAACATCCTTACTTCCTGTTGTGTAACAAGGAAATAGTCAACTAAAAGATGATTAATAGCAAATCCTGAAACCATGTGGAATTGCTCATGTGGGACCAGGAATATGGGTGGGGAGTGAGGGTCTGGAACAAGAAGTTGATCAATAAAAAAATATTTTCCATCTGAATGTGTTTTTTTGTTTCAAGACTTTCAAAGAGCAATTTACGGGAGACAAATAGGGCGTGAGACATATCTGCTGTGTTGAAACACAAGGTCTTTGAGGTGCCCTGAAGAGGACAAATTCTGCTTGGCTCCTCTGATATCAAAGCTTCATTGTGTAGACTGCACATCCATTAGATATATTTTTATTCCAAGCAGTGCTACAGCTCCAAAAGCAGAGGCGGTAAGGCAGCTTTCCTAAAGCATTTATTTACTTGCTTTGGCTGTGAAATAGAAGCACTGATCTATTCAGACATCTGCTTTTCCTTTAATACCCTCCAGACTGCAGCCAGAAACAAGACATTCAGCTATTCTACTGAGAGAGCATCATAACTTTACTCTCTTCACTTTCCTCCAGTGGAAAAGTCTTCTTGGTAGGAAAGCTTGATTTGTACAGTGTTCTTTTTATTGCCTCAAAAGTCTTAAGATCAACTTTTTGAATATGTCCTCAGACTGAAAATGAAGTAAAATTATACAGGTGTGGCAGGATCTGAAAACCAAGTGTAGCTAAGACAAGTGACAAGTTCATATGAGGTCCTGAAGCAACAATAGCTGTACTGAAGCTGGATGCTTTCAATGATAAGATCCTGTTTCAGCTGCACAGACACTAAATCTCGTGCAGTGTATCTTCTCTTACTGGCTGCAGCGATGGAAGTACCAAAGAGAATGTGACCAGCCATGGTCCTGATCACTTTGCTGCTGTTTCACAGGAACGCTTGAATGATGAACATAGCAGACATGTCACTTAATTTAACTGCCTGAAAGTGAAGTGTTCATTCCATGGTAGTAGTCAAGGCTCCTATGATAGCCACTGCAAAGAGACAGGTACTTCCCAAGCATATTTCATTCTGCTTGGATACTTGTTTTAGAGGGAGCCTGGACAACTTAGCCTAAATGCTTACCATTAAGACATTCCTGCTTTTGGCAATGTTTGCAAATAATTCCTAATAGTATTTCCATACTTTGGCTCAGGTCTGCCTGTTTGCATTTGTGTAGAGAGAAAATTTACTGGTAGCTTTTCTGATTGACTCCCAAGCTGATCTTTAAGAGTCCTGTTTCTAATTCACTACCTCAGGTAAACATTGTCTCTTCTGATCACAAAATTCCTGCTCCACCTGAGACCGTCTCTTCCTGCTCCCTCAAATAGTGATTGGGCCACCCTATGCATGTAACGCACTGGAAGGAGTTCCACTCAGGTGGTGCCTTTTCTAGAGAAGTTAGAGTTCTGCATTACTAAGCTACTAGGCACTACTGTCCTTGTGACATTACAGCTGCAAAAATAAAGTGGTTTTTTTTTCTTTTTCACAAGGGATTTTAAACATTGATAGGTCAATCCTGAAAGAAGGTATGAGAATTTTTCCCAACTCTAAAAGTATTAATTTCACTCTGCTGGCCACTGAAATGTTTTCTTTTCCTCACCCAAACTATGCAATAATTTTGCAATATTGACCAACACACAAGTAAACATGCTGTAATAACAGCCAAATGCAAAAATCCCCTAGGTGATTGCCTACAGAGTTGGCTAATTCTGTAAAGCCTCCATTCTTTTGTTGAAGGAAATTCCCTTCTTGCTTATTGTGGCCCCAGTCCAATCACCCTATTTTGAGACAACCTGCAGTTATTGGGTTTTCATTTTGTATGTACATTCTTACTATTATCACAGAGCATCAATGTCCCAGTTTTTCTGAGATATCAGCATATATCAGAATATCATTGAGGTATAGCAAAAGCACCGATAGATGCTTTGTAGTAATCTCTTGAAAAGACTTCCAGTTGTGTCTAGTGCATTGCACAAACCTGAAACTAACATTTAAAGTTACCACAGAAATTAAAGCAGTTTTCCTCCACTTATTTAGGGACTTATTTTCACTTGCCACACTCACACTGGTTCTGGCGTGGGAAACCAGACTGATGCTGCTGCAGCATTTTGGATGTCTTTATTTGCAGTAGTGGATGCATTTCCTTGATAGCAAGTTACAGTTGAGTGGCATGCTTGAATTGCCACATCCTAATGAGTAGCTGTGTATTCACTGAGCCATAATAATAGTCACAGCAGATCTAGTCCAGTGCTCTGCAGGCTGTATTCCTGACCATCTCTGTTCTGGACTTCTGATAAATTACTTCAGAGAAATAAATGGGAAGAGAAATAATGGCTACTTTTGTAGGGTTAGTTTACTGCTGAATTCACTCCTTGAACTACAAAGTCAGGCATATGTGAGCCAGCAGAAGGGAAGCAGCCCAGCTGTAGCAGAGTGGAAACGGTGCTGCTCCTGCTAGTTCCTTAGGTAGCAGATTGCCTGAACTGTAATGTAACACTGCAACCTGATCACGTACCTGTGCTTATAGCAAACAGAAAAAAATGTATTTGCTTCGAATTACTTTGAAAAGTTGTAATGAGCAAATTCCCCTTGCTCATATCCTGTAGCAGCTGGCCTTAAAAAATGGTGGCTTTATCTTATATCTCATATGCCGTGTAAGTTTTTTATTGTACACAGAAATATCTTTCCTGGATTAAGAAAACAAGTTCTCTCTCTTATCCAGAAGCCCTTTAGTGCAAACATGTAATGCTGCTGTGTTTAGTGCAGTACTGGAACAAGTCCAGTAGCAATGGTGGGAGCTATTACTCCCAGCCCTCTTCTGGTTTTCTACTGCTCCAATCCATTGTCAGTATCACTGGCTCACATTTTGCAGGAATAGGCCCTTTAATGTGGCACTAAGTGCCACTTCTAAAAAACTTTAACTAAATGAGCAAAGGTCAGTTCCTGTATTGGATTCACAAAAACTCTAGAAATTACGATTTCCTAGGAACCGTCAATGTCAAGACATATCTCATCTACTCTCCATCTTACATTGGACTAAATGACTCCTTAATATATAGCTGATACAATAAAAACAGGAGATCTACTGAAAAGCAGATGATAATTTCTCCAGACCGCATCTTTCAACAGGTGGAATTTGCAAGATGTATTTCCTGCCATTGACTACATTCTGACTAATGAAACCTAAACCATCCTCTTTTAAAGCTGTGTAAGTTCCTATCTAAGTTCTAAAGGTCCAATTTTCAAAATCAGCTTGGGATAGGATCGTATTCCACATTGATATCTCCACATGAGTTCTGTAAGGTTTTGGACCTTTTCATATCGTAGCCAATATAATTAAAAAACTATTGCCTTTGAGCCAATAGCCACTATTCTCATATATTTCACTTCTTCTAGTACATGCTTAGTGGCTGAACACCCACCGCAGAGGTTTCCAAGCTTTACTCTCATAGCTTATATGCATACGTTCTGAAGCTGGGTTTGCGCTTGGCCAACACTTTTTGCATGAGAGATTCTCTGATGGGATGTGTTTGGAAGAAAAAAGGATGAAAGGCAAAAGAAGGCTCAGAGATAGAATGACTAGATAAAAGATGGGGAGAATGTGCTTTGAGCCATTTATGGGCACAGGTAGGGAGAAGCACTCAGCAGGAAACAGTGTATGTGAAGCCTGCAGAAGGAAGCCCATAAAGGGTAAAGGATCAAGTGGACATGCAGAAGTGGAGGCAGGGATGTCTGGAAGTGGGGTGGGGGAGATGGACTGGAGGGGCAAAGAGTGTGAGGCAGGAGACGGAAGGGGGAGGTAAAGCCAGCCAGCCCAGGTGTGATTCACATTGCTGGCTTAGACCTACTCCTCACCAGAACATCCAGGTAAAATGGGAACGAGTGGAGAGTAACCAGGCATGTACTGCTCTGCATCCAGTGCATACATTTGCCCCACCTGGTTGCTTCTCACCTTCATTCCTGTCTTATGCTACCTTGTCCCCTCCCTCATGGAGCACAATGTCATGGTGAGCGGGAGACAAACAGACCCAGAACATCCTTGTATGACAGGGAGTCCTCTTCAGTGTACCTGTGGGCTTCTTACCCATAGGACTTTACAGTTTGGCGGGTCCTCAGCAAGTCATCTTACGCCTCAGCTTCTAAGTGCAGAGCATGAGTTAGAAGGGGTGTGGGAACAGCCTGTCTTTTTTTTTTTTTCTTCTTCTTCAATAATAACAGTCCTAACTGTGAGGAGAGAAAGAAAAGGTGTGATTCAAATGAGTGGAGAAACACTGAGTTACACAACAGCCATATGTCTTTAACAGTCCTTTCATGACCATTTTCTCCCTTAAAAGTACTGGAATTTGACAGAACTGTTTCTTTCATTTTTCTGCATTTACTGCAAAAGGAAACCCCTTTATTTTTAGAAGCAGAATTTTCACTTTCTTTAATTACTTAATATTATAATGAATCTATTTCTCTCTTGCAGTGTTGGACTTCGTGCCACTCAGCTTCCTCTCTGGTGGCTCTTCCTTTTCTGCTCTCTATTCACACTCTTTGTGAAATCCAGAATATCTTCCTACATCTGTAGCTTCTACTCATTGATTTTTTATCTGCAAGATCCTGGCCAGCTGAGTGCCTTCAGGTTGGGTTGTTGCCAGCTCACCCTGGAAGACATGGTTCTCTCTATGTCTGCAGATACCACTATCATAATAACCCTAAATGTTCTGCTTGTTCCATTGATATGGTTTTTTATTTACCCAGTTTCTTATCTGTGCCCTACCCAGGTTACACTGATGAACCTTACAGCCATGAGTGTCTGAATATCTCAAAATATTTGTAGACCATACATACTTTTTCTGTTTGTGCTCTAAGATGGCTGTGTATCTCAGTCCTGGAAGTCACTTAACTGTATTTGTGTGGAAATATGCCTAAACTAATAAGATTTACTGAAAGGCAGGACAGATCATTTTGACCACAGCACTAATGTGGTTTCCAGACTGAGGATAACTTGCTCTGGCCAAGTCAGATCACAGACAGCAATCTGGTATCTGTCCTCACCTTGCTATATAAACAAAACTTCAGCCTTTTTTCTGGATATATGTTCTGTACTGTTACTTGAGCTGTGTTTCCCAAATTTGCTCTTTCTGTCTTGGCTTATTTAAGGTATGAGACTGAGCTGAGCCAAATGAGCTACCTCATTTGGGGTCCCTTCCTTCAGAGACTGTGGGGTTTTTGTTATGATGCAAGCTGAGGAATCCTTCCTATGTTCCTTTAAGTTTCTGGGAGTTAATGATGAGCAGAAAACTGTCATAAATACCTAGCCTGACTCAAGTCCTTTGGCCTGTTTTCAGGCAGCTGAATTCTGTGGTGTTCTGTGACCCTCAAGTTTCTTTCTGGAGGCACACTTCTAGCTCCTCTTAAGGGTGTGTAACAGATCACTTTTATTTGTAAGCTCCAAAGTGATCGGACTTCATCTGCTTCTACTACCAGGAGAATATTCACCAAACAGCTAGTTGCTGCTGGCCAGCTCACCAGACATCATCCCCACTTCCAAAAAGGAATGCTGTGACAAGGCTTCCCAGTCTGACAGTAAAAACTGCAGTCAAATCCAGCCAATATTTTTCTGCTGCTTGACTTTGTGTCCTTCGGCTGTTGCTGCAAAACCTTCAGATGCCATCTTATTGCATTGGTTTTTAGTTTTGTGTGCTAATTTTTGTTCCTGGGAGCTGCTCCACTGCAGGTCCATCTGGCCTCCACATGAAAGTGAGCTCAAAAGTTCTTGAATTGGATACCTTGGGGGGTATTTAGGCCTTTGTGGCATGCCCAAAGTCCAACAAAGGCCAGGGACAAATCAAGAACCTATGCCTTCACAGCTGAAGCACATGTTAGTTCCTCTCTGATGAGCAATTGTCTGACTTTTCTTCTGTGAGCAGAACTCTTGAGGTTCAGAAAGCTTTTTTCCTCTGCCTTTCTTTAGTCCAGAAATGGCTTTGGAGATCTGTTCTTGCATGAATGAAATTATTAATAAGTTTATCTCTTTCTCTCTTGTCCTCCTATTTTTCCTGTGTCCCATGAGGTGGAATGCCTCCGAGGAGGCAGCCCTTTGAATCACAGCCAGCTGGAACTACCTTAAAAGAACACTTTGGAGACACAAACACCAACAGGATGCTGGGCTAAACATGTTCCAGTTACTACAAAGGTCTTATCAGGCGCTTAAAAGTGATACAGGGCCAACTTTCAGGAAACTGGGTCTGAAGAGGCATTGTGAAATGACCGTCAGTCTTTGGAGAATACGAAACTCTCTGATATTTTGTTATTTTCTTTGTCTAAGAAATATTTTGTAGTCCCTAGGGTGAAACTTTATTGTTCCAGTTTACTTCAGGGTTCTGATCATCCACATTACATACCTATTAGTTCACTCCAGGGCCTTCATTTGGAGCAAACCAACTTTTCCTATCTGAGACAAAGCATGGGCACAGCTTTGGCTCCAGGGTATTTTCCCTCCCTTTGGGGTGTGTGGATATAGCCAGTGAGCTCTTGAAAGAGCCCTGGAACGGTATATATGCAACCTATTCTGCACAAGCTGATATTGCAGACTAAGATTTACTCCATGAAAAAGATCACAAAGATAATGTAAATGTACTTGTGAGAGCTGTTTGTCACTTGTCATTATCTGCTTGGTGCAGAGACATTGGGTATCATGGGAGAAAGCTGTACAAAAATTGCTGCCATTGTGTCACTGCCTCAGATGAAAGAGGACTCTGATTCCTGAATGGATGCTCTGCTGTACTCCAGCTTAGCAATGCTCTGTCATCATTACAAGAGAAAAGTAGTGACTGTGTTTGAAGAACATAAGCCACCATCTATGTTTCTGGTATTTTATAAGACTCAAACACTACAGGCTAATTTGGTTTAGATTCTCACAAGGTTTCATTCTCTTTCTCCATTAAATACTCCAATATTTTGGTTCCAGCTCACAGAAATGAAGAAGCATTGCATCAAGTCTTTCCTGGAGATAGGTTTGCATAAGACTTAGCATACAGGGTAGCAGCATTCTCTTATCTGTATCTTAAGGTCTGTAAAGAAACTGCTTTTAAATGTAATAGGCAATTTTATGGAATTCTGAAAAACTCCAGCAATATGGAGGGGTCACTTAAAGAATGTTCATTGTAATATAGTTCACAACCACAGCTCCCACCCCATGTCTAATCTGACGGTTGTGAATTTTTGTGAAGGGTGTGTGTGTTCATGTGTGTGAAGTGTGAGACAGGGGGAGGCAAAGAATGAACATCACAAGAATCTTTCTCTTGCGTATTACCTGCCCTGTGAACCACTGCTTGACAGCAACAATCACTATGCCTGCCAGAAACAACATTGTTCACTGCTCACTTAGTATTGTCACAAATAAAACAGACTTTGTTCCACCCAAGGAAAGTACGCCTCTGCTCTATAAGTCATCTGTAGTAATTACTAGTAAATCCCGGTCAAATATGCTCTATAAGTCATCTGTAGTAATTACTAGTAAATCCCGGTCAAATATGGATTCCGTTTGTCTTTTGTGCTATTTTTTGCTTGGCAATATACACACACTACTGAGTTTCATTTCGCAGAAGCACAAAAGCTCTTAATTTTCCTGTGAAGTCCAGTGATTCATTTCCAGGTAAATGAAGCGCAAGTTTTTAGACTATGAGACATACAGAACAGGTTTGAAATGTGGGTAATTATAGGTTTTGTTCAGAGAGTAGAAATTATATATACGGTATAGAAGCATGAGAAATCAAAGTCTGTTCCTCACTAGGCAAATTTTGATGGGCTCTGGATCAGGACATTATGAGCTTCCATGCTTTTGCTGTCATCCTTGCTAGTTCCCCTAAAGGCTTGACTTTAGGTCTCCATCAATATAAGTCAGGACAGGATGCAGTCCTGAAATTTTGTGGGTGTAGCTACTTTTTCACAGTTGCCAGGATTGTGTCCTCTGACAAAGAAGCTCCTCCTTCAACCATGTTGTATCACATGGTAAGACAAGCCGCTTCCCTTTATGCCATCTCAAAATCAAGTCCATCCCGGGGGAGGATTGTGGGGCTAGAGCTAGAGGCACACATTCCCTTTTTGCCGCACAACACTACATTTTCTCTCCCGTTCTTGGGGCCCAGCTGGTTGGTATCTGGGGAACTGGGGCAGAGGAGCCAGAAGAGGCAAAAAGTACCATCTGGGGAATGTAGAGAATCACAGAGGTAGGAAAAGGTAAATCTTTTCCCCTGTAAATCCCATCCTTCCTTACCTGTTGTAGAGCACTCCAAAAACCAGTCTTGATGAGTTAGCCAGGATTTCAATGCACACTGTCAACAGAGCTTCTCTGCACCATTACCTTTTCCACATTTCTATCCAGTCACCTCAGGCTTCCCTGGCTTTGTATAAGGACATATGAGAATTTGTACTGAGTCAAATCAAAGATTCATCTAGGTTGTATTCTGTCTTCAACAGGTACATCTGCAGATAACCAGGACAAACTATAGGGTGACATTCCCCAACCTCAATGCCCGTGTCTTAAAAAATTAATAATTTTTTGTGTGTGTGTTTAGTATCTCCAGAAGGGTTTTTCTTATAGGAATTTACCTAAGTCTTTTTTTGAACTCATGTAAACTTTTCAAATTTTCTATTTCTTATGGCAAGGGACCCCAAAGTTTAAGCCGGTGGTATGTGAAGTATCTGTCTTTGCCTTAAACCTGTCACCAGCCACTATGTCATTCACTTAGCTCTAGCTGTCATCTAGCTCTTGTGTCATAAGGGATAATGAACAGTTTCTCTGTACTTATTTTCTCACACTCCTTATGCTTTACTGACCTCTATGTTATCCTCTCCTGATCTTTTTGTCAGTCTGAAGAATTCAGGTCTATTTAATCTTTCTTTATATGGAAATCACTTGAATTGTGTACAGTATTCAAAATATGAGTGCTTCATGAATTTATACAGTGGCCTTGTCATGTTCTGTCCTGTTCTCTGTTCCCTACCTAATAATGCTGACAACTACATGCCTGTTTTTAACCAGTACTACTAAGTACTGAACTGTTGACAACACGGAACTGTTAGAAATCCGAGATCTCATTCCTTAGTGCTTATGGCTAAATCAGAGTTTAGCACTATATTACAAAAAAATGCAGCTTTATGCTCTATGCAGAACCTGCTTCTTGTAGACTGGACAGAAGAGACAGAGTCTTCGTTATAATTTCTTTAACTAAGCAAAACCAGGAGGATAAAAAAGACAACTTCTGGCACTTCCCTTGTATTAGGCAGTTTTTGGTAACACTTCTATGCATGTTAATATGCCTCTCTGCCAAACTGCAGGGAAGATCCATCCGGAGGATGTTCAGTCTGTACCTGGATGTTTGTATAGTAAGTAAGTAGGTTGTCGTGTATGGAGGCACCCATGCACTGTTATAACTCTGTGCTCTTTATATATAGTCAGGTTTTAAGGGAAAATGGTCCTGATCCTTCAGTCCAAATCACTGCTATCTAGAGCAGGCTGTATGTGACTGTATCATATATGGACTATAATATTTTTCTGCAAGATAGGTAGCTTTAGAAAACTTTGTAACCTACTCATTATGGTAGCTTTTGTTTTCACAAGTCTACTGAGTTACTGTGAGGCAGCACAGAATACATTCTGCATGTAGTTAAAGCTTCATGGTAGAGGTGGTGATGGTGGTGGTGAGGTCAATGGAGTTTTCTGTAGCTGTGAAGTTAGGATTCTTTTTTCCCACACACATCACTTTATTTATCAGCATTGAATATCACATAACATTTTATCACCAGCTGCTCGCTGTTGTGAAACCCATTTGTAATTTGTCATATTCAGCCTGAATATCTTAGGATCATCAGCAAATGGTTTATATCAGTACCTAGATAATTTATGAGCATGTTGAACAGTTGAGAAACGATCATGTGCTCCCTCTACAACAGTAAAAATTTACTCGAATATTTCTTCTTAAATTGCTGGATACCTTTTTGATGCCCTCTATCTCATCCTCAGCTTTTTGCACTAGAAGACATCATTGTCTTCAGATAGATTGCTTAATAGCACAGCTGGGGCCAAAAATAAAAGCTGTGGAATGGAATTGCACTTGCTTGCAATTAGCCATGGAGTGCTCCAAAGGGAAGTGCTCTGCAGTGAATATGTCTCCCTGTATTCATTTCTTAATTTATGCAAAGTACTGTTTGCTTTGGATTAGTCATTCTCCTTCACCTTCTCAGCCATTCTCCTTCACCTTCTCAGCTGTGATTTTTATCAAGCATTTCTTAACAGCTGCGTAGGTTGAGCATTTATTTGATTAATTGTGAAAAACTGAGCACAGCATTCAAACTGTAATGACTGGTAAGGAAAGAAGAGACTACCTGTTGGGCCTAGGGTCAGGTCTTGCTGCATTTGGGAGTCTGATAGGGGGAATTTCAACCTGTGTTGAAATGTACTTCCACAATTGCATGGTTCCTCTGAAACTGCATAGTGAAATTCTCCGCAAAATCCAGGACACTTAGTTATCTGCTTGTTTGTTTGTTCATTCATTTGTTTATTCATTCCTTGACATCTGTCAGTCTCTTTGATCCTCAAGACAGACCATTTGGAGAACTCTCTGGACACCATTGCTCTGTGTGTTTTCAAAGCCCAGTGGGGTTTTGCTCGTCAGCAGCAACTCAGCTTCTCTTTCCTCTTAAAAGTGACACAGAGAAGAAGAAACAGAAGCCTTCCCACTCCTGGTGTACTTGAGTACTGAAGGTTACAGCATGATGGTTTGGAAGTTAGCTTATCCAGCAGCTTATTCAGTAGGATGTGGAGCCAGATGACTGCTAACGCCATGTGTGTCTGAGCTCTGGTATTTTTGTACTGCCCCATCTCCAGAATTTGGGAATTGCACAAAGCACTTTTTGGGTCTGACAGAGAATAGGAGCGGGGAGAGGGGATCCCGTCCACCTCTGCAATAAGAAATGCAAAGTAGGGGCTTGAGGTACAGTAAGGGGAACAAACAAGGCTGGAAATTCCCTCCAGGGACTGATGAGAGTGAACCTCAACGCAAACTTGTTATGACCGACACCCGAACACTGATGTGTCCAAGCTGTCTTTGCCTGGCATCTCAGTAACTCATGGGAAGGAATGGGAGTCTCTTGGTCAGAGCCCAAGAGAGCTGGCCCCTGAGTATATGGCTGTGCTGTGGTACCTGTAAAGGTAGAACCACAGCTTTGGTGGGAGTGACCCTAGGACAGGTGGGGAGTACAACATTTTTGCTGAGTGTACTGAAAATAATAGACTGCAAAACCTGGGGCCTGGGCCAGCTTGCAGGCTGAGAGAATCTACTGTGTGCCAGGAAAACGCCTCCAAAGAATTTATTTGGAAAAGAGGATAGATAATAGGTACATGAAATGCTCTACCCTCCTGTTCTAACATGCATTTCATAAAGCAAACACATACATATGCAATATCGATTAACACATGAGGTACAGGGAGCAGGCCTGGGTGAGGCTCTGTTTGGGCTATTGCTCATTCCAGAGGAGAGCTGTTAATCCTGAGGTGGAGTGATTACTCTGGGGGTGACTTCCATGCTGCTTTGCTGGAAAAGAAATAAAAGCAAATGAAAGCTAATTACAGATTAATCAGTATATTGTGGTGCTTCATGATATTATTTACTGGGAATAATTTTCCTCATGAAAAGCAGAGGTGGCTTTGCCATGATGGCTGCAGGGCTTGGTTGCGCTCTTCATAGATGTGGCTCCTCTGGTTTCCCTAGTGTTACCCCACATACAGCTTTCAGAGGAAAAATGGGCACATGGTCGTGAATCATCATAGAAGTTTTTGCAAAGCTTGAAATCCACAGTTCCCTAATATTTTTTCTGTCAAGGCAGCTAAGTAAATTTTTCAGACCTCTTTTGTTTCTCATCTCTGTTCAGACACCCATTTCCTACCCACTTCTGTCTTCTGTAGATCACCCCCAGCAGTTTCCTTTTCATGATGCTTCTGTTTCAGCTCCAGGGTTCCTAAAACATTCTTCCAATCTGAACATGAAATCACAGTCAGAACAGCAATTATTGCCATTTTTACCTCACAGCTTTTTAACTCTGAATTTTTTACTAACTTTACTTTACTTATTAATATAGCATTATCAGACCCTGCTGGAGATACTTCCACTTTGCAAAGACAAGAATGGGGAGGTGAATGCAAGTTTGCAAATGCTTTTTTTTCCTATAAAAATCTCAATTCCATTTAGATGCAAGGGGAACAAAAGGAGAAGAATGCTAAAGTGATATACAAAAGACAGGAGTGTGCATGAGAGGAATGTGCAACCTATGACTAATGCGGTACCTTTTGAAACAAAATACAAAGGATATATCTGCTGTCAAATTATCCCCTCCTATGAGGTAATGACTGAGGTATGAATTGCAGAGCCAAGTCTTTAGGGACCACACATGCACACACTAAAAGGTAATTTCTAAGGAGGGGGAATTGCTTGATTGTGAATCCTGACTTTGAAAGTGACTTGGGTTTACTGCCTTGGTTCTTCTTATTACAGAGGTATTCGTTTGTATTAATACTTCTCCCAGCATTGCACAAAGAATTATCTCCTGGTCTGTTCATAGTGTCCTTGGATCCAGCCATGCAGACCAAAGATTGGCTTCTACCTCTGCACCCTCTCTAGCCCTTCTCTTAGCTTCCATTGGGGAAAAAAAAAGCCCACAGACATAATATCATTTTATTGCATTGTGATGACATGCTCTTTTTCCTACTTTATTTTGCCAGAGAGATTCAAATGTTTATTTTGCTCTACACATTCCTTGTGGTGAGAAACTGGCTTCAGAAGTAGTTTCTGTGTTTTCTTCTCATCAGTTATCTATTTTACATTACTAATTTGTTATCTGTTGTACTTTAGTCATTTGTATCCTCCAACTGTTTATGTGGAAAGACATAATTTGTCATTGGGTAGGAAGAGGGACATAGTATCAGTGTTTGTCTTTCAGGTAAATTTTAATTTATTCAAAGTTGTCTTTCAGAATTGCTTCACTATCAGGCAGGAATCTAAAAGCTGAAATCAGTCATCTTTTCTTAACTCTTTCATTATCTCTTTCCTCATTTATTTTTTTCTAGGCCTCCCTAAAAATTGTTCCAGTCCTTAAACTGTGTCAGCTTCAGGCTGAGTTCATGGACTCATTTTTAAATGGAGCTTCACCACCAATAACAACCATTTCAATGTAAATTCTCATTCCAGAATTTGATTTTTAGCTTCAGCTGATTACATAAGAGGATGCTTTGGGGTGATTCCAAGTGCTCTTTCAGGCAGACAATACGAACAAGAAAATTATGTCAGAGATTTCAGAGGGAGAATTCATAAAATCAATGCCTGTGCCGTGGTGGCTGTGCCACCACAGGGAACAGCCTGTTGCTGCGTCCAGGTAATTATGTTACTTCCTTGGCTCTAATGGCTGCACGCTACATTGGGGAGCGGAGCTTCGGCCTGGAAATGACAATAACCAAGGTTATGATCTGACACACAACCCATTCTAAAACTGCTTATCCTTGGCCACTTTCCAGTTACAACACAACTTCTTTTCATTTTCAGAGGAGGGTAACTCAGGGAAAGTAAACCAGCTAATTCTAAAAGCACAACCTGTCCCCAGTTTCCAATAAGGAAGCTAGGCAAATATAATATAGACTGTAATCTGTGTAAGTTTGTTCAAAGTTGGGAATTTCCGCTTGACAAACACTTCTGAAAACTGGTGCAATAATCATGAATGATGAATCCTGTGAAGAATAAAAACAAAAGAAACAACAGTTTCCAGTAAGGCTGTCATGATAAGACCAAGTCAGCCAGTGCTGGGAACCCCTGACAGAACTAGAGAGCAACGGAGTGTTACAAAGGGAGAAACTACCGCAATACAGCAAATGCCATTAGTGTCAATCGTCTTTCATGTGGGTGTGTGAGGAAGTGTGACTTCCTCTTCTCTGCTGGTTATGGGTTATTTCAGATGAGAAACCCCCTTGGAATTTGCATAGATAACACCGAGCAAACTGGTCTTTGCAGGCTGGGATCTTTCTGTGCTCCCTGAGGGACTGCCACTGCTCAGGCTGTTCTCATCTGAATGGTCTTAACTGGTTTGTTGTAGAACTGAAAAAAAAAATCACTGCACCTAAGGAGGGCACAGGTCAGTCGGGAAGGTGTAAGTCACCATTTTTTTGCTATGCTAACCAATCCTGTTCTCAGCCAGATAGCAGCTACTCAAATTGCAAGGTTAATAAAATTAAATTAAAAAACATTAAAATCCTGTACAGATTTAATTTTTCTTAATACTATCCCCTGAAGGGGGCAAGATAAGGAACCTCCAGAGGAGGTCAAGGATATGGTATCCCTACTCCCTGGATATTTGGAACATCTGGAAGAAGAGGAGGAGGCGG
This sequence comes from Haliaeetus albicilla, assembly GCF_947461875.1. NCBI lineage: Eukaryota > Metazoa > Chordata > Aves > Accipitriformes > Accipitridae > Haliaeetus > Haliaeetus albicilla. The sequence goes on along the minus strand of NC_091496.1, from coordinate 22,002,202 downwards.
CTTTAAGTGTACCACTGTCTAGTCTATAGCTTGCTGTTGGAAACTACCTCTTCCAGTAGGCTGCTTTCTGCAGGAGGTAGGTGGAAGGCTTTGCAGTGGTCAGGCTGATGGTTACCCACTTGCATTTTACACTGCTGGGATTTTGAATTGGAAATTTGGGGTTTGCCAGTGGTTCAGTAACACATGGAGTTGCCGCTCTGAAGCTGCAGCAGTCAGGAGATACTGTAATAGTTTCATTTTCCATAGAGCTCCAGGGGTCTCAGAGATCTGGGCTGCTGAGGACAGTCATGCTGAACGCACTCCAAGCTGCGTGGTTTATCACCCCGTCTGTCCACATGGGTGTTGAAGGAATGAACCAGCGTTTTCACTTTTAATGAGGCATGTTAAGTATGAGAGTTGAGAAAGAGATCAGTCACAGACAGGATATGCTCTGTTTGCTGTAGATGTTTGCTCTTTTGCAGGCTAGCTCAAACCAGATTGTTGGATGATGACAGATTGATCTGAATTATAGAAATACTTAATAGGAATTTATTGTGCTATGTAGTAAGCCACAGGAATGTAAGCAAATTAGAGGTGATAAGAAATGGCTACTTCCTCTTTTGGGTAAACTTCTCAGCTTTCACCTGTATGCTGAAATAATTACGCAGTCCTAGGCATTAAAATGTTATTCCTTGGATAACGTACTGTGTAATGACGTTTTGGGAAAATAATTACCTATGACTACATCAGCCTGATTAGACCTATCTGAAATATCAGTGACAAATTTATGCTAAACAGCAAAGGGTAGCAATTTTTTTCCAGCTTTTGAATCATGACAGAGTTGATCACAGTTATACATTTCAAATTTGGTACAGAAAGGGAAAATAGGGGGTTTTTTTTGTAACTAGAAACTCATTTGGGGTGTACTTTCTGATCAGTTATTCTGGTCAGGTATCCCCTCTGACAAAAAGATTTGTAGTAGGTCTTTTCATAAAGAGCTGTGCCCCTTAATGTAATTTGTTATATAGGGTTAAATAAGAAGGAGTAAGTGTTTTGTGAGCTGCTTTTTCAAGCAGGAGCAGACCCAGCTCAGCAAAGAGACTTTACAATTTCTGCGCAGATACAAGCAGTGAAAAATCTCTGGGGACTGGGAAATAAAAATAGAGGATAGGGCCATATTCATATAAGTTACCAGGCTCTTTAAGATCTAAGTACAACATGCTGGTGGCGTGGTATAGATAGAAGTGCCAGTGAAGGGAGGAAACACATGCCTCTGAAAAGGCTTCTGTAAAGTGAAGGTGGGTTTGTAGAGCAGGGGTAGGCAGGCACAGGCTCGGGACGGCAGTGTGGGTACCACCATGCTGTCACCCTGCGGAATGGTCCCTTCCAGCCACACCAGCCATGTGCTGTCCAAAGGCTTTTTAAGGGATGGCCTCAGGCAGCCAGGAGTTTGGCACCTTGTATCTGTGCTCTCTGTTCCTCTCTCTGTAGCTAATTCCAGCAAGGAGCTGCCTCCTGCAGCTGGCATTTTCTCACCAAGTGACAGGGTTATTTATAGAAATTCTTCGTTCTGCTCTCTCAGGAGCGTAGTATCTCTACTGCCTTGTTTACTTTTACTCCCTTCCCTTCCACGGAGTTAAAGGAGAGATGATCAATTTTTGCCTTCTGTCAAGACCTAGCTTTATAAAAATTTAAAAAAAAAAAAAGAAAGAAAAAAATAAAAGAGAACTATTTTCATTCTGAAAACTCTGAATTGCAGGAAAACCTGAGACATTTCAAGTCATGCTAGCTAGTAACTGTGATTTAGTTTAAATAATAAGAGTGAAAGATATGTGGACTCAAGGGTGATAAAACTGAATTACAGAGACACAGTGTTGTGGGATTGGTAAAATGTTTGCATGTATGGGGATTCTGGAGATGAGGAAGAGGTGAAGACAAGTTCTTTGACAGCATGCTTGTTACCTATACAATATAATGAACAAATATTACAGCCTACGTTTAGCCATTTGCCTCTCATATTTGGTTTCACGTAGCTCGTGGTTGTTCCCATGCCAGCAGAGCTACATCCTAGTCAGTCACTTTCCTTTCTTACTAGCTTTTTAAAAATGCCTAGATTCAATTCCTTTTCAGTAGCGCAGGGATGATCTAACCTATGAGCTCATTTGGGTGACTCCTTGTTTTACCTTACAGTATTTTTGCAATATCACTTCTTCCTAGAAACCAAAGTACTTCTGTGTAACCTAATTCCTAGCATGAACTTTCCCAAGTTTGTTTTTGATTATATCATCAAGTCAGCGCACCTCTTGAAACCTCTTTTGGTGTATTTCTGGTGGTCGCGCTCTTCACCATGCCACAGTGACTGAAAAGGAGACCTGGAGGGCAAAACAGAGCGTAGCAACAGTGGCCAGCGTGTGGCCAGTGGGTGTCCTGGGGTGGCCTTGCTGCACAGCTCCTCGGTGGCTCTACAGCCCCGTGGCTCTGTAGCTAGCAATTAAATGGCTTTGCTGATGGGTGCAGCAGATCTGGCAGCAGGCAAGGGATCTACAGCGAGGGGCTGCGCGTGGGACTAGGCGTTGAGACAGCTGATGGTAGGTGGGAGGCAGTGTCTGTGGTGCCGAGTGGAGCCGGCAGTAGGAGGGCCCAGGATTAACAGGCATTTTGGGTGATGCGTAAACGAGGGTGATGCACTGGTACACCGGGGACTTTGCAGGCAGGCTGCAGGTGCAGCTGTTGGGCATTGAAGCAGTGTGGGGAAGTAGAGGCTTGTTGCTGGGTATGAACGTCTATGTGTGCCTGATTTGGCAGGTAGAGTCCCTGCCCCACCACCTCCCAGCCCAGGGGACCGGGCTAGGTCCTGCTGTGCATGAAAAAAAGAAGAACTCTTCTTCATTTAATTGACAGAAGATGGTAACACACAGATCTGAAATGATTTTGTGTTTATTACATTGTTTATTGCTATTGCTCTGAAACAATAGTTCTCTGTGAGAAGTCACCAGTCAGTCAGGTTAAGCTTTAAACATAAAAGTGTGTAAAAAAAAAAAAAGTGATTCCTCAGGGTGTTTCCCAGTAGATTACAGACCTGTATCTACAAGATTTTGTACGGAGTCTTGGTTATAGTAATTAGTGTTTCTACAAAGACAGTGAAAATAACATGCTTGTACAGAGCTGGAATTTGGCTGTGAAACAGCAGTCCATCTCACAGATTTATTGGTCCATAAAAATTACAGGCATAAAACCAGCCTTCTTTTGGGTTTTTATGAAATCTGTTAAAAAATCCAACACTATAAAAATGTGATATAATTTGTGACATCCCTTAAGTTACCAAAGACAGACTGAATCAGGGCAAACCGACTCAAATTTAAACATACCGTCTACGCTGCTGCCAAAAATATAAAATCATGCTTGAGTGCCACAGCCTTATTTTATAGCACATGCCTGAAAATAAATTTTATGGTTCAGATAAGGCCTTTTGAAAACAGACATTTATGAATCTTTTATTACAGGGGACTCTTCACTGGGCACCACTGTAATAAAATCATGTCTCAGCAAGACAGATGATAGTGTCACTTTGATGGTTACCATGCAACACAGTGTTGTTTCAAAGCCTGGCCACAAACCATACACAAAAATGCTCCAGTTTGGAATAGCAAAGGTTTACGTTATCCTTTGTGCAGAAAATGTACATGCCCTTCAAGTCCAGTTCTAAAATTGAAAGTGAAATTTTGACATCGGAAAGTTTTGGCTTTAGAGAATCTGAGAGCTAAGCATGGTTTGACTCTAGAGTCCAGTTCTCCAGTCCACGGGGAGTTCCCAAAGGTGATGATGGACCTTTGTTAAACATTTGATTACAACCTGAAGGCACTACTGCTGCTAAATGCAGAAGGGCAAAGGAGAGAGACTTTGATCGGTCACTCTGTTTACTTGTAATTTCACTCCATGGCTCTGGTTTCGCCCTCTTCTATCTGCTTTAGCTAGGAAAAAGCCCAGGCATAGTCCTGGGGACAGTTCACTCCAGGCTTTTTTCCCAAAAGGTAGTATGTATGGGACTACCCTGGCTTTGGCTCTCTTCCCTTGTACAGTCTTTCCGTAATATATCGGCATCTTTTGCCCTCCCATTCACCTCCACACATTGCTATCGTGTATCCCTGGGCATGCAATACACACCCTTCAGCGCTTGCTATGAAAACATCCCGATGGACTGCAAAATGCCTCTTACATTATTTTGAACACTGAACTTAAAGCAGCAGACCGAATAGCAGCAGTATCTTAGAACCGCCAGTGTACCACCGAGGCACAAGGAGATCTGCTCTGAAGGGAGCTAACCTTTAGCGCTGTGGGCATGAGCCAGCCTGCACTACTTAAGAGACTTTTACTTAGCAATAGTAAACTAAAAGGAAACTGCAAGCAAGCTAAACAGGGCCAAGGCATTGGCTTGAGAATCTATCATTTGTACTGCTTGGTGTTCGCTGCCCTTCTACCTGGCCCAGTTTTGGCACATGACCATTAACTAGCACTCCCTCAGATGGTGGCCAGGAGTTGCTTGAGGGCTAACGCGAGGCTGGGGGCTGGATGCAATACGTGGTCTGGTGAAGACCATGCTGTAGAAAGGGTCTAGCTATGCTGTTGCAAGCAAGCCAGGCTGACCCATTTGTTTACATGGTCGGAAAACATACGCCAGTTGTCCAGCTTACTAATATAGATGTGGTCAGTATTTCATAGCAATCAGCACTATGGTGTAAAAGGAAAACACTACAAAGCTGTTTAAATTTGGTAGGTTCTTTGCTGTAATGTCCTTTTGTAACTTTGTGACCTAATTGGCTGAATTCAGTATGTTTTTAGTGCTGTTAAACAGAACGCAGTTTCAATCCCAAGCAAAATTCCAACATTTCAACATTTGTTTTTGTTACACATGAAGAAAAAACGTGAGCATGTAGGTCTTCAGAGAACAGATGTTCCCACAAAAGTTTAATTAAAAATCTAGAAGTTTTCCTGCTGTTTTTAAAATCCAACTGAAACATTATCATAGTCCACAATCAAAAAAATCCACTTTGGTTTACTGAAGTGAGCCCAAATGATTCATTTTCAGGTCTTCACCTCCCATCATACACCCAGCATAATGAAGTAATGTGACTATGCAGAATGATCAAAGAAAACATATATTCACAATGAAAAAATGTAGGGATTGAGAAGTCTCTAATCTAGTAGCTAGGGCAACAATTTGGCTGATGATGGGATTCATCTGATCAGGTGTAGACATCTACCACTAAGCTGGTTGTCTGCTCTCTTATTAGAGTCACTGGAAAGAAACAGGCACTGTTTGGAAAGTGAACAAGGTTCAGTTTCTGAATGTAACTTAACCACACAGACTGAGCTAATGATCTAATTCTGGGTAATTTTAATGAGTAGAAACAGGCCTTTTGGGGTGAAATCCTTTGCCAATATTTACTTCAGAGAGAGACAGAAAAGGACCCAGAGGCAGGCACAAAACCTATTTAACTTGCATTTTTTATTTTATCCTACTTGGGTAAATTTCTGGCAGGTATTTTACTGCCCATATTGCCCGCGAGACAGACATTCTCTGCAAATTCCTCCAGCACTGGAGTCTGAAGCAGCCCAGAAAGCCTGTGAGTGATCTCTGTAGCATATCTCAGGATAATCAGTTTAGGTAATGATAGACAATGACAATGAAGTGAAAAGCAGTAAGAGTTTTTCTGAATGCCAGGAGGTAATCGAGCTTTTGAACTCATGCATCTGGCATCAGATCACTCTGTGCTGCAGTTATTAGAACAGTCTGGTGGGTAACTTAATCAGGCACGTCTTTAAACACCACAAGTGAACAGTCATAGATTCTGAACAATAAGGATTTTTTTTTTCTTTTGTACTTACTGCAGGTTTGACTTGTTTACAGGACTAACCAAAAAGAAATGTAAATGTTTCCATTTCTGAAGAGCTCAGAGTTAGGAATGCCTTGCCAGTGTCTCCTGGACAATGGAGGAATCGCTGTGGGCTTTCTCTCAGCTCCTTCTGGTTGCTACAGCTCTTTCCAAAATCAGAGGGGAATCCTGTGACTCCACCCAACCCAAATCTTCTGTACCCCATTCTGTTGTCACAGAACGGAGGTGCAAGGAAAAGCATCCCATCACCCCTCACCCTAAAGCTAGATGGTTGCTGCGATAAGTGAAAATCTCTTCTCTACTAATCTTTGCTACCTTAATTGTCATCAGCAAAACCTTGACAGGCAGAATTACCAGGCTGTATGATGAGCTTTCCTGTCTGAAAGAGACTATCTAATGCTGTGTGACTTACAGCAACTCTCCACCCCAAACTACTGTCTGGAGATGTGAGAAGCACTGAAGCAGCCTGTTCCTAAAGTTGATCATGCTATGTTAGCAGATCCTGACTACATCGTTTCTACCTGGACAAGGTATTTCTTAAAAATCCACTCTGCTGAAAGTGACTGAAGAATCTTTACTAACCTAAAAATGTTCAATTATGTTATTCCCCAGAACTCACAAGTCCCATATAGGAATAGCGGCCTAAAATCTAGGTGCCAGAGAGTATCCCATGCTTTGTCTTTTGGATCACGTATTTTGGCTGTCTCCTTGGGTGTTGCTATGGCCATAATGGAGGCAGAGGGTATGCCAATCTCCAACCATTTAAGAACTCTCCAAAAGGATGGTAGGTTGCATAAAGAGCTCTTACAAGATGGTCAAGATGGACTTAGTTGTGAATGTAAGAGTATTTTTAGCATTTTTAATGGACCATTTGTTGTTATGCTATTTACTTTTTTTTCATATGCAGTGAAAGAGAGCATCAGAGATGTCTCAGCAGTGTCAGTGAAAAAGACATTTGAAAAAGCAAACCTAAATCTCTGATGACACTTTAATTTACAAAAGCCTTTGGATTTAATAGCTGGCAAAGCACTCCTGTAATCACTGTTCTCCTTCACTTCTGCATATTATGAATTGGATGTTGCCCACAGCAGAAAATCCCTCAAAGGGCTCCCCTTTTGAGGGACTTTCTCAAGGTAACTTATGTTACAGTAACTGGAGTTTTTCAGACTACCTGTCTTGTTTTCCTCAGCAAGGGAACTGCTACGTTATAGGCACAGGCTGCCTTTTCTGCCCCCATCATGAAGTGTGAACCACAACAGGGTGCATGCCCACTATGTACCTACATAGGCAGGTATAGATATATAAATATTCACACTGTTGTCTCTTGAATATACACAGCAAAGAGACTGCAAGGCCAGGTACAAGTGCCATGCATATGCCAAGAGCTCTTACACAGTTCCACACACTCGCAGATAAAATGACTTCTTTCTTCTAAAACTGCTTTCCTTTCATAATCTCATTGCTGTCTTGCAGCACAGGGTGATGGCAGCTCTGGTATCTTCACTCATGTAACTTTTTTGCCAGGGACTGACTGGCAGAAAGGATGGCATGATTCAGTCCCTTGGCCAAGTTCAGCCCCTGGGGATCCCTAATAAATAAGCACAGGCACACCCTGCTTTGCAGTCCCATGCAGAACTGTAGGGAAATTAAATTAAATTGAGGAAATTAAACCAAGCTTTCTAGGCTTTGAAGAAAAGGTTTTTCCTCACCCATAAGCAATGCACCATACAAATGGGTATAAACAAAGGGGACATGCGGGGAGAGAAACAAAATAAATGTCATGAATATCCCCAAAGGCAAACTACCACCCCCAGAATATACTAGTGGCAGGGTAAATCCAAGTTTTTCCCCTGTGAGAGTAGAAGCAGGATGTAGTGGCTTACCTCAGTCAACCACAACAGCCATCGCCTTGTGTGCTCATTGGTCTGGAAGATTGTGACCTCTGCTCTTGAAGCTTATTTTTCAGGTCATGGCTGAAAATGAAGGTCTGGATTTTCTTGGAGCACTGCCTGAAATTCTTTTTCTCTAAGCCAGTTGCCAGTGGATAAGGAAAATCTTCACCCAGCTATGCTGGGTGACATGACATCAAAATGGAGGGCAAGTCACTTGAGCAGATTATTAGTATTTTATATGACAAAGACAATGAAAGAAACGAATGCAACAAGAAGAGCAAAAAGATACATTTGATGTATGAACCAGCTTCCCAATCCAACTCTTTCCACTGCAAATGACAAAAGATAAGCCCCTTCATACGAGCTATTCACCAGTAGTTTTTCCATGGTAAAGTTTTGTAATGTTGCTGTGTTATCTGTCCAATATAGAAGTAACGGGCCATATTTGCTGGGCTCCCAGCAACAGGGAAATAATTTAAACTGTGGCTGTCTTAGCTCAAGTACAGGAATTTTAGTCGTAGAGGAAACCTCTTTCAGAGTGTTCATTTTACATGGTGATTAGAAATTACCTGGCCAACTTCATAATCAACCCAGAAAGGATTTAAAGTTGGGAGTTCCTCTTTTGCATTTTGGCAGCAGCAGTTTCTCTCTGTACCTTCCCTCATAGGGGATGTTTTGAAATGTCTTGTGCACCACGAGTTGCTCATATGGTTTCGGAATCTCTGAGCAGAGGCCAGTCTGAGCTGCCTCCCCCCCTTCTCCCAGCCTCTCACATGTATTCCAGGACTCTGCTCAGAACAGATTATTTTTGGCTATTTCAGAAAGCTGTGTTGTTTATTCCAAGAACCCGCCTGAAGAATTTACACATCAAAGCCCATGCTGCCAAGAACATGGAAATCATAACTGCAATACAAAGGATGTTTAATAAAACCAAGACATGATCCTAATGAAACAAATGCTTATTGCATCCATTATAGCAAGCAGGGGATCTTAATGTGTGTGAAGGTATAGGACAAAAATTCTCGCTGCTCAGAACAGTGATATAATAATCTTAATAGGATAATAACTAGGTGAAGACACATTCAGGTCATGTCAATGAGATCTATCTTTTACAAGCAGAAGTGCAGAAATTGCACTTGTGAATGGGAAGACAGTGTTCCTGTGACTTGTCCATAAACTGTGGACATGGTCCCACAGCAGCTGAAGGGCAGGGACCTGCACTTTCCTCTCTGCTGGCATCCACTCTTCCTGCAGATCCTCTCTGACTGGGTGATACTTCCTTTTTAAGTATATGTCAGATTTTGATGAACAGTCAGTGTCTTGACAAATGATAGTCCCATGTGTAGTCATACAGCAATGCAGAAGCAAAGTGTCCTCCTCCTGGTACCTGAGTGGCACTGCCATTGAAGCAAATGGAAACATCACCCAAGCAGGCGTCCGTGTGTGTGGAGAACGTGGCACTGAGCAAGACTGTTGCTCTGCTGGAGGTCATGGTCACCACCATGAGAATCCACAGCACTGCCAAGTGTACTACTGTCCTCCAGTGAGGCGTGAGAAAGTTTTGGTAGAAACCCAAAGCATTTCTCAAGAATGGTTAAGAAAAAAGTAAAGTCAAAAGCAGGAGTGGTAAATGCTGCCCTTCCTGTGCAAGTACCATTCTGAGGAACCGGGAAAAAAGCAAAAATAGGAAGTTACAACACAACATGGGGCTACTTCATCCATAAGTAGTGAGTATTTCCATTTTTTGGTGAAGATGGTTCAATCAACACTGTTTTGCTGTCAAGTTAGGGGGGAGAATGTGTGCTTAAATCTCATGCACTTGGGACAAAGGGAGGTTTTATTTGTGCATGAACTTTCTCTTTTAATAGAACTCATTGAGAAAAGCCCCCGTGGAAGGACTGAAAACTGTATTGTCTTGTTTTTTTTCTGGCAACATCATGTATACTTTTAAGCTAAGGTCACCTACAGAAGGAGAGGAGTCCAGATGTGACAAGCTCCAAAGGTAATCTTCACTCAGGGAGGAGGGTTTGGTATATACAGTTTTTCAGCTACTGGTGGTGAAGTTGATGGCTTAAGATGGCTTGGGCCAGTCACCACAGCTGAAGGATGAGGTCCTTCATCCTACATTTGTCTCCCCTTGCTCTCAGTTGCACGATTTCCCTATTAATCTTGCACGTATTTGCACTCGTCAGACCCTGAGCTGATTTAACTCCCTTACTTGGCAGAAAACTGACCCAGGAAAAAAATGGTCTTCTGCTTGATTAGAGATAATTTAGGGCTTCGTGGAGAGAGAGGCAGAGATAGCAGGAAGTACACCTCCTTTAGAGACTCGGTCTCTTTAGCCATTCTGTTTAAATTTAACCCCGCCTTCAGAGAGGGTTTGATCCCTGCACTGAGAAAAAGGATCTAGTCCCAGCATTACTGAACTAAGTGTTTTAATGCTCTTCGTGTTTCACAAAGAGAATGAATTCCTGCCCCCTCTGAAATGGCAGGAGTTGGCTTTAAGAGAACCGTGGTACCACCTCCATTTGTGGAAATTTGTTGAGACTGCAAATAAGAATTAGTATCTCAAGCTGATAATGGTTCTTTTCTGCCTCTGCAAGACATGTTTTCAGGGTTGGTATCTTGCCAAAGTTGCTACGAAATTAAAGCTCTGCAAGAGTATTGCAATGAGAAGCATCAAACTGTACGATGTGGAAGGGTGCGAATTGCTGCATAAGTATGGTACTAGAGTTTTGTGTTGGATAAGAAGGTGGAATTCTGGGCTGTGCTTTGCCCGTGGCTTAGTTTATGACCTAAACCGAGGCACTCAACCCTTCTGTGTGTTACCTCACGTACAAATGGCACCAAGTTGATACTCACTTCTTGCTTTGACATCAAGGAATCAAAAACCCCCTTACGGAAATGATCGGTTTCGCAACACAGGACACTCCTGGAGATGGTGTCTCACGTGGAAACGTACCCCTTCCTAAGTTAGCCGCTTTACCAAACCCACCCCCACTTTTTTCAAACCACACAAGTTCTGTTTACCGAAACGCACAAACTCTTGCAGAGTTGTGTCCCAGAGACGATCCTCTACTGCTGCAACTCATTACCACATTCTGATTTGCTCAGTATCATTTGGCAACAATCTGAAATGGCATTTCTGGGATTTCATCCGCTCTTGCCCAGGAAAAGAAACAAAAAGAGTCTCGGCACCCCGAGGAGGCTCACGGCCTCTCCCTCCTCCCCTCCCCACCTACCGCTTTCCACGCGGAAGCGCAGGACCCTGCGGGCCGGCACCGCAGCTGAGCGAGGCGCCACGGCCGCCCGGCCCCCGCCTCGCCGCCCCCCGGCGGACCCCGCCCCGCCGCCCCCCGGCGGACCGCGCACCGCCCGCCGCCCGGCACGGGGCCCGCGCCCCTGCCCGCGCCGCAGCCCTTGGGCGCCCCCTGGCGGCGGCGGGGCGCCCCGCGGCGCTGCCGGCTGGCGCCTCCCGCTCGCGGGGAGCGGGAGAGGCGGTGGCAGCGAGCACCCGGGGCACGAAGGCCGCCGCCGCAAAATCCGCTTTCGTCGGCCGCGTGGATGGCGCTGCTGCCGAAGAGCCGCCGCACGCCGGCGCGAAGGGTGAGGGGTCCGACGCCGGCTGCCGGCCGTCGTCGCCCTGCCGCCTGGCTCCGTCCCGCCCGCGGGCGTGAGGCCGCCGGCTGCCCGCGGCCCCGGCGGGGCGTGTGGTAAACTGCCGCCGGCTGCCCGCGGCCCCGGCGAGGCGTGTGGTAAACTGCCGCCGGGAGCGCGCGTGGGTGGCGGGGTGCGCACCGCGGCTGGCAGGTTTACCAGGGACTAACCGAGGAGACCGAACAGAGAGCGCCCCGAAGCCTCTCAGTGCTCAGCAGAGAATTGCGTCTTCTCTGCGTTGTTAAATGGGGCGGTGTAACAGGAGCACAGCAGCTCTCCCGCGTATGCCGACATTGCACGTCTCTGTCGTGGTGCAGCGCAGGCTGGGGGCTCCCGTGGTTGGAGGCCGGGGTGGTGAGGGCTGCCCACGGCGTCTGCCAGGGCAGAGGGCCCGGCTCCTAAAAAGAGAGAAGTTTCCATGCTGGGCTTTCAAACGATCACCGGCTACATTGGTCCGTCTTAGTGGTGGTAGGGGAGGCGATGTGAGAGCATTCGTGAGGCCCCAGACAGGCAGCGGGAGGACACTTTGGTGGCAGAGTTTTGCCTGCCACGTGGCACCGCCAGGTCCCCCTGCACCTGCACGGCCTGGGGGCTGGCTGGCTGGGTGGGTGGCAGCGCTCCCAAAAAGGACCTGGGGTACAACCAACAGTATTAGCCAGAAATGCGCCCTTGTGCAAAGGCGGCCAGCAGCCTCCTGGGCTGCATTAGGCAGTGGCACTGGCAGGTTGAGGGAGGTGATCCTTCCCCCTGTCCCCGACTCAGCCTAGGGAGGCCACGGCTGGACTGCTCTGTCCAGGCCTGGACTCCCCAGGACAAGAAGGACATGGGCATGCTGGAGCGAGTCCTGCAAAGGACCACTGAGACGATTCGGGGATTAGAGACAATCCTGATGTGCAAGGAGAAGCTGAGCGAGCTGGGGTTGTTTAGACTGCAGAAGAGAAAGCTCAGGGGGATATTTTCAGTGTCTGCAAATATCTGATGGGGAACGGTAAAGAAGACGGACGCACGCGCTAAGTGGTATCCAGTGAAAGAACAAGAGGGAATTGGCACAAACTGAAGTATGGGAATTCCCATTCGAACATAAGGAAAGCTTTTTTACTGTGAGGGTGGTCAATCACAGGCATGGGTTCTCCGTCCTTGCAGCTATTCAAAACCCAGCTGGACATGGTCCACAGGAACCTGCTCTAGGTGACCCTGCTTGGAGCAGGTACATTGGACTAGATGATCTCCAAAGGTCCCTGCCAGCCTCAGCCAATCCTGTGATTCCAGGAAGAGTGTTTTTAAAGCAAGAGACGTGTCTTCTTTTTAAAAGAAAGGTGAAGAAGAAAAAGTTAGTGAGAGAGAAGATTTCCTTTGCTCTCTGGATCTTAAAGACTGAAACAGGTAAGAGGTTTTTTTTTTTTTTCTTTTTCTCCTTTGTTGTTGAATTGAGTTGGGAGGAAATACGAATAAGGATGGGAAGGGCACTGGTAGAAATAATACTTCTATTATTACTCAGTCAAAAGGATTGCAAGCCTGAGATGGGGATTTTTTTTTGCTGGCCTGTAAACCTGTTGGGAATAACCTTTGTTTTGGCTGGCTGCTTTTTTCAGCAATGAGCTTAGCAGTAAGTTTATTTGTCATCTTCAGGCTGGTATAAGCCACCTTCACCATTTGAATAGTTTGCATGGGCTTGTTCACTGCAACCTTTTAGAGATTCAATGTAACTATGTATTTTGAATGCCACAGAAATGAAAATTTACTTTTAAACTGTAGGTCTGGACTTGGATTTAGAACATCTAGCAACACAGAGTGCAGCAATTCGCTCCAGCAGTCCAAATGGATGCTCCCCGAAATTAACTGGGACACAGCAGTCAGCCTCTCTTTGTTAAACTGCACATTGCAAGATCTTTATCCAAGAAAAACCTCAGCTTCAGTTTTTGGGTAACTATTGATCCTCTTCATAACTTTTCCATAAATACTACATACATAGTAAATGCACAGAGCTGACTTTTGATCCTGTCTAGCTTTCAGGAGATGTCCTTTATGTGGTCTAATTAGAAAATCCATTGGCCAAATGCTGGTGTTGTTCCCCTTTCCTATGTCTGTCCATGAAAACACTGTGAGACGGGAACAAATTTAACACTAGCACAGTCAGAATAAAGGTTGTCACATATTTTGTCTCTGTTTGTGACAGGCTTTATTAGTCCATTCAGGGAAAAATGTGAAAAAATTACAGGAATGGAAATCTGGCCAGTTTTCTCTGGGCTTTTTTATGAGATTGTTTTCAGTTTTCTGTGGGTATTTCAGAACCTTTGCTTTCATGTTTGGATTCAAGCAAATCTAGGAACCTTAGTCAAAATGTCAATGAAAGCAAGTGTCTTGCTCAATAATCTGTATTTGCATCTCAGAGCTTGCCGTGGACAAATGCTGTCTACTTATGAAACCACCATACTTTCTACACTCTTGTAGTCTATAAAATGTTGGCCTATATTAGGCAACATGGCAGTAGAAATTGCAATGTTCCTGTGTTGGTGCAACAGGAAACATATGTTTCTTTTATGGGTTGTGCAGACTTCTGTTTCAGAAAGCCAGTCTTCTGAAGATGTATTGCTTTCTTCTTGTACAGAGTTTACACGCTGTAGATGAGCTTTGCCTAGGCATGCACGATGAGCCAGCTGAGAGCTTATGGGTCAGGGTTAGTGGGCGACCAACATGGGTGTTGTGGCAGGTGTCTGTTACAGACAGGAAGAAGAAGTGGATGAGGTCTCCTGATTGAAAAACATAATAAAGGAACATAGAAGAGGTAGAAACAGTGTCAGGTCATTCCTCCTGGAACTGAATCTATCAAGGGATGGGAAGGGCGTTAGGTGCATTAGGGTGTGTAGCAACATGTGCTTGGACTACAAATGTCCATGTTATTAATGTATGGCAAAATAACCTTAAATGAGCACTTTTCATAAGGAATATATTCAAACAGAGAGAGTGTACTTTCTTGAAGGAGGGTATCTTCTTTGACATGTGAATTCAGAATTACTTGAAGATTAGATTGCTCCCAGCCTCCTATTTGTGTATAATCCATTCAGTATTTGTATTCCTATAGCACATCAATGTTGTGGTACCAAATATTTATTCTGTATGAAACAACCAACAATGTAGTAAAATTTCCAAGTGTCAGTTTTCCTGTTTGCATGTCTACCTTCTGTCACATTGATTCTATTCACTTATCACTTTGTAGCCAAAATACATGATTCTAGAAAAGGAGGAGATTCCCCTTGCAAGATCAGAAACATCTGAGAAAAATCCTAGTGATTTTTTTTGCAAAGCCAACACCAAGAACTCTGGGCCATGGGGTGGGGTGAAAAGTGCAGGTGCTTGAAAACCTAATTGTTTTCTAAAATTAGCATTTTTCATTGTATTTTTCACTAATGTGATGAAAAATTACCATTATTCAGATAAAGGTCTTCTGATCTTTCTCGTGGCGTGTGCTGCTATGACAGGACAGACTGTCCCTTTAGAAACTGATCAGAGTCTGGTCAGTCTCTGTCCTTTCAATCACAGCATTTTGGGTCTCCTAGCTTTGTGTCCCAGCACAGAGCTGGGACAGCCAGCTGGAAGTTACCCTATGTGACGTGAATTTTATGCTCAGACTAGGGCAAGAGTAATACCTTTGATCACTGGATGCAGGCAGCCCTCCCTCTTCCAGGCAGCATCACAAACAGCTGGGAGACACCAGAGCTAAGCTGGTGAGAACTGGAGGAAAAGAAATGTTCCTGCCAGGGACTGAAGCTTAAGCAGGCACTCATAGAGCTTTTCGTTATTCATTGTAGGGTTGCTGTGTTTCTATCTCATCTTCCAGACTGAAATATGGGCATGGATAGTGAGCAAACCACTCACAACGGATCCAAGGCACACAGATTGGTGTGTAGTGCATAAACAAAATAGGATCTACTGAATCCCATCTGTATCAGGATGACTCTATTTAGGCTGCTGAGTTGCAGCTGAATGACCACCAGCTTGACTCAGATTCCTGAAGTCTGCACAGGCTGCCTGGACAAAACTTGCAGATGGAAACACAACAGATCGGAGAACTTAAATGGATGATAGCCTGGTTTCCAGGCAGTTCCAGGTCGTAGCTGTAGGCCCTTTGTTGTCAAGGACTGAAAAGCCATCTGCTAAGTTCCAGAAAAATCATGAGACAGACACATGAGGGTTTTTTTAAAATTTTAAATAAAGATTTCTTCTTCACGCCTACCTGTTTTATTCCTATTCTTTGTTTCCATTGCCCTGAGACTTCCATGCTTTTCAAGAGCTGTGGTTTTAGTATAACTCTGTACATTGGGAAGGCTCAGTAAATTAGGAAGTTTATATCTGAGAGAAGTTGGCCTTTTCCTTTCAGCTATTAGCTTCTTCAACAGAATTGATTTCTGTTCTAATTTTCTAAATTGGCCTAGTTTGATATTGGCCCATTTCACATTATTCAAAACAGACCATAGAATGAAATAACGTTTAAATTTGAGAAGTTGAAAATGTTACTGAAATTCACCATTTGGGGGACTTTTCTCTTTCTATAGTTTCAACTATAGAGAACCATAGAGGGAAAACTAGAGAGAGAAAAGCTGAGACTCAGCTTTTCACTTAGGTGGAAAGAAGAGGGAAATGGCTTTTGCTTGATTCTCCTTCAGTTGCTTCTTAAACTAAAATACTTAAAGAGTTCAGTTAAACAGAAGATTGATTGCCCATGTCTGGTACAAAGTTGAACATATTTGCAGGTCAAGAAGCTCAAATTAAAATTTGTGGTAATTACCAGATTAGCTAAAGATATTCTTAAAGATACAGATGTTAAGATGATGAACTATTTTGGAATACATCGTTGGACTCAGGCACCAAAAATGTTTAGACTGTCAAATATAGTGTCTCTTGGATTTTTTCAAAGGTACTTGAAATTAGTAGGATTACTCCCGAGAATCAGTGCATTCCCCAACTCTGCTCTGTCCACTTCCCTGAATGTGTAAGTACAGTTGTATCTCCATTCCTAAGAAGCCTGGAAATGTTCAAGTATATTATTGAGCAAGGCCAGTGGAAGTAAATATTCATAGCCTGGATAAGAATAAAATTCCTATAAAATACATGTCGCTGAATGTCTCACTGCTTTCCAAAATGCATTCCTCCTCTTGAAGCCAATAGGATTAGGGTGAAGTTGGAAGACAGTTCTCTCTTACTCTTAAAGAAGATATTTAAAATAGAATTATCTCTTGCCTGCGGCCTGTAAAGGAATTTTCGTAGGTGTTAAACCATAAACACCTTTTGGAAGGCTGGCACAATGTGCACTATACATATTTATAGTTAAAATGCCTCAGGTTTGTATTTTAAACATGTAGTTCTGATCTAATAGAGTCAGTAGGCTGTAGATTGGCTTTAAATTGTATCTCGGTATGGATATGAGAACTGGACTACAGATCTCGAGTAGATGACAGTATGTTTTATAGCTGGCTTCCTGTTTTGCATGGCATGGATTTTAGTACTGTTCTGGCATTTCGTATGCTCATTTAACAGGGAGACCACCATTAACACCTCTTATGTGGAGCGGTGCAGTAAGATGATAGCACAAAGGCCTTCCTACTTGTAAACAAGTCCACTAGATGTCCCTCCAGCTCTTTGTGATGATAATATGTGGCTGATTTCCACAGACCGAATGGCTCTAAGATGAAGAGCACTGCATTTTATGTCCCATAGCTTGCATATGTAGCTCTTTCTGGGTTTCTACAGAGGTTATCAGTCCAACCTCAATCCAGTTTCAGAAGGTGAAGGTAGGCATCTTCCTTCCATATCTGTACACGTGTTTTTGATCTTTCAAATTATTTTTGTCCTTCTAACTTCCCTTTTTAACATCTTTTTTTGCAATAATTCAAATGGAAGGAAAATGCAGTCTCTCAGTGTATGGATAGTAGGCAGGTATAACACAGGGGTGGAAAAGTGAATGCATTTGTAGGTTTTGGATGGCTTTTTACAGGAAAACAATTTAGCTCAGTCTCAACATTTTACTCTGCAGGTGAAGACTATTCTAGGAGTTAATCTAACACGGCAGTCTAGTTAGGTGGCCTGATCAGCCATTCAGTCTTACTATGAAAGTGGCCAGCTCAGATACCTCAGAAAAGTTAAGACACTGTTTCACTACACCCTGAAACATAAAGATTAATCTCCTCTGAAATGCTGTTAGCTCTGTTCCATATTTTATTCTGCTACCTCTGAACATGTAATCTCCTTTTCCATCTTGCTACTGTCCTGATGCTTGTGACATCTGGAAATGTAGTTCCAGAGTTTGAGTAAATATCATGTGAAATGATATTCTATTTTGATTGAATATCCTCTTACCTTTGTGCTTTGACACAGAGAAAATGAATCTCTCAGTCTTGTTCTTTGTATTTTTTTAATCCCATAGCCTCTTATTCACCTCCATTCTAAGGAAAATAATCCTCATATTTTTATGATTTCTACTGATATCCCTACTCTTTCTCATCACATTTTCCTTGAATTTTCTCCCTCAATTTCTCTATGTTATGTTTTTCTTGGTGAGGTGACTAGTGTGGCATAAATTTCTTTGGGTGACAAACCCACAGGAGATGGGGCTAATATATTGCTAACTTCTTAACAAGGTCACCAATTCATACATTGCTGTATGGAACATTATGTCCATATATCTGTTGGCAAGGTAATATACTAGGAATATTAGATGTTGGCAAAATAAATTAGTTCAGATACAGAAAAAATAGCCCTTTGGGTAGCTTCATCTGCAGCACTACTCATACAATGATTACACAGACTGATAGTTATTTTTAATAGAGATAAAATTGTGTTGAAAATAATGGATATTGCTTTATAATTAGGAGGTGCTTCTGTTGTTAAATTTAATGTGACCATTCCATTACCTTCTGCTTGCTATGCAACCTGTCTCTTGAAGCACATCTCCCGTACCGTGACCTAGCAGGTGTATCTAGATACAGAGTTAATAAAGAATTGTAAGTGCTCTGTAGAAACCTTTGCTAGATGTCAGGGATGTAAATAGTGTAGGGCAGACTGTTGCATTTTAATCTTCTACTGTAGTTTTATATTATAATCTCAGACAAGAAATGCTTGGTTATATGATTTGGTAACTAAAAGCAAGGAGACCTCAGACAAAAAACCTGGTGATTCAGAGAGACAAGAACAGTGCTATTTAGAACCAGAGCAATAGTTCCTCAAATCCTCTAGGTTCCTTCTGCTCCAGCTGTGATTGGCATAGCCCAGTTCTGAAATTTAATATTATTGAGCTGAAAATGTGGGTAAGACATGGTGCAAAGAATTATTTTCTCTGCATGGAGATGCCAAATGCCTTGAACATATCTAGAAATGACAGTGGGTTGGAGTGAGGATGGGGGGAAAGAGAGTATACCAAGAGGCAGCAATGTTGCTGTTCTGATTTACATTAGTAAATCAGACCACTGGGTGCTGAATCAGCTCTGGCACAGAAGTGCATTACTTCAAGCCCTTATCACTAAACCAGGCTAACCTATATGCAAAACAGAAGGTGGTAACACTACATCTCTATTAAAAGCAAAGACCAAATTCTGTTTTTCTCTGTTGAGAATCTAACACAAATAATGTTAGACATTTTTCACTGACCACAGGCGCACAGGACACAGGAAGTCTAGAAAACTGCAAGTTAATTCACTGTTGGAAAAATATTCCCAGTTACGTATACAAATAAAAAAAAAAAAAAAAGGAGGGAAAATTAGAATGGCCAGTCAGAGAAGTTTTCCTGCAGTAGGAGAATTTCCTGGAGTAAGCAGAAGTAGGGACATTAGTGATATTGTCCTGTATTGGGAATTTGGAAGCCAGGACTCAAATGCGGAATGATCTATATAAAATTGTTACAAAGGGATAGAGTAGGTTTTACCTTGAATATTTAGCAGTGTCAGAGACACGTCCAAACATTTTAATAGTGGTAAAGTCTATGTTTGTATGTGGACTGGGTTGCTAAGGAGTTTCTCAGGGCCAAGCAATAATAAGGGATCTATCTGGTGATCCCTTGTATCCCCATGACACCTCCCTCTTGGTCCTTCTAGCCTGCTTTGGTCCTTTGTACCTGCTGTTGTTTTGTTACTGTTCCTGTGGTATTGCCTGTCACGGATAAGAAGGAGCAGGGGAAGAAATTAGCAATGTGTTTTCCCCTTTCTGTTCTGCTTACCTTTTTCTTCTAACCCTCCTCTCCTACTCTCTCCTTAGATCATGGGAAACCAGACAAGGGAAGAAAGATCAGGGAGGCTGATGGGAAATTCCTTTCCTATCTCTGTCCCCCTTCTGAATGAAAAACAGGTGCCTGTACTAGTACTCTAACTCCTTCTAGTCCTAAAGTTGTCACTTTATGTCTCTCACCCAACCACACGACTCTTTTCCTGTCCAGTTCCCCTGTTTGCCAGCTGCTGTTTTTAGGGATTATTAAATAGAAAGGATCATTTTTTTGTTGGTTAGTTAGTCATATCCACGATAGAAGTCTTCAGAAGGGCAATACTTCTTAAATTCTTTGCTGCAGAAGTTAATAGTTCATATTTTTACAAGTACCCCATTGGCAATGTTGAGAGGCTACATGAAGGTAGATTTCAGGATCAAGTCACTGTTACAGAAATTGGCTCATGTTGTTCAAGTAGTAAATAGCATCATCTGCACCAAATTTTTCACTTTGGGTCAGGGATGCAAACTGATGCACTTGTAATACATTGAGGGTGCTATTTGCCATCTCAGACACATAAAGATGGATGCATAAACTTCTGACCTTGCTTTACTTTGTAAGAGAAACCGTACTACTGATCCTTGCCTGGACAGATGGTCATCATTTATCATGTAAAACGAAGCATCAAACTATGTAGGATTCTTTGTGTGATATTCTTCAGGGTGGTTGCCACAGGGAAATAATTCACTTTTATTTATTTGGAAAATGGCTTTTACTAAATCCCTGCCTGTTACACCTCAAGTCTTCCTTGCAAAATGTAAGACAGAGAACAAATCAACCAAGTTAATACCACATATTTGTTTTTCTGTTGGGCAAAAATGTCCTATTTTGGATTGACTGAGAAGAATAGTATCTTCTTTTCCTTATTTATTAGTATTTTAGAAATTAGGTAATATTAATGTGATAATGGAAAATCAAGAGATAAACATTACTTGTTAAACACTGAAATCTCTTTTGTAGTTCAGACAATCATAACAGATAGATAATTCATGACAATAAAGCCAAGCAAGAACACTATTTATTGTTTTAGATGGAAATACTTCCATGATAAAAATTTCAGTAAGGATTTTCTGTACATGTCTGTTTGTTTTCTTTATCTTTTAGAAAGTCTGTTATTTGAGAATTCAACTCTATGTAGTAACTCACAGCAACTGCAATTTTAGTACTTTGAAAGACATGGGTTCATAATTGCCAAAATATTCCTCAAATATGTCTGTTTGGAGTAGTTTTTAACAGGCCAAAAGATAGTCATGAATAGGCTGTTAATGATTTCAGATTCCAGATCTGCAATCTAGTAAATATTAGTCTGATACAGGGCTATCACAAAGTGCTACTTCCCTCTGATTACACTATTTTAAATAACACAACTGAAAAAAGCTCACTTATCAAGGATGATAAGACTTAGTCCCATCCTGGAGAACATGGAGAAATCAGATTGCATCTAGGTTGTATCTTCAGTATTGTCTGTCTGTGGAAATTTAATTTGTGCTTATATAAGTTTACACAGTGGCTATGCTCATGATTACGTGGTGTAGTTTTTTAGGGGTACAGCTTGGTGAGATCATTTGTATGCGCTCAGCTTCCACCAGGAAGGACAGGTTCATGTTTTAACAAGGGTAAATTCTCAGCCCATAACTTAATTACCTTGTCATGAGGATGAGAGAGGCCATTTGAAGATCTGGATTTATCTTCCTTCTTCACTCTCCCATCCCTTTTTGATTGTTAATTCCTAGGAGGAGAAATACATGACTGGAAGTGAGCCTAAACCTCTCCTCACTGCTCTTGGAGAACTTGTCAACCTGAGTTTTTAATGATACCATTTCTTGCCTTTAATAAACTATCAGAAAAAAGAATCTACAGTTTGACTTGTCACAGCTTGCATGGAACATAACGGTTTATAATACAGTTGGCAACACCACTAATAAGTTAACCGGTTTAGGAACAACCTTAGATATTGTTAGGAACAACCTTAGATAATAAAATATGCTGGTTTCTTAAAAATAACTCAAGCAAAATTTCACCACTGTTCTCTGACCTGAATTATCTTCTCTTCACAGGAGAATCTGTGCACATTAATGGATAATTGGTACAGGCAGTCCTGGGCACCAAGTGCATGTCTTGACTGTGTCTAACTCTACCCTGGACTAAGATGCAGGTGGCCCCCCCTCTCCCATCCTCCATAGGCAGCAAACCCAGGCAGGGAGGGCAGACAGTGAAGGAGGGAGGTGTGACATGTTCCTATAGCTCCTCCACGGCAGAAGATTAGGACAGTAGGGTTAATGATGATTCTGACACTCTCTTATCAAATTTAGGAAAAAATTGTGCCAATAAGATGGGTTTATTTGTAATAAAATGCATATTGACCTTTGCTCTTCAGCACCCTACTCTACTACCTATATTTTACACTAATAAGAGTTTAAATTGAAAGTGTGGGACATCTCCTGAGACAAACTGGTACTTGTGCCCGTGTGAAGTTATGAAAATGACAGTACCAATTACGTAGGAACGGATCACCTTTACCCTAATTTCATCAGATCAAAAGCCATGTCTTCACAATTTTATGTATGACCATGGTGTTAGCAAAAGCTGTATTACTTTGGTTATTAATAGGCATAAAGGATGTTTATTGAAAGATGTAGTTCGTTGAACAGTCTCTGAACTGAGTTTCTCAGAAGTCAAAAATTTGTCTTCTGTGATGAATGTCATGGAAAACACTTTCCATTTTAGTCATCCTATTTACTATGTGTTGCTTCTCAAATCTGTCATCATTCTGTTGTTCTTGCCTCATGTTTTCATCCTTTACTTTCTGTACATTAGGTTATTTTGATCCAGGCTTTTATTTTCTTTCAGTTGGGTAATTAGTAGACCTGGCTTCTCTCCTTTTATGCCCATGCTGAATTTGCCTCATTTCTATTTTGCTTTTCAATTCATACGTCAGTAGAGGTCTCTAGTTACAATAGCTTCATGTTTCCTGGAAGTTCTGCGTCACGGGGCCAAATTTATACCTGGTGTATTTTCCATTGACACAGAAATTACACCAAGAATGAATCATCCTCTGGTGTTTATGTTCATCTGGTCTTATTTTTTTCCTCAGACGTTGTTCGTTTATATTAAGCATGTAATACTGGTAGTCATTCGAATGATATGAAATCAACTTATGTTGTTCTGGGGACTTGGTAAAGACAAGAACAATTAAAAAAAATTATGGAAGTTACAGATCCAGGCTAGACCTGTTTCATTCACATAATGTATGTAGTATTCATGGTAAGTACTAAACCTTATTGCAGTCTATTTTTCACTGTTCTGAACAAAAGAAATGTAAGATGAGAAAATAGATTTGAGACATAATCTTGCATTTGGGAGTACAAAAGCTGCAGATACCTCTGACCTCTAAACAGAACAAAAAGATGGCTGGCAGTCAACTAGCTAGTGATGTACACTTAAAAACATGTAAAGCAACCCTTCTGAGGTCTGATATGGGTGCTTAATACGGAGTTAAACAATGGAGCTTTTCACTGTGTTTGTTAATAATCCTAGAAAACTACACATACAAAAAGGTAAGAATACGACCAAAGTTGCAAAATATTTAGATCTAGTGGTTTCCTCCTCAACACTGGTTGTCAGCAGATGGGAGAGACAAGCATAAAAAAAATGAGATTTTTTTTATTCTCAGTTCAGTGCCTGTCTTCACTCTGGCCCTAAATAGCTGATAAAGAAATAGTCTACATCCTTGCATCTCTTGGCTGCAGTACATTCAGTGAGTCTGTGGGAATGGTCCCTGCACTGCTGAGATAGCAGGAGGAGCTGTAAGAGGGCAGAAGCTTTTCTGAAGCCGTTTCATTGATTTTCCCTGAGCTGAGAGGCAGCAGTACCTAGCCAGTTATTATATACCCCTTGCCAGCTGGCCAATATATCAATACACGGTGGTGGGATCTGGGTGTGAGACCCTTCCCTGCCCAGCCCACCCCTAGCCAGGGAGGGCAAAGGAATTCTGGAAAGTAATCTGCATTTTATCTGGATCATCGTGATGACAAATACTGTTGTCTCCCATCATACTAAGGTTGAATTTCAACCCACCATGAAGAGCCTTCTCTTTGGTGCCTTGCAGGGAGCACTCTGCAAAGCAAAAACAAGTTGCAGAATGTAACAGTTTGATTGATGATAGAGGAAATCTTCACACATTAATAAAATATATTCTGGAAGTTTTCCTTCCTGCATCTGCTCTCCAGTGGTGCATATTGCACAGCACCCAGTTGTTTCTTGTGAAGTCTGTTTAGATTGGGGGTAGTAGGTAGGGCAGGCTCTATTTACAGAAGGTGAAATTATGGGATCTCTGAAGCCTGCTTGCTGCATTTGAAGTCACTCCAAGGCTGCTTCTGCCTCAGTCCTATAGCAGAACTGTGAGCTGGGGAGCAGGAATGAGCCCTAACGCCTGCATCTCCTGCACTCCAGTGCTGTGATGGGCTGGAAAATTACTCCTTTAGCTCTGGCATTGAAGTGAAGTAGATTGGGGCCAGGATAGATACACATGTGGGTGCTGGAGTGTGTCATTAAGTCTTCCTGGCAAAGATGGCTGGCAAAATGGGTCCCAAACTGTGAGGCAGCAAAGTAAGAAACAGTTGCAAGGGGAGCTGGGGACGTAGTCAGGGTGAGAGTCTTTTGTAATGCACGTGTTCAGTGTCCTTGCCTTCATACATATTTTACTAGAAGGAAAACTTGAGATATCTAATCCTTGTGTGCTCTCTTTTTTAAACTATAAATGAAACCAGGAAAAATATTTTGGGGTTTTATTTCAGTTGTCAAAACTATCAGCAAATTTAATCATAAACTCCCCAAAACATTGTGTCCAAAAGAAAAAGACAAGCTTTGACAACTGTATTTTTACAAATTTGTGGTAAAAGCATGACAAAGTGACAAACATTATTCGCTAAACAGCCAGACAGAAAAATTACTCTTTCCTGGACTGGAATTTTTTGAAGATGTGAGAAACCCAGATTCAATTCTCTTGCAGTTCAAGGGGATTTGAACCCATATCTCACAACAGAGTTCATTAACCACTGTTGTATTTCTTACTCCAGAGTGGATTTCTCTCAAGTGCTCTTCTTAATAATGTTCAGTATTGCATAGAATACTACACTTTTTGGTGGAGAAAGGATAGGAAATTCATTGTCTTGCCTGTTTTTTCTTTCTTTACCCTGATGGATATTTCATATAGAGTGGACCTACTCTAATAGGAGAAATTAAGAACACACTCAAGTATACCCTGGAGTGGTTCAAAC
This sequence comes from Haliaeetus albicilla, assembly GCF_947461875.1. Classification (NCBI taxonomy): domain Eukaryota; kingdom Metazoa; phylum Chordata; class Aves; order Accipitriformes; family Accipitridae; genus Haliaeetus; species Haliaeetus albicilla. The sequence continues at coordinate 21,977,253 of NC_091496.1, read as the reverse complement.
TCTCCCTGGGAGGTGGGAGACAAGAGTTTAACTGCCCTTAGGAAGTGGAGGGGTCCTGTATTCTCCAAATAATCTTAACTCCAAATATCCTGTATCTTTCAAATACTCTAACACTGCACTATTAATGTGTGTGATATGGGGAGGAGGTGCTTATTATTTATTTCCTGCTCTTCCTTCCTTCCTGCCTCCTCTTGTATTGCAAGTACAAAAGCCTAAATACTTTCCTTGATGGTTCCTTCAAGGATGTTCACCTGTGAGAGAACTAGAGTGAAAGATGTAAAGCCTCATTGTGAAAGATATAAGACTAAACTCACAAAAGCCTTTAGGGAACAGACACAAGTGTCCATCGCAGCCTTCTGGTAGCAACCAAACAGGAGTGAATGAGCTGTTTTAAAGTAATCTCACTCAGCCTTAACAGGTCCTGCAGGCATATCAGCAGCACCTCAACATCAGAGACTGATGGGAGATCAAGTAAAATTGGCAGGAATACTTACTATTTTGAATGATAAGTAATTATAATGGAGAAAAAAGAAAGCAGGAGTAATGCTCATAACTACAAAGACTAATGTGGGCATTTGCACATGAATGTGACTTGCAGTTCTTTATCTCCCAGTATGTGATCTTGAGCAAATTCAGACCAAGTACTGTCTTTGTTCACTGCTTTAATAGCTACAAACCTCCTTAAAGGAAAGATGCTTTTACTTTTATCATCTTATCAACTTCATGTGAAATAAAACCTGGCTGTCTAAACCAGCTTTGTGTCTCAAGGTGCTCTACAAAGTAGGAGCTTTGTAGGGACTGATTGTGCACCGACATATAAGCAAATGGAATGGACAGGTGTGTTTGACAATAAATTTTGCACAGCGTTTTGGTTGAAAGCCTGGAAGAGCTGTCCAGCTGTGCTGCATAATCTTGTTACATTTTTTTCATGTCATAAAGTCAGTCTGACAGAACTAGGATGTGATGAAAAGAAATGGCTCTTATACACATTTAAGTGGACCTCTAGCTTATCAAGCTATTGCTAAACAATAGTAACTTGGATTATGTGCAGATGGTTTCCATGTTGTGGTAGGCCTGGTTTTTTGTGGTTCTGACATGGGAATGCCATTTTCAATATGAATTAATGTATAACGAACGGTTCATAGGTTGATTAAAGATTTATGTCTTACAAGACAAGTTCTCCAGTGTTTTAAACTATTATTGACACAATGATGGCAGTTCCCAAATGCGAACGTTCCTCCACATCAGCTCATATTAATGTTATTTAGCTGTTGTTTAAATATTTAAAATTCAATTTTAGTTTAAAACTGCAGACATCATAAAAGATAATACTTACTTGTTTTTAAACAACTGAAAAGGCAGGAGATGGCTGAAAGTACAGTTATTCTTAGACTTAGTTTCAAGTGGCTTACTGATTAAGGTAGTGCATTTAGTTTCAGAATAATATCTTTGTTCTCCTTGCAGGTTTTGGAACAACATGTCCGTATTATGAATTCACTCTGATAAATATTTCTTGCCTCTCTCTTTCAAACAGAGATCCAATGCACAGCATGAGCAAATGTTAATGTCATATTTGGAGAAGCATGATAAGTATTTCAAAATTCAGCCCAAATATCATCAAATATATTCCTCGCTGGAAAGAGGGAGACTATAATTAACCTACTAAAGCTTTTCACCGTGGATGATCATAGTTGTTTTCATTTCTTTCAGGTGCACATCCTTGGAACTATGTGGTATTTTAAACTATGGATAAAACCTCATGGTTTGTGTTTTACTTTGAGAAGATGGGTTTATTGCCAGATTCAAGAGTGTGCTTTCTCAGAGACACCTCTTTGTAGGGAACTCAGATTCTTTTATGAAAAACTGGGGACCTACATTCTTCCAAATTTGCACTCCAATGACAGCACCTAGCTGCATATGTAGCACAACACGAATCCTGGCTTTCTTGGCTCTCTGACTAGGTATAAGCATGTCAGAGTTTTCTCAGTTTTGAAACTTCTGTCTGTGCTTCTGGGGTTCTTAAATCTCCATGGATTCTCTTTAAATAAGTCACAGCTTTCACTGCATCTAGAGATCAATAGTCACCTGGTAGCAGAGTGTAACATTCCCTGGCATTGGCTTTTTGTGATTGGCCTAACCCAGAATGACTTTAATTGTGACTTTGAGACTTTTGTCAAATGATCTGGAGCCTCCCAGCAGAGAGGGGGTGATGATATAGTTGATTTTCTCAGTCTTTTCTTTCACTGGGAGATCTGTGTTACTGGTCCAGGAAACATGCCTTGCTTAGCATGTCTGCCATGAGGTTACAGGACCTTATTTTCCATTTCCAGTGCTGCAGTTGTTCTCTGGGTTTATCAGGACGGTTTCTCATGGCTTGTGATTAGGTTGCTTTCCCACTGATGCTCAAAGGTGATTAAGCTATTCCTTTCCAAAGAGCACAGCCAATAGATCATAGCCCCTGCTGCTGATACTACAGTTTTACCCAGTAATTGTTCCATGCAAAAGCAGCTATGCTGGGAAGGATTGGCAGAACCTCAGGTTTTTAGAGCAGGTGAACAATGGGTCTGCACTGTTAGGGTCCTCCTTGGTCTATTCTTCTGGACTTACAGATCATGAATTCCATTCTTTATGGAACAGCTGTTTCAACAGCGGTGTTGGGGTGTGCTACTTGCTTTATTGTAGTCTCAGGCTTGGTTCTGAGGACAATCTTTAGAGAAAGCAAAGCATCTGAGAAATGCCTTGAATCCAGTTTTCCTACTTGGGGTATGGTAAGACCACAGCTCACTCTACAATATTTGTCAAACCATGAGGATTAAAATGGATTTCTGACCACAGTTGGCAGCATGTGCCATCTCATTAGAAACTCTTTGAGATGCGGAGCTTCAGGTGAGCATTGCTTCTTCTCCAATATAGAAAGGAACAGAATTTTAACCCTTAGGCTGTTGCAATGGCATGCCCCATTTGTATGGGTAACTGACTTGCTCTTTTCTGTTTGCTTATGTGAATGATGCAGATTCCAGGAAAGTTGGGTTGTCTATGCAGTTTCATACAGCATGCATGTTGTGCCAGAGGAAGATCCTTCTAATTTTGGGAGAGGTGTGATCCCATTTATTACCATTTTCTACTCACTAATGTAGATATTTTCCTCATTATTTCTCTTCCATATTTTTCTGTAGTGCTGCAAGATATATATCTGGTCTGAGATTTACCCTTACCAGTAGTCAACTATTTCCTTTCCCTGGGGAATAAGGTGTCCCCACCTGAGTTTTATCGGAGTAAATGGGTGCTCTATTTATGCCCTAAATCTTCCACGTGCACTAATGTGTAATGCTTCTTTTCCACAGAGAAATGTAATCCAAGTCACAAGCCTGCTCAAAGTAAATGTTGCTCTACAGCCTGGCGTCTCAGTCTATGCATACAAACTCTAATTACATGAACTATTACCTCTCATGTAATAGTATATCATAAGGCCAGAATGAGTGCTTTTGGAGATTCGGTTTTGATTTAGCTCACAGGTTATGACTTCTTGCAAAACATGAACTGGGTTCAGGTTCCTTGGAGCTGATGCTGTTGTGGATCTGGGTTCACAGGTGCTCTGATTCCACTGCAGATAGCAGGGGATGTATCATGCTTCATGTCATGTTGTAGTTTCAGGGGAGTTTTTGTTACAGGCTTTCCAATGATATTCTTATTCAGAGCACATACCTAATTTCAAGCAGGCTCTGCTAGTCTAGTGCCATTAGACATATTGTTTGCACAGTTGGTAGAATTTTGAGGAGTGTTGAAAGTAACAAGTGGATTCACTTGTATCTTTAAATTGCCAGGGAAACACAACCGTGCAATCAATTTTTCCTGTGACATTGCCATCCTCAGCCAGCTTTGTTGAAAGTATGTAGCTTCGACATGTGAAGCATTGATGACTAGTTCTTCTCTATCACATTTAGAGTGAATAAGAACTCACCATTTGTGTTTTACAGCAACTAAAACAATTCAGTGTACAGTGAACTGCAATCATTGAAGTCAAAGAGAGTTTTCTGTCTACCTGAACAGTAACAGCACCTTCAGCAAGGCAGAAGGATTGGCTGTGGAACTTGGAATATCCCAGGAGCAAAGAAAGATGAAACGGTGAGGTGGTCATGGGGAAGGAGCAACAGCATTCAGTGCGCGTTTAAAAAGTGTATGCCCCATCCTTATAAGCAGAGGAGTCTGAATGTTGTTCCTAATCTGGCTAGTGGGACTTGAGCAAGTAGCTCTGTGCAGCGATTTGGGAATGCTCCATTGAGGCAATGGAGCATACATGCTCAGGAGGGAGTTTAACTTCTGCATTGTCAATGAACAATTCAGAAAAAACAGTAAGTGATCTTACTGGCAGTAACAGTAAGCCTGATTTCTGTCTTCTTTTTAATTGTATTTGTTTAAATTTTTTATCTTGTTGCCAGTAGCCAAATTCTCTGCAATCTGCTCAATGCACATTAGGGTTTTTTTTATTTCAGCACTTCTCAGGATTTGAGTAAATGGTCCAAGGACTGATCTCACTGATATTGTCCCCAGAAAAATAGTCTGTTTCTGCTGCTATATTTCCCTGATCTGTTACAGAGGAGATTGTGAAGAAATTTTGAACCATCTGTATCTTTTGTTTGTATTTAGCTTTTGTCTAATTTTATCATTTCTTTGTCCTAGAAATTGCATTAGCCCAACTGTGTTACAACTCTCAAGAGGAAGGATCAAAAATCTCCCATCTTCCAGTGTAAGGAGAACAGTGGAAATACTGAATGTTCTGTTCACAATTTTGTTCCTGCACTTGCCCTGTCGTTGCCACCTAGAGCTTCGACTGTTTCCAGTACCTCAGTCAGTAACTTGTTGCTTCTTACATTTAATATAAGAGCACATCCCATTTTGTAACATTTGTCAGTCTATGAAGGATAAAATGGAGCTTTTAACCATAGCTGATGCCATGTATGTCTCATTCATAACTTCTGGAGGTGCTGGAATCCAGGCAATCACATTTTCTTTTGCAGTATGGGGAGAATTGAATGCTGTGATGCCTATTTCCCCCCATTCTTTTCTCTATTCCCTTTTCCCACACATTGTCGTTTGCGTTTAGGAAGGTTTCCTGATCCTCACTAGGTCATTTTAGTTTCCAGACCTGTGCTCAATGACTGCTAGGAACCTAACAGCTATGCTAGAAACTTGAAAAGACATGTAAAAGGCTTGGAAACCTGAAGCACTGGTTCAGAACATGGCACAATCTGTCTTTCAATGAGTTAGTTTTCAGAGGCTTTAATCCAAGTAGCTGAGAATGTCATTGGCATGGTTACACAAAGGAATTGAGAACTGGTCATCTGCAAAGCAACCTTAATATATGTGTTTTTAAACAAGTTAGCTCATCTCTGTAAATGCCAAAAATTACATGATTTTTTCAGTGCCTTGGGAAACTCAACTGTTTTTCCAGCTTACTGTTATTTCATCTTTTCTTGTGCCACCAAAAAGTCTGAGAAATCATACCACCCCCTTTAGAAAAAGCTTTGTTTAGAGGATAAAAATGCAAAACCAGCCTGCAGGAGCCTCTTATTTTTCAGCATCCTTTGAGGCTGACTCATGGTTTAGCTTTTGGTTTTCCTCAATGAGTGAACTCTACACAGAGCAATCCCTCTAAGCAAGCTTATTCCATTTGCTCTGAATTATCTGACCAGCACAACTCTGTTATACAAAGCTTCATACAGAGCAAGAATTTTCTGTCCTGAAAAGCTCTCATCAGTCAAGAAGTCAGAATGAATGTATACATCTTCTTCTGTTCTGAAATGTCAAGGGAATAGGTTTGCGTAAGAATATGCTTTTAAATGCACAGTCTCACTCCAGCTGCCTTATGTTACAGCTTGCTGTCCACAGCCTTTGTGTTCCATAACAATATTAGAGTATGCTGGGGCTCCTGTGGCCTAACTTCCTATTGTAAATCTCATACTGAAACCCTGGGTCATCTGAACTGCTGTATACACAAGGTATTTACAGAGAGAGAAGGATACAGTGGCATCCTTCTTATCACAGCAGAGAAGTCTGCTTCATTGCACAGAGGAATTAGTGTTACTGTAGATGCTTTTAAGGATAAATCAGATGCAAGTTCAATGTTGAAACCACAGTCCTGTGGGTCACTAATAAATAGCTGCCATCTGCTTGAATGTATGGGTGCTGCATACATTTCCTTTTAGTTCCACAAACCTTCTCTTATTTTCCTGCAAAAGGCTAATTTTCAGCTCTTATGTATCTCCCTTTGCCTGTGTATCTTCTCAATTATTAGTGTCGTGCCTATTTCAAACTGAAGCTTTTGCCTATATATCAGCTCTTAGTAAAAGAAAGGTGTAATTGTTGAAAGGGGTCTTTTGGCATAGTGGCTACTTAATATATTTAACATTTAATGAGGAAGTAATCATTCAAATTGAGTCAAACCTTTGATCGCAGTCAAAATCTCCTTTCATGAACTTAGGAATTGAAAATATTAATGTGGACACCTCTATAAATCACCTGTGTGTTTGTAGGTATTGTGTTTAAAGGGCCTGGATTGCCTGCTGCTCCAGCTGCTGTGCATCTAATGTTGTCAAAATCAGAGCTGATTCCTAAAAAAAGTTCTAAAACAAGTAGTAGTAGCAAAACTGTTTTCCTTTAGAAATGCTTAACTTCCCACCTGCAATAGCTGAGTATCTTACACAATAGATTTAAGCATGCAGTATTTGCATAATTGAAAGAGATGATATTGATCAATGAAGTCCACCTGATATACAAATTACCTTCAGGATTTTTCGGTTGTGGGTTGTTTTTTTTTTTAATTTTATTTGTATGAGCTATAGGTCTTGCAAATCACCTTCAAGGAAAATTTAAAGCATGAACACAAAGGTATGCACTTCCTAGATTCCAAGGTCTATTGGTTTGTATGAGTGCATCAGATATTTTCAGAATAATAGTAAATACAACTGTGATTGTGTATTAAATTAAGGAACAGCCAAAAATCAAACCCAACACTGATTCAACTAAATTTAGTGTTACACTTTTATATCTGATTTTGGGATTTTAATGGTCTGCTTACCTGGCTTTTTTTTTAAAGTTGATGTGTCCCTGCAGAAAGACACTCATAGCCAATGAACATAGTGGTTTTGATAATAATAATGATGGATCAGTCCATTTTTGAAGGAAAGAATAGAGTCTATAAAAGAGTAAATCCGCTGATTTATAGGCTAAATGGCTGGTAGGCTAGAATGGCAAAGCAGAAATGTTTGAAAGTGCACTTTTCCCTTCTCCTTTAATACAGCATTGATATGTGCTTAGTATTTTATTCCCTATGCTTTATATTGATGACATTTTATGAAGTTATTCCAGTGGTCACTAGGAATGTAAGATTATGGGTTATTTCACACGTGTTGAGCTTAGGAGAATGAATTAAAATAAATGAGACAATTATGTGGAAAATCTTGGCAATAGTTTGTCCAAATACTTTAAGATGAACTGTAGGTTTCATCTGCACAGATTCCATTCTGGTTTAAACAAATGTTGCTAAAAGAGAATCTGTGTGCCTGTTTCTCAGAAATATTTGTATTTGTTGGAAGTTTTTAGACTAGAGATGATGTATTGACTAAAGAGGGTGACTGTTTTTTGTTGTTGAGTAAAGAGAGAAAATTATTTGATAAATAGATGCTGTGTCTGACTACTTATATCTATAATGGAACTTTTTACATTTAAGCAGTAGAAATAATTCTAAAGCAAAAATATCTGCATTTTGTTCATATTATTGCTGTGAATGTACATGTTGTTGGGATGTACAGTCCTGGTTAACTGAAAACACTTGGAGATGTATTTGGCCAAAGATTTGCTGCCGTTATGAACAGTAGGAACTGTGGATGGCAATGTGACATTGTCACTGTTTTGAAACATGTTTTCTGCAGAGATGGCAGAACTTTGGAGAATAAATGTTAAATTGGGATACCCCTTGCTAGCTTAAAATACCTGATTAAGCCTATGAAAGGTCTGCATAATTGACATAGAGATAGTTCTTGGCTAAGAAATTCTGCAGTAAAAAATGGAGTAAAACCAGACCTGTTTCAAAGACATTGCTAGAGAAGAAGGAATTTCAGAATCTTTTCTTCCTCTTCACATGTATTGGCTTTGGATAGTTGTGATCTATGGTAAAATAGGATCAAGTTTTTGGATTTTACTAAGGGAGAAAGAGAGAAATGTGGATCCTAAATGTGAATATTACGCCCCATTTTTCGAACTGGGTGAACAGAAATTGGAACTTTTTTTTCTCTTAGCTCTACATTCACTTCTGTGAATCATGTACTGTATCCAACTTAACAGTAAGTAGTCTCTGTTTCCTATTGTTTGTGCATTTTTAAATCTGTTTCTTAGTTTACAGTTAATGGTTCACATTTTATATAGATGTTAATGTCTTCCTCTCTCCTACCATTCTATTTTAGGGAAAGACAATTAAAGAACATATTATAATTTATGTCACATTGTTCACTAAGTTTTAAGAGAAGGAAAAGTATTTTAATTCTAAATTGACCTGTCCTAAAACAAACCACTCGATTTTTCTTAAAATTAGTGTCATGATTTTTATGTAGGCAAACTTTCAAGCTCTAAATGTCTGGATTGATATTTATGCTTTCCCTTTGAGTGCATTTAATTATTTTTAAGATTTTCTTCATATTAATAATATTTACCAGGGCATATGCTCATCTATTCTGAACATTAATTGGTGGCAGAGTTCAATTTTCCTGTCATCGCATGGGGTTTGTCAAGGACAGACAATAAGAACTCAGAGCTGGGAGACCACAAAACATGTGTCTTAGCTGAGGAAACGTTGTCTTCCATCACAGCAGGCTTTCTAGTGTATTAGAAAAAAGCTAATATTAGGAAACTCCCTTCAATATTTTTAGAAATTTGAAACAGTGACACTCTTGCTACAGATGTGTAAGGTACAATGTGGCTGATGTACTGTCATTCAAACCCCCTAGCCCCCCTTTTTTTTTAAATCCTGAGGGTTCAAGTCTGTACTCCTAGAAGACTTGGGAAATGTTTCTGAAAGCTCGTGGAACATTACATAGATGGGTAATGCTCTTGCAAATGAAGCTTTGATGGGCTGGGTACTACTGTTATTCCAGAGGACTGAAAAGTCACAAGAACTGACTGCTTTCTGCACTTCCCTGCCACTAGGAGGAAAACAGCTGAGTCAGGAGGGAGCTTCTGCTGGCTCCAACCCCTTAACAAAATACAGGAATTTGCTTGTTTCTCTGAGGAGAATGGTGAAGTGAACAAAAAGGGTCCAGAACCTGGGGAAAATCAGCTCCCCTATTCTCATGAAAAGAATAAGCTGAAATTAAGCTGCTGTTACTTCCTTCTTTCTTGTTTCCCCTTTCTTAAAGCTGCTGATCTGAAAAGTGAGAAAGGAGAACTCTCGGGAACCTACAGATCTCCCCAGGAAGAAGAAGCAGAAAGGCCTGAGGAATGGTAGTGTCAAGCACACCTGCCCCAGGGCTAGCGGAGGTGCATGGGGTAGCCCCATCCTCAACCAACGCAAGCACTGCTATGGGAAGAAGAGGGAGCATTCTGGGGGACCCGAAGGCAGATGTGGGGCTTGGGAAGAAACTAGTGTTGGGGAGCAGAAAACAACCTCTTGTTTCCCATTTTAAGCTATGTGAGACAGTAACTGCACTGGAGGTGGGAAGGTAGAAGCAAAAACCTCAGTGAAACAAGGAAAGCTTACATTCATTACAAGTTTAACCTGTAAGATGAAGGGTTTCTGATGAATATCTTTGGATTAGGCAATAATGAAATACTATTCCAATCTACAAAATTCTTGCTCTGAACCACTTACTATCTGGTTTAAAAGCAGAAAAAAAAAAGCTCAGTTCTCCATCAGCGTGTCACTTTTTTTCCTTTTTTTGTGGGGCAGGGGCAGAAGATGCATGGTTTCTGAGGCACTCTGGGAGAGCAAATGTGAACACTGTGTGGAAGATTTATGTCCATTTAAAACCCAGGTCTGTTGAATCAGTTATGTGTGGGCATATAATATCACTCCAGATCACTGGGTATGTTGCTTTTGTATGCAAAATTCAGGTTCTTGCACAGTGCTTCCAATTTCAATGTCCTGTGTGTTGCAGTCCTGTATTCCAAAAGTCCATAGTTGCTCTTATCTGATATTTATACAATGGAGACTCTGGGCAGCCAGATACGTGGGGCCGGCAGCAATTTTGGGGTAAACTTCCTTAAAGGAGTTTGAGTTGCTGTGTAGCCTTGAAGGGCCGATTCTTCCTTTTTCCCTCCTGTGAGCAGTTATACACATGCACTGCCCTGCCCGGGGCCCAGGGCTCCATTTTAGCCCCCTGGGGCTCCCCCCACCCTGTCCATGGCCCAGGACCCCACGTCATCCCCCCGGGGCCGTCAGCCCCTGCCCCAGCGATGCCCCAGCGATGCCCCAGCAGGGCCGCTCTCCAGCTCCCCACAGCCCTGCCCTGCCCGGACATGGGCCTCGCCAAGCCGGGCCCACCTGCGGACCCACCTTCCAGCCCGGCCTCGGCCTGGCCCCGGCCCCATCCCCAGGGCGGTGCCTGATGCCTGGGGCTGCCCCCGGCTTCCCTGCTCCTGGAGTGGGACAGGCCCTGGCCGCCAGGCCCTGCCCAGCTGGATCTCTGGGGGAGCCCTCACCGCTCCCCGTGCCTGACCCTGAGGGACCCACCAGCCTTCGTGGCGCCTTGATAATCGGAATGTTTATTAACAACATATTCATTAAAAAAAAGAAAAAATCAAGTAGGCTTTTTCCTAGCTTAAACATTTTCCAGAAGCAAACCTCTTCTTCCAAATCGAAGCTCACATTTGCAAGGCTTTTGTCCTCTCTGGCAATTTGCATTGAATTCAATAGCGCAAAGTGAGTTGTGAGTCAGCCGCCACACTCTGAATCACCAAAATACTTCTGTGTTATTAGCAGACATTAAACCCGACATCTCGTTCGAGTGGGAAGAGTAATGCATGTTCAAAGCATCCTCATAACTCAGTGGTGTGTGTAGGAAGCACTGTGGCGTTGTGTAATGGGAAGAGCAGCTCGGAATCGATCCTGCCAGTTTTTCCCAGGGAACACTGCCGGAGACTTGAGCTGTTAAGTCATTGTTGCGTTTTAATGAAATTCCTGGCACATCTAATGCTAAAAGTCCCCTGAAGGGAAAATATTGTAAATGCGGCTGGTAGTGCTAGAAGTGAGGCTGGTCGGTTGGGAAGGAGGTTGTTGCTTCTAGCGTTTGTTGGGGGCTGGGGAGAGGTGCCGCTTCCCACCCCGCGGGGTTAGCCCCAGGGAAGCGCGGCCGGGGGCTGCCGCCTGGTCGCTGGCTGCGAGGGGTTGTTTGCTGTGACTGCTGGCGCTGAGCCCTGGATGTGAGCGGGGACGCAAGGGTGCCTGATGGAACCACTGCACGGAAGCTTGTGTCAATAGAGAGCATAATAAATGAAATGAACTGTGAGTAGATAAGGGGAATATACAGGCCAGGTGGCTTGTGAGACTCGTATGTTTCAATATGGGGCAATACGTGATGAACTTCATGACTGTGTGTAAGTGAGAAAGGAAGCAGTTGACAAAACATTTATACTGAAAAATAAAATTTCACTTCAAAGACTGTTCATAGGCATCAGTCAGGGAAAACACTCTTTTCGCTTTCTTTACGGATTTCAGAAGTTGGGTTTCAAAGATGATTTCAGGGTACTTGCACTTGGGAAATGTAGGCAAATAAACTAGTGCAATATCTATTGCATGTATTTAATAATAATGCAGTTCTCACTTGAGATTGATGCATACTATCACATTAAGTACATCATATAATGTGTGTGTGTGTGTGTTTGTGGTGTGCGGGCTGGGTCTTCAGCTTGATAAAGTCTTGGCTCCTCACTTGGGCAGTCCAAGGAACTGAGGTGGATCTGCTGCAGTCTGTTTTGGTGTATCTCCCCGTCTTCATTCTTGATGCTTCTGTGAAATTCTCCTGCTTCGAAAAAATGAAATGTTTAGCTAAAATGATTTTTTTCAGAGAATGAGGTGCAGTTAATTAGGAGTGGGCTTTTTCTGTAGTCATACTTATCCCATCACTGCCTACTGCACAGCTTGGGCTGAAGCAACAGGATGATCGTTTGTCCGATATAGATAACTTGATGAAGTGCACCAGTGGTCTTATGATGAGCAGCATGTTCAACCTTTCTACTTTTCATAATGTATGAAGCCGATTCAGCTAAGAAGAATTTGTTTTGGTCTAATAGATAAATACAGTATTGCAAAAGAACTTCCACAAATATTTCAATCTTTCAGTAATTTCACCGTATCACTTTTTGTAATCACTGTCTGTAAATATTTCCTTTGAATCCTCAGAAAACATGAGGAAGATCAGCTTGTCTGTAGGCACTTACAAAACAGTCAAGTTATCTCAATCAAGTTCTGAATTAATCATTCTACTGTAAGTACCATTCTCTTATAACTATGTGCAGTCTGTGGCTGAGGCTGTTGCAACCAAAGAGTTCAACCCCTTTTTTTATTTAAAAGTGGTTTACCTCAAGAAACTGTGTACAGTCTGTCTTTTAGAAAAAGAAAGGAGAAATAAAATAGCATTCCTAAAAGCCTTCAGTCTCCTTATTTTTGGGATGATCCTAACTTTCAAAACAACTGTCAGTTCTGTAAAACTTCATAGGGCTGACTTACCTGACAAAGCAGCAGAGGAATGATTACTTTAGACAGTATATAAAACAGACCCCTTGTGTTTGAAATCCTCAGTATCTATGAGGTTGGGAAAGGCAAACTGGCGGATATTTACATCAGCAGATTTCTCAGTACTTAAGGTAGCTGGCTGTTCTCTGCACTTCCATTGTATAGTCAGTGCAGGAAGTGAGCAAGAAGGAGTCAGCTCCAGGGGCAGTTTAGATCAAGGAATCTCTTTTTTTCGCCTTGGAAAAAGATATCTTTCTCTTTCTGTTGGCTGTAAGTGAAAGTAGGTGGTTAAATCAGGTGCCTAAAATTGGAGAGTGTTAATAATCTCCATGGTATGTACGTGTATCTTTGGGCATTGCATAGGTTGTAACCTATGTAGTATTATCACTTCTCTATTGGGTTCTCTCTCTGCTACTTAACTTTCCTGCAGGATTCCACTGCAAAGAAACATAAGCGCTTCTGTCCCTTCCAGATCGGGACACAGATGCAATCCCACTTCTGTTAAGTCCTTATTATAGAACTGTGCCAGCTCAGCTCCATTTCTCTCCTTCTAGGGTATGCAACCAAATACTTTTACTAAAAGTAGGTTAGTTAGCTGGTGGAAAAAGATCACTTTACAGAGATGATTTTATAATACTAATGTGTATTTTTCTCCCCTAATGTTATACATCATCAAAAGCTAATTTAGATGGGATTCTTCTGGGATAAAGGAAAGGAGCTGATCCAGTCTGCAGTCCTCTGGCAAGCCCAGAATTCCTTGAGGCTTGGTGTGGGCTTTGTCTTCCAAAGAACATGCCCTAAGTCTGTTCTTAGTTTTTGATTGTTTTAATTTTATGGCTTGTTTTTCTATTGTGGTTTTTTTTTTCTATCATTCACACTCCAAAATAAGAGCTGATTCTCAAATTGCACCTTATTTTTTAGAGTTTTAAAGAAAAAACAGAGAGGTTGTCCTGCAAAGAACATCTACGTACATGTTGGCCATCCTGTAGCGTATTGAGAAGTCCCTTTTTAGACAAGTAGAGAAAATCAAGTGAGAACAAACCATTTAAGAGTGGGAAAGGCTGTGATGGAGCACAGTTGTTCACATCAGTTTGGAAGCTTATGAGATCTCAAAAAACATTTCAGGCAAAACATTTTATGTGGAAGCAAGAGTTCAGACACTGATACTGCTCTGTACTGTGAATCAAATGGAATTTGATTTCTAAATGGGGATTATTAGGAGATTCCCTTTGAAAGCTGCATTCTGGTCAAACTTAAAACAGTTAGGTAGACATATGCTTTAAAGTTCCAGCTGCTGAGCCTAAATCTGCAGCCTTTTGAACACTCCTACTTAATGAAGTCAACAAAAACTGCTGACATTCTTCACACACAATAGGTGCTTGAGTCTTTGCAGCTTTGACTCATTAGTGAACTGTTGTACCTTTTTGACACTTGAAAGAAGAACATTTGAGATGATGGCATCTTAATTGCAACCCAGAGTCTACATTGTGCTGCGGGAGGCAATCACTTAAAGAACTGTAACATAAAACATAAACCTGGAAGCCGGGCACAGATTGATCATCAAGGCTGCTGGTTTTGATGGTCTTCTACAGAGAAGGAGAAATGAAATTCTAAATCTTGTTAAGCTGACGTGTGATTTCTCTCCACATACTGAAACAATTTTGTAATACTTATGCTGAAGGCACAGTTTAACAAAATTCGAAGATGCCTTCTGAAGATCCCACACGGTAGAACCTGTAAACATTTAAATGTGATTTCTAAGTTTGCCAATACAAAACTGTGATGTATGTAAAAAACCTGAAGCCCACGCACTTCCTAACTTCTTTGCAGGAGAAAGATGGTGAAGATGGACCTTGTAGACCATCTCTATTAGAAAATAATAGTGATTGCAGGAGCTTCAAGAGACCTGGCTGTGAGTTGTTCCATGATGCTGACTACATTAAAATTACATATTTTTTTAATGTGTTCTGGCTGCATTTGTTTAACAGATTGCAGGACAAACTTTGCAATTTATCTGCTTTAAGTTACTATACTTATATTTGGGAAGAAATCACTATTCTGAAGCCTATAGAATAGAATCTCAGTTTGTGGCCATAGTGCTAAATTATGAAGCACTCATTCAACTTCAGTAACTCTACTGGACTCTTCCTCAACGTGGTTTGCTTATGCAAACAAAAGTTATGGATATGAACCCCCTGTCCAGGATATTTGTATGGAAGCAGGAGGGGAAAAGAAAGAGGGACTAATTAAAGATGCTTCAAAATATTAGGTATTAAAAACCATAATCTTCTTAGTGTTTTTTATGAAATGGTAAGCCACTTCTGAGTTTTGTTGCTTAAAGGCAACCAAAGAATTTGGCTTCCATTGCCAAAGTCACCTGGGAAACTTTGTAGTGCTTTTAGGAACATGACAACTAAACATAAAAACATAATCTCAAAGATTCAATAATTTTTTTCTCCTTTTGCATGAAAAAAGGTACTGAAGTACTTTTATTGTCTAAATTAAGAGCAATTCCAATATAATAATGAACTCAGTAAAGATCTCTTTCAGGAGTTGGTTTGATATAACCTCAGTGAGATTTTCAGTGAGACTCCCAAATAAGACCTAAGGCACTTAAAATAAACAACAAATCCATATTTTATTAGAATAGAAAATGAATACTTAACTTTTTAATAGAGAAAATTCAAACTGGCAATGCAAATTAGTTCACAAGCCCTGTTTATTTGAGTTGTCTCCTGCCCATTGTAAGCCTGCTTGGTTGGTTTCAATCAGCTTGGTAGCCTTCTTGATTGCAGCAAGCTGCACAAGCTTTCTCCAAATTGGGGGTATTTTTGTTGTTGTTTTTTTATTTGTTTGTTTGTTTGGGTTTGTGGGTGTGTGTGGCTTGTTTGTTTGTTTGTTTGTTGTTGGTCAGTATTCTTACTATTAATTTCCTTGCTTGCTTCTAGAAGTGGTTGGATTCAGACATGTTAATGCTATGGTGTTAAGGATGCATTTGCTTCCTATATTCAAGGAACTTTCTGTAACCTCCTGTTTTCAGAGGTACATCACATGGAGTAAAGCAGCTCTTCTGCAGTGCTTTGAATTCAAAATTCTACTGCGGTCCTTTCACTAGCTTAGCATCATGTTCAGGAAAACTTACCTGTGTTGTCAGCTGTTCAAGTAGGTACACAAGAACTTGTTTTTAATATGCAAATATTCTCTTCTTTTCTAAATGTTTCCCCCCCCCCTCTTTTTGCCTCTTTTTATGTTCTTTGAATGTAAACATCTATTTTCTAAAAGACAGGATGAAGGAAAACAGGAAAGGAAAGTTCTTAGAATTGCATTTCACAGTCCTTGGATATTTTGTTGCTAGTGGTGGTGTCTATTTTAAAACTGAAGTTTGCCTTTACTTCCAAGTCTTCAGAAATTGCTTCAGTTTCCTTCATATTTCAGTTAATAAATTAAGCATCCCTACTCTCTCCACCTATCTCTTACAATACTCTCCCTATATAGCATCTCATAATATTCAATAGCAGTGCAAGCAATTTTGCTGTCTTCTACTGTTTGCTAAATGTATTCAGTGTTTGAATCAATATTAAGGTTTGCTGTGTACAGTTGTGGTCAAATCTATGATAAATTATCTTTTCATCAGTGTTATTAAATGTAGCACTCAGACTATTTATCTATTAACATGCTGTCATCCTGGAGGAATTTGTATGAAACTGGATTACACTTGCATAAAGAATTCCTGTACTTTCTTCAGATTCTAGCAAATTACATTTAGGAGTAATCTTTCCTCTCCACTTCTTCCCCCTCCCCCACAACTTTTTTCCTTTTCCCTCCTTCTCTGTTGATATACTCATTATTTTCTGAATGAATGCCAACACCGTAGCAGATTTTTCAGACTCTCATCGTAGCAGACATTTTGAGCTCTGGCTTTGACAGATTGCACATTTTGAAAGTGCGATACTGTAGCAAGCTTTTTAGTAAATTTGGCAGACTACATACTGTCTTGAAATCCACTGATGAAAAGTGAAAAATCTATTAGATGTAGGTTGGCAGGATACATGTGACCTGCTGACAGGCTGTGCACATACTTCATTCGATTCCAGGAGCAAGGAATCCAATTCTCAGGGGTTTATGAAGAATTGCAGTAAATGTCACTTACAGAATGAAAAAAAGACAGTCATGGAAGAATTAGATTGTAGGAGATGACTAAAAAAAGAGTTGTAAAAGCCTTTGTCTTACATATCAGGGTTTTACTGAAGTTTTGATGGGTAAAGAATAGATAGGAACCGTGATAGTAGTGTAAGTTCTACTGCTAAAGAGCTGCTTTGATTATCCCCCCTTCTTGGAGAAAGAATTTGCAAGTAGAGGAAACCCTCTCATTTTCCAGTGCTCAAAATACAGGCTTATACTTGTGAATTTGACTCTCCATTTTCAGTGCTGGGGCTGGGACACTCAGCATCCCATGATTGTTCTACAGGAAAGAGCTCGGCTTCCAAAAGCAGAGGGGGTTTTACAGCAGTTTACTTGCAAGCAGAATGCTGCTCTGAGAAATTTCCCTTGTGGCTTTAAAATCTGCTACCTTGCTTGTCAGTTTGTCAAAAGGTGTGTCCGTTGCACACTGTCTTGTATGAGAGGGTATCAAAGCTAACATTCGGTGCGTATGGACACAGGAAGCACCCAGTGTCTGTCGGTGGCTAACCTGCTGTATCATGAGTTTAGTTTGAATACTCAGGTCATGATGCTGCCCAAAGGGATGCTAGGACCCTCCTGTCCATCCTTGACTCCATATTTTCACCTCCACCTTTGTATTGGCATTGGCTTTTGGCACTCTCTGGTTAGTTGAATCAAACTGCTGATCTAACTGAAAAAGAATTATAGCACAAAAGAAAAAAAAGTTAGTTCACAGCTGGATCGGGAGGCTCGATGGGCATGTTGGTAGTAGTACTGGTGCAAGGAGAGGAGGAAATAACACTGTTAGGGCAGGTAAAGGGCAGAACTACATTTTTGGTAGTGACTTCACTTTGCAGATTTTTTAATTCACTTGCATGTACTCATCAGAGAAATAAATGGCTTACCTAATTCTCTCCAAAACTGTGGTTAAACTTAGGATGGTATTCAAACAGTCACGTGTAAAACTGGAGGTAGCTACATTGCACCTCACTGCAGTGTAAGTGAATCTTAACAGTTGCTTTTTTACTCCCCTCATAAAATTCCTACATTAGATAATAATAGTGGAATATTGAAACAGATCTTACCAAAACAGATAAATTGGCTGTCTTTTATGGAAGTATACTTCATCACATGTTCATGCTAATTTCCATTTCTCAAGGGAAGTGGTTGTACTACTTGCATGTTTGGGAATTTCACAGTTTCTGCACTGCAAAAAGAATACACTGTTCTGATTTTTTAATATTCTATATTCCCCTTGAAAACATGTAGCCTTAGCACTGACCATGTTGTGGTGTACTAGTAAGGAAACACATACAAAACATTGCTTTTTACTTTCTGATTAACATTTGCACAGACAGGCCAAAGCAGATGTATTTTTCATGTCTATTCCTTTCTTTGAAAGTTTTAGGGACATTAAACTGGGGAGAGGAAAGATAAAGAATGAAAAAGGTGGAACAAAGACTCTTTAACAAGAGAAAGGAATATAAAAATTTAAAAAAAATCAAAACTACTGAGTTTGGAGTCTATAACTTTGTTTTTTAATATTTGAAACCGATTCCTACTTCTAATACTACTTTTGTGTCTCAAAATATGAAATGATGAAAGTGTTTCTCAGATGAGAAACAGGATGTAGGGATTATGATCCATAGTGAATTCTCTAAGTTAAAGCCTTGGGTTCTTCTGTTTTAGACTTGACTAAGAGACCTTAGACTGTTTTAGGGAGACTGTTCTGTTTTAGAAAGACTAACACTGACACTGGAGGCAGAGTGTAACTTGAAATGTCACAGGAGATTGCAGATAGAAGTGTCTTATGGGGCTGGAGGCATTTATAGTTTCTGTGAGTGGGTTAGGAAGTAAAGGAGAGAAATTACAGGCTTATGAAGATGCTTATAAGGGCATTCATACTGATTTTTGCATATCAGACATGGCCAACTGCTGATATGCAATGTGGATCTGTCCTGTGAGGCACTTTTACATAGCAGATAGAAATCCAAGAGAAGGGTTGCACAATTTGTAGCCTGCTGAACAATTCTTTTGGCCATGAGGAAAGGATCTGAGGATGCAAGGAAAAATAGGTGATATGGAAAGGTGGTCAGATTGCCCAGCTGATACCGACACGTGAAGTCTCCTTCCCAGTGCACGTGTCCTCCCATCTCGCCCCAACCCTGCATCAGAAACTGCTTGACAAGCATGGGTTAGGCAGCCTGGTGCTGGCGTCTGAAAATGCTGGAGAGGAAAAATTAAAAATAGGTGATATAGAAATACAGGGGGTGTAGGCAGGGGGGTGGATGTTGGGAAATAAAGGTAAGGGGATCATGCTGGGAGGGAAGTTAGAGACACTGGGGTAAAGTGAAAGGGGTATGTATGGAAGAGTCCAGAAGGAGGTATTTGGGTTTTGGCACTCTTGACCTTGACCTTGACAGCAGTCTCTGAGTTGCAGATAACTGTGCCGAGGTTACAGAGGTACTAAAGCTGTCAGAATCATAAGGTTGGGTCTGACAGAGTAAATGGTAATACATAATCAGCTATAAAAATCAAGTGGGCATTTGCTTGTATGATTTGTGTTATAAAGGAGGTTTTTATAAAGAGTTAACTTGATATTTTGTGTTTACTATAAAAGGCATAGTATTTTTCTCTGAACTTTCAGTATATGCTATTGTGAGGGGCAACATATCAGATAAAATACATAATTTTTCTCTTTGCTCCACTATGTCAGCTCCCAGTTTAAGTATTAATTTAGAATAATGTACCACCCATCAATCACAACTTCCATGTCTTCATACTTTCCTTTGTTGTCATCTTCAATCTTGAACTGGCATGTTCCAAATATGTGTCAGTCTTTAATCGGTGTAGCCAGAATGGCATCCAACCTTTTGCAAGTTTTAGTGTACTTTTTCTGAACTGACATCTGATCTGTCAAATTCACACTTCTTGAAAATGTGAAGATGTAGGCAGCAGGGTTAGTATAAGAATTATGTAATTGTGAGACAAAACGTATGAATGCTTTTCAGTAGGTCCTTTTTTTAACACCATATATAAGAATACCGTCATTTCGTCATTTGTATTAAATGTGTGTATTCAAAAAAAATGTAGTTCCCACAATTCAGATTACTGTCCCAATATAAATACATAAAATCATTACCCTTAGAACTGAGGCACTACCTTCAGGGAAAATATAATTCCATTTATTGCAGCTCCTTGCTTGTAAAGAAAGAGATAATTGTGAACAGCAAGGGATGACTTCCAAAAGGAGAAAAAAGCAAATCCTCCACAGATGTCATAAATGGTGGTCCTTTTTACTTTTTTTTTATTTTACTTTTTTTTTTCACTTTGAATGCACACTTTAATGTGTTTTACTGAGCTATAAAACTACTTTCTTCAAGTCACTGGGGAGGAATTGATATTCTTGCAGATACATGTAATCTAGCTACTTAGTTATAGAAAGAAGAATTGAAAATGCCTTGCTAGTTGCTTGTATTTGTATTAAAAATCAAATGTACAATATCTTTGGACTAATCACTTTTCCACTAGTCTGACAGATACAGAAGCACTTGTGCAGACAGACACTGACTGCACTAAAATGTATTAGGGACTGAGATGAGAGTAGGCACCCACAAGTCACTAAGGGCTAAAGTTGCCATGTGGACTGTTCATTTGCTCTCATGTCACTGTTCAGAGATATGAAGTCCCCATCCAAGATCTGTTGTATCTCAGAGGTAGGAAGAGAAGTGTGTAAACTATGCATAAGTCCTTGGAAGGGCTTGATTTATCAAGCAAATGAAATACACACTGAAGATGATGAGTTCAGTTCATAGTAAAGGAACGCTGACTATCTCCTTTGAGTAGCATAATAGCTGGAGCACTTAGCAGTGGAAAACCTAGGACTGAATTCATAACTTTTATTAGAGACATGAATCCTGAACTCCCACTTCACAAGAGTGCCATGGCCATCAGGGTACAAGTGAGTCTAAGCTCACAGGGTGAACAATTTCACCTGTGACAATATTAGTTCCTCTGTGCAGAAAGAAGCACTGGAATCATGGGCTAGAGACATCACAGAAAAGCAAGTAGAAAACTAAGTAGAGGAGTGTGGAGGAGAAGGGATGCTCCTGGGGTTGCCTATGTGTTTTCTGTTAAGGACTTACTGGAAGGAGTGCATCAGCAGCACTGGAAAGCAGGATCACACCTCAGACCAGCAAATTCACAAAGGAGTGATTTGATTTTCTTATCAGTATAAAAATGCCACTTGAAACACTTACTCATTTACGTGGCTCTTGTCCTAATCAGAAGCCCTCTGAATTTGATGAGCTTTTCCATTGGTTTTGATAGTGTAGGCTTAGGCTGTAAATTTAAAAGTGCCTGTCCCTCTGTCAAAGAAATGTTGTATTACATTTCAAACAATGTTTGCCACTGATGATATGAGTTGTCATTTTGATTACAAAAAGAGGCTCTGCAGGGAGTTGCTAATAGTAGCTCTAATAAAGAGTCAGACCATAAAAGACCAGAAGGACTCAATATAAATTATAATTGTGCTTTAATTTACAATTGTTGTCTTACAAAATGTTCTCTAAGGAATCTTTTCAAAATAAGTCATCCATACAGCTGTTCTTAAAGGAAAAGGGACTCTGTGGCAGAATGAAGCATTGCATTTTACCTGCGGACAATAAAAAATATTAAAATTATTTTCTTTTTATAATACAGTGCAAAATAAAATATTTCAAATACCAAATAAGACATTTAGAATTCAAGAGTTTGTAGGGACTGTGAGTCTAATTCTCTTTCTCAGCAAAACATGGTCTCTTCCTTTATTGCATCTGGGAGCAATACCATTATTAACCCCAGGCAGCATCAACCATAAAGTTAAAGTGACAGGGCTATGTTCCTCAAGGGAGGACATGAGAGTGCTTCCTACATTTGCATCAAAGATCAAAGCACAATTTGGGATGGGTGCTGACTGAATGTACAAAATTCAAAGGATATTTAAGGCTAATAGTTCTAATTAGTAGTTTACCAGACTGCTTTAATGGCAGAATAGGAATTTCATATAACATAAAGAAGGGAGCCTCTGTAGCTGAAACTAAATGAAAATCTGAATTCAGCCCAAAATCTACCTGCTAAAATAGCTTTTTTTTTGTTCTGCTATTTTATGCTATTTTTTGCTTTCTACTACGGAACAAGATTAAAACCAAGATTTTATGGTTTTTGTCAATATATAACACCTCACCTTTCAAAACAGTGAGAGCAACTTAAGACTATAAAAGTAATTTTCAGAGTATGGCAAGGAGCCATATGCATTATCAGATAAGTGATAATTTGTCATTAATTAAGTCCTCTTCCTTTCTGTATGGCAGGAATGGGCAGATCAAATCGTGTCCACCGCTCATTAATAGTGGTCCTACTCCCTGGGTGCTGCGCACCAGGAGTGCTTGCTCCAGTCTGTCATCCTGACTCCTCTCTTTCTCTCCATGCACTAGGACAGTAAACACAGAGGTATTAATATTTAGACTGCAATCAAGAGATCATGCTGTTCTAAATCATCCTATTATCATATTTATTTCTTCTTGTCTTTCTTTCCCATGGTGAATTTAACTAACTGCTATTTTATGTAATTTCTTACATAAAGCCTCAATTTAAGAGGTTCTACAACTAGAAGTACAACACTTAAAAAACGCACACTAGAATGGATAAAATGACCCTTGTTCCCATCTGTTGCTTATGCAATTTAAAATTATGGATGCTGAAAGTAAGGCTATTTAATACTCTCTGTGAATTTTCACAGAAGATTGACCCAAAGCGATATTATATTTTTCCTATAATAGTAATGCATAAAGAAAAAAAAGAGAGATCGGTGACTTCTTTGTACTTGCTGCAGTTTAAAATTTGTCTTTTATAATACAAAAAAAATTTGGCTTAGAGAAATGAGCAGAAAAGGAATCAGTCATGTCCACAGTGTGAGAATGGTAACATAATAGATTTAAAAACTTATTTATGTCTTTCTCTATTGACTAACATCTGATTTACCTTCTTCTATCAGTAAGCTTTCCTAACCTCTGAGCTCAAGCCAGGTAATACTTTGGGGATGGACAGATACACCTAGAAAGGCAACCTGATACCAGATGGCCCTGGGGATGTTGTGAAATGAGTATATGTTTCAAAAGAGAAGCCACAAATAAAAGAAAAAAGTGCATATTTAGCATTGGCCTTTGAGCTGGCACAGCAGGACTGGCAGAACTGAGCTGCTTAGGCATTTTGAAGGTAGACATATGAAATTACACATGCCATGAGCTGGGATTCTTGGTCTAGAAGGTTTGCCTAATATCTCTTGAAAAAAATGGGATATTTTGCATATCCAATCAACTGAAATAATGTGGATTTGTATAATTTTCCCTGTAGGAACAGTAAGCCCATGGTAGAATATGGGATTGGTGTGGAGTGGCAACAGTATATAGCAATCTCCTCCTGATTTGAATACTCAGTAAAGTTGTTCTGGGAGACTTGGGATGTCGAACAGGGCAGTCCTCATTTCTAGCCATTTCTCTGCATTTCTGTAACAGGCTATTTCCATATTTCAACCTAGTGTATGTGATATTTTGTAGCAGGTTTTGAGGCTAGTGCTTTACTGGGTGCTAAATTTTCTTATTAAGACTGAAAATATGACCACAGAAAAGAATAGTTTTGGGATCTCTCTTGCTCACCTCATTAAAAGCTGTACAGATATTGGAACATTGCTCTTATGGGAGATCTGAAGGTGTGCATTAATCTTTTAATTAATAATTTAAAAGAAAAATTATTCTCTTTGTGAATATGAACTTATTCTTAACAGGGTGATTAAAATGAAATGCAAGGGACAAAAAAAGCAGGTCTGAAATAGCTGGCACAACATGTTATACCTGTGGTTAGATTTCAGACATTTTCTGTATGCAATTAAAATTCATTATATCTTTGTACAAGAGCTTATTTAGGAAGTCTGACATGGAGAAATTACTTGAGTGATTTGACTTACCATATTCTTGTGCATATAGTAATCTTTGAAAGGTTTCCATTAGACTGAGTGTGCAGAATTAACAGTAATTTTGCCTTTAATTTCCAACTGTAGCCACAATACAATCTAATGTACTTTTAAAGACAATTCTAAGCATTTTTTATCAATTCGATTCAATTCCAATGAATTCTTAAGATATGAATGTTATTTTTTAAATATGGCCTTTATAAAGACTGTCAGAAAAGAAAGTATTGATGTAAGACTTGGAAACAGTGCCTCACTGTTTATTTATTCATGTGAGGTGTTCCAAGTTTTCTTATAAACCAGCGGCTCTTTCATGCTATACAGATCTTGGATTTCCAGACTCAGTTATCCTTTAGGTATGAACCAGCCACCCATTGCCCTGAGTCCACTTTTTCCTTTTATCCTTTCAAGGTGACTTTGTTAGCTATGTCTCCAGACACAGATGAGGCAGGAGCAGAGGGAAACAGGGAGGGGAGAAGAATATTAGCCAGCCTGTAAATATCCAGGACACAAGCACAAGTTGGTATATTACTACTTATTAACTGGTTGATAAATTTTAGGAAGGGCCAGTAGTTATTTTCACCCAGTTAATACAAATTAAGGCACATGGCCATGGAAATCAAGATGGTAATGCTTTTCACCACACTAACTACATTTATTTATGTGAAATAAAAAATATCTTTGATCAAAGCCACTTAGACACTATATTAAGTACATCTACTTGCTTAATTCTAGCAACTGTCTTTTTAAGGCTAAGAAAGTGACTGTGGAGAGCTTAATGTCCACAATCGCTGAATGCCTACTTGCTAGATTAAGAGGAGAGTTAAATTCACAGCTGTCACATATGAGCACATTGGAGTGATATCATAGTCCCTTCCTCTTTTCCCTCTCCCTACTCCCCCTCAAAGTCTACAAACTTTTTATTAAGAAAAAAACAAGTAATAATGAGGAGCTGTCTTAGAACATGAAATATGGGCCAAAATGCAGTAGGGCCTAGATCATTATTTTTAGTAAAGCACTCTGACTGTTTTTGTTCTGAAAACACTTTTAACTAAGAGTTGGCCTCTGTGTGAAGTAGAAGAGCCCTGCTGATACTGGATTGATGCTCTCCATAGGAATGCGAGCTGCAGAGTTTTGGCCACAAAAGCAGCTGCCATTATGGGCTTTTTTTTTTCCTCTGTGTGTGTGTGTCTCAAGAGGCTAGCTGCTAAATTAGAAGCTGTGATTTATATTCAAAGTGGTGAGGGAAGAATATCTAGTAACTTTCGATATAATTGCTTATGTTGCTGAGTGGGTTGTGTTTGAGGTGTTTGTAGCATTGCAGAGTGATGGTTCTGCAGCAGACTGACGAAGACTGCTTGTACCAATTAGGCACTGCTTCTTTAGCTCAGAAGGGGAAAGCTGAATGTATTGATTTCTTCCTATGTTTAGGACACAATGAATGAAAACCGTACCTTATGTGTTCTGGGATCTATGCCTGAACTGAGCAGACTGGAGGAAACTGTAACAAATGTAAGAACAAAGAAGCCTGTTAAGGATTAAGTTTAAAAAGGGAATTGAAATATCTTTTTGTCAGCTGGCAGATGTGTCTGAACACTTAGTGATATTCGTTCTGATTCTGTAGAAGAGTTCTCTTAAGAACAGCCAGGAGCTTAGTTTGCTGTTGTTTACCCTTGGCTTTCTTGACTTCTAAGGAACAAATAGGCAAAGGGAGGAACTGAACCTGTTTGAAAAGCTGAATCAATTAAAATTGGTAGAATGGATACTTGTCTTAGCAGAAGTGTATTTATAGCTCTGCTTCAAATAGGAAAGATGAGAAATTTGTAAAAAATGAAAATGAGGACTTGAACTGGTATAATCATGAGAGTGTTCCATTATGTGTATAGTTAGAGCAGGACCCAGCACTGCTGACTGTCATTTAGTTGATCCTGGCCTGTACAACTCACTGTCCTAGGTTCATGAAAGCATTCATATGATGTGAGCAATTGAAATGATGTCCAAGCCCACATTATTTTAAATTTAGGGGTGTTTTATGTTATATATTTTCACTGTTCAGGGAAATGAGACAGGAAAAACTCCTGTCAGTGTTTTGCTTACTAAATTGAATGGGGCAATAACCTGAAATCCATCTGTTAGTTCATTCTGCTGATTTTCATAAAGTTTGTGAATTCAGTAGAAAAGACACTGAATACAAGGCTTGTGGGAGTGTTTCCACATATAAGTGTGCATATGGCTTACACTACAGGTAGAAATAGATCTCTTCTCTGGGTTAACCGTGTGATTCATGAAATGGAAGCAAACACGGGAGGAAACTACAGCAACAAGACTTCTTTACCGGCTCTTTCAAACTGTAGTATATGGATGTCCTTTTAGTCCTCCCCAGAGATTTGTAAGCACGTGCCAGAAATAAACAGCTGACCTAAGGAAGAGAATTCTCCCCTGTGCATCTGCTTGGGTTATAGGTTTATGGCAGTAACGAGCTGTGGAAATCAATCTTTTGTAATCTCTGCCCTTTATGCTTTACTCGGAGGGCTGCTGTCACATCTATAAATAATCCATTTGTGGATCTGTTTGAAGATAAAAGAGGCTGGCATGCAAAAAAGCTTTGCCATGCTCTCCAGTTACTTATCCAAAAATGAATGCGCAAAACCTGGGGTGTTTTGGGTTCACCTTATTGATTTAGATGTTCCTTCCTACAAAATCCTGTTAATGCAGATTGCATTTTCAAGACAGGACTTACAGTACAGGCAAGACTTAAAAATTTATATTGCCTATAAAATTCTAACAGAATAAACCTGTCCACTTCTATCGTGTAAGCAAGGACCCAGTGAATAGAGGCAACACAAATGAAATGTAACAACTTGCAGGTACAGCTGTTTATGTGTGTGTACTGTATTTCCTCAAAGCTGTGCGAGACAAAAGAGGAAGGAAGGGTGGAAACACTGTTTGTTAGAATTGTTATATCATTCTTAAGGTTTTATATAGCTCATTTTTCCAGCTTCGACCGTGTTGACTAATTGAAAACTAGCAATCCTAAATTGGAAAAAAAAATCTGTTAACACAGATCCCTTTCCAGAAATGCTTACATTATATGATGAGCTCGTTATCTTTTTTGCATTAACAGTGCATATTTTGAAGTCTGGTGTTCATTTGTCGCATTGTGCTCCCTCCTCCTTGTGCTCTAGTGGCAAAGTCACTTTCCCTTAGTAGTGGCCTGCTCAGTGAAAAAATAACCTGATATGTAATAAACAGGTTTCACAGGTGGGACTGCTTCTCTCTTGCTGCCTTCAGTCTGTTCTCTTGGGAGAGCAGGAGTTTTCCATATGTATCTTAGTGACAAGCCGTGGATGGAGAATATTATTTATGATTTAGCTGCTCTTTATTGTCCCTTATCTTTATGTATGTCTTTGCAGTGAACCACAGAAAGCTGAAGAGCCCTATGACTAGATATGGAGTGCAGGGAAGACTATTACACTCCAGAATTACAGCTCTCCCTTTGTGGGTGGTGAAAGGCAGGGGAGCTTTTATCTGGCATTCTCACTGCTGATTGAACTGACCTTCTGATGAGTTTGTGTTTTCCCTTGTGCTGTTTTCACTATGCTGCGCATACTGGATCTCTGTGGAGACAGTATTTGTCATTTTACTGAGGTGATAGGGACTTCTAATGAGGCAGAAATCCAACTCTTCTCCCCCATTTCTTTCATGACTTTCAGCTTCCCTGTTTGACTATCCTCACAAAGCCTTGTGTTATCATTTCTTGACTTAGGATCACTTAGGAGGACATCTTGAAAGCTATGCTAATATAGGTTCTCTGATTTTATTATAGGTCACTTCTGTGAGGTATGAGCCTGCATTTAAAACCAAAAGCAAGAAACCAGACAATGGAGCTACTAAATGCACCTCTTCCATTAGTGGGTAAGGGCTGGAAATGCCACTAACCAAAGGTCGATGGCTTCTGTCAGTCACAGCAGAGCTGAGAAGAGACTGAGTTTCAGCCACAAATGGGGCTGTGAGGTACCTCCTCCTGTTTTCAGTTTGATTCTTATCTGCTGTTTGGGTACCACTGTTGCTCTTGGCACACTTAAGATCAGCACTTTTAGTTAAGTGGGTGTCCTCAAGTTTCACTGACTTTTGAGTTTGGGAGAGAGTTTAATTTTTGGACGATCTTTTAGAAATGGAGTGATTAGTATAGCATCAAGGAGAGAAAATTCTTTACTGGAAAAGAAGGAAAAAAGAAGCAAAGATGCCTTTAAGGCTGGCACCATGAAAAAGATCATGTAGAAAAATGGTAAGTACAGTGCTGACTACAGTGAGGATCCAAATTATTCAGGCCGACAGACTGGCTTAAACTACACTCAATGCTCTGAAAGTGTATTGAAAGCATGCATTTGTTTCTATTATCCTAAGTCCTAATGGGAGCTCCATAGAAGTAATTGGATTTTCCATTGTTAGGATGACAGCAGCGCTATCACCCTGCATAACTATTGTGTTTAGCTAATGTTGTGCTGTGATTACCATCTTGTGAGGGTGGTCTTTCTTCACCCACAGCATTCTTCACAGCAGGCAACTTCAACCAAGTCTGATTTCAGCTTTCATTCCAGTTGGATTCCTGCCCCTCTTTAACCTTGTCAAAGCCAAACCAGAGTGCCTGACATACTGCATGGGTGGTTGCCTTTTGGAGAAGAGTATTGCAGACACATTCCAGACTTGGACAAAGCATTCCTGTTTGAGGAGAGGTCTGCAAATTAAAAGTACAGCCTTCAGAATTTTAAAGAAACTTTTAGGAACTATGGTTTAAAAAGATTTGCTTTATTTCCTTGCTTGTGGTAGTCTTGTTCCTTTTAACATTCCCAGGAACCGTGAGAATGGCCACTGGTCACATACCTCACCTGTAGCAAACACTCGGATGTGGTGAGCTATGCAATAGCAGTGAAACAAACATTGGGGTCCTCCAAAAAAAACCAGGAATCGTATCTGATTGGAGCAGCTGAAACAGTAATGCAACAGCTGAGAGAAACTGGGTAGTGCAGAAGGAATTTATAAAGAACTTACTCTCCAAGTCTTCCTTTGGTACAATGAATTGAAGGCCAATGTTAACACCATAAACAGCACCGTGTTTTAGAAACTATCTGTGAGTCTATTTGTGTGCAAGCATGAAATTGATAAGCAGGCAAATATCTGCTAAAATTGAACTATTTGTAGGAGCTACAAAATGCCTTCATAAAACTCCTCCCCCTGATTAACCAGCTCATCATTCTTCCTTGCTAAGTATATGTGGGTGGCTGTTCCAGGTTTGCTAACTCCACAGATATTTAAATATCAGACCTCTCTGAAATGCTGGAATTAGTGGGTTCTGCTAATCACAGTTCTGTGTAAAGCTGTCAGGAGGCTTGATACTGACTTGAGAAAAATTAGAACTTCAGCCCTAGTTTTCAGCTACAACAAGCAGCATGTTATTGATATATTAGGATAAGCTGCAGATAAGAAGTACCTTTAAGTATTTGATGTTGATTTATAACTGAAACTCCCAAACCCTGCAGCAGTTCATTTAGCTTTTGCCTTGACCTTTCTGAATATTTAGTGTAGTTATTGGTTTTAATGGCATACACACCTGAAATAACTGTTTAGAGACCTCATTCTTCAGAGACTATATAATACCCAATAGTACAATAACATCTGGAAATAGAAGACAACTGTAAAGGCTTTAGACAAACATATATTGCTTTACTGTTGACTTAATGAAGAGAGACATATGGAACTTCATGTTCCTAAAGGAATGTGTTGGACTGCAAATAGAAATGCAAAATGGAGAAGTCCAAGCAGTTACTTTCCATACTACATTATGAGATTAGAAATATGCTGATCTGAATAGGAACTGTAAAAATCCATAATACCTTTTGACAGAGATCATAAATCATGGGCTTTTCAAGGGTATTAAAACAAATTCCATCCACATTGGTAGAGCTGTTTTTAAAATACTTGTTTTAACTAATGGCTTGTGCTATGTTTTGAAAAATATGGCCTCCCTTCCCAAATTATTCAAGTTATTTCCAATAACTTAATTTTATACACAAATGTATAAAGAAACACTCATTTTTCTAATGTAGTGGTTCTAAATGTATTGATACATAAAGTATAATGCTTTTAAAATCAGGATGAAAAGCTGAAGACAAAACTTTTGTATGCAATGATATTGTGATAGTATCCACAAGGCCATAAAACAGAGATGTCAAAAAAATGTATTTTTTTTTCCTCTGGAATTAATAATGTGCATTGTTTTGATTTTGTTTATGTCTAGATTTAAAAATATTTTCAGTTAAATTATCCTGGAAAGTCTACATAAAAAGTTCTGACTCTAATAGTCTTACTTGTTCAGAATCTTATGTTGAGTAACACTTTCTTCTGAAACCTATTAGTTAAGTATTACTCAGTATTAATAAGAGTATCAAAGTTTTCTCCAATGATTGTATAGAACATCTTGCGTGACTGAATAATGTTCACATGAGAGAAAGGCTTGCAATGTTTAATGCCTTATTCAGGAAACTGCAAAGAGCTCTGGGTATCCTGAAAGCCTATGGAAAAGTTCTACAATATTCTTCCTTTTTTTCCTCAAAAATGAAAAACTAAAAAAGTTTTTATGTAGGTTCTAGGAAAGGAGACAATGTTTCTTAAAATAATAGTCTGTTTCTTAGGGAGTTCATGTGTGTAGTAATAAAGACTTCATTGTAAAAATGAAGGTTTGCTAACAAAACAAAAATCAAACTCTCATTTTTAGGGGTAAAAGGAAGGGAAGAATGATTCAGTTGAATATCTATATATATGAAGATGGCATTTATGGCTTCGATTTTTTCCCAGAAATGTCAAAGCATTTTACAAAAGCTCATATAACATAAGCTTGCAACTAAATATAAAAAAACAAGTGGTTGTTAGTACCTCTACTTTACAGAAAAATGAAAGAATAACAGAGCAGACACTGATTTTCCTGGTGTTACCCACAAAGTCACTGGCAGAGTAATGAAAATAAACAATATTATTCATTTCTTGTCCTTGGTTTTAGGCATGGAAGGGCAGCTTCTCTGGTGTGATTGAAATCTGATGTTAAAAGTGGCAAAGGACAGACAAAATGAAGAAAATGTTACTTGTATTCAAGAGAATGAAGTCTCATTTCAGGGAAAATTTGTGTTGAAAAATCATATTTTGTGACTGAAGTAGGCTTTCTTAGAGACCTCTTGGGACACTAAATTTGTGACACTATGTTCAAAACAGTACTTGAGTTCCTGAAGGTTGCTCTAAATAAAATAGTCCATAAGGTTATTTGGGAATAAGATAGTCTAGAAGACTATCTGGTATTTGAGACTTATTTGAGATTTATAAGATGATACCTGTTTTTCTAAACAAAAAGAGTCAAACTGCTACAGAACTACCTGCTGGCTAGAAAGAAAGAAATGCTTCAGCTAGAGGGTTTGTAAAGTTAGTGGCCTACCTCCACAGTTTTATGTCTTCTCTTAGCTGACAACTAAGTTTATAAATACTCTTAGCTGAGGGATAGGATCTCAGACACAGAAAAAGGAGTCGGGAAACGCTGTATTGGTAGCATAGGCAGGAACCAGAGCAGCTATGGGAGTGTCTGCTCTGCCTATCTTTATTGCATGATCCAGACCAAAGCTTACCTGTATTTCCAGGAAAAAGAGGAGGGAGAACAAATGACAGAGACCTCTTTTTTCCTTCCCCTCTTATACATCTGTTTGTGGGGCGTTTTGTAAGGAAGCTTAAGCCCAGGAGAAGTTTCTCGCTTAACGCAAATGGTTGGTGTGGCACGTGACAATGCAGATCTACAGATTTCAGCTACCTGGTGGCTGAGAACCTGGTGCCTACAATCCTCAGACTGAGCCACTATGAAAAATTTTGTTGTCACGCTCAGTTATGTTCCTTCATTTCTGTCTTGGCTGATAGATACCACCTACATTACATTTGTGGCTGCTTACATTTCCCCCACTCTCCTTAGCCATCAAGTCAAGCTTGCATTCTCTTTTAGCAACTCTTTTTCAGCAACTAGATCTTAAGAGCCTTCCCTGGTACCTAAACACATATCACACAGCTCCTGGTGTGCCTCAGGAGGAAATGTCACCCTGCTTTTTTTCATGTCAAAAAAGAAAATTGCTGGAGTGTCATGAAGCAGCTGGAGGTCACAAGAAAATGTTTTCAGCTGGCCAGAGCCTATCCTGTTGTCCTGGGTCAGATTAGTACCCCAGATAGCTCCTGGCAGAATAATCAACAAGAACTGTGAAGTCTGAGAGTCAACACCCGAACCCCCTCCCAATCAAAATGATCTCCCCTACTTCATCCTAGGTAAGTGCTACTGGTAGGTGCTACAGCCTGGTTGGTCTTTTTTAGCTGTCTCCTCCAGACTGGTGAGCTGCTTCTGTTTCCAGTTTGATTTAGTGGATATTTAGGCACTTTCAGGCCTTAGGGTGAGATTTTTTTTGACCTGTTTGGCAGTCACTGCCTACACATTCTTTGACTTCTTCAGGGAGCCTTCTGAAAGAGTTAAAGATCCAAGGAAATGGAGATTCAGAGATTTTTGTAATGCTAAGCTTAACTTCAGTACAGTAGGAATGCTGTTTAATTGATTATATTACTGTCTGTATGTTAACTAATATGTCCTGTCTTCCTTAGTTTTTTAATGCCTCAGAATGTATTTAGTCCAGAGTCTTGATAACTGAAAATATCCTTAGATTTAGGAGTTAAAAATTACATTTAAATAAGAATATAAATTGTTTAGGGGGAGAGAGTTTTCTCTGATATTCTGTGATTGTAGTTTATGACTTCTCTACCTCTAAAGCTGATTTTAATATTTTTCATTAAATCTAGTATATTCTTTCTTCCCAAGAGCCCTGCCTCTTCATTATAACCATTTCCATCAATGACAAGATCAGAGAGCATTTTTAATGTTAAATAGGATAGAAGGGTAGAAATTAGTACTTAAAGGGTGAAACCATTAGTATTTCTGAGTGCTTCTATGTATTCATCACTGCCTGATACAGATCAGTATTAATAATGGGAGCAGCCAGACATAATCCATCTGCTGGATATTCCTTTTCTCTCTATGCAGTGACTGCCTTGTCTTCTTTCTCAGACACTGCCTGCTCCGGTCTCCAGACAGGAAATCCAGACATGGCCATTCATCAATGCTGCTATAATCTGTCTGATTTTATTAGCTTTTGAATTTTATCACCAAAATGAAAAGGAAGGGGGGGGAAGGAGATCCAGCAGTATGATTCTCTCATACCTATGGATTCTCCTCAGTACAGCAGATTGGGACCAGACAAAAATTAAGAAGTGAAAAGGTGCCTGGCAAATTGACACACCACACCCCCCCCCCCTTTTTTATTTTTAAGAGCTTGATTATTTTATTTTATTACTTCTTCAACAAATACATGTGGTGTGCTGCAGTCAGGATTTCGGCTGATGGATTTTTTTCCCTTCATTTAAGATTTCATGGGTGCATATTTAATATTCTGTGTTATTGTGAGTCCCGTCTAGGACTGCATCTTGTTTTGGAGAGCAGACCCAAACAGCAGTTGGAAATTGAGTTGCTTGGAGCTGCTGTATGGAGTAAGGCATTCCAGTGCCAGTTGTCCCAGTTGGATAAATCCCAGTTGGAATAACTGGTTGAGGCAAAGAATGTTAGACTATGTGGAGACCACCCCTCTGACAAATGGAGAGACAGCAGGAATGGACTCAAGCCTTTGATCTTTTCTGGCAAAGCGGCACAAACCATTTCAACCCAGGGCACCACCACAGGAAATGACTGAAAGGGATTGCATATTTTGGTCGCATTTACTCCCTGTACACAGTTTCTGGTGAGGCAGAGAGGGTAAAATTTAGGTTGTGAGGAAGTGTCTACCTTGGAGCTGTGTGGAAATGATTAGATTTTCTCAAGGAGAACAAGTTCATTGCAGAGTCCTGTGGATATTCTGCTGTGGCAGCCTAGCTGGAAGATGAGTGTGGATTCATAGAAGTGTGGTATGTGCATGAAATGGAGGAATCTCTACTCATTGCCCTTTGCAGGACTGTAGTGAAGTGAAGGAGTAGTTGCCTGAGTTCTTCTTATACCTTGTACTGGGCAGAATAATAAATATAAGCACTTTATGCTCCTGCATGATTTTACTACCATTTTTAAACACTTGTGAGCCATCCACCGGGCTGTCTCTCTCTCAGTGTAGACATCAGAAGAAAATGGCCCAGAGGTGCTGTGACGCTTCTTCATTGACACACTAAGCTGCTGGTAGGTTGAAGATATGCACGGTAAAACTTCCATCTTGCGCCCTGTTCATTGGCCTAGTCTTTCCACATGTTGTGTGACAAATGTTGCTTAATATATACTATTGTATATCTTTGAAATATTATCAGGAATTTTATATTAGGTTTTAAATCACCCCTTTCATCCAAGAATGCTAACCAAGTATGTGGATATACAAATAAATGGAATGTTGAAATTAAGTTTATAAAGTATTCCTTAGTACCAAAAATATTAGTACAAGTTTAATCAATTTTACGGAATTTATCCTTCACTTAATATTTGAATGAGGCGACTGACCGTATTGGCCTCAGGTAGGCCAGATAACAGTTCCTTTTTTGCTTTCTGATGAGAAAGAGGGTCATGTATATAGGCCAGTAATGTATATATCATTTTTATTACTCAACTGAATCTTTAGGACTTTGTACATGTTAATTTTCTAAGCAATTCGCAATCATTTTAATAAGATCTGTATGTATTACTACACGAAGGCAACTTAAACTGCTCCCTCAGGAAGTCACTTGAGTTACATCTAACTACAATTACCTATAATTAAGGCTATTAACACTTCATTGTCTCAGACTTTTTCGTGCATACCATAGATTTTGGGGCAGACACTTTGCTGTATTTTTGAGTGCTTGCGCAAATGGTCATAGGTTCAGAAGCTCTCATACAAATGATAATTTGGGACTTGGCAGAGTAGAATGTATGTATCAGCTAGCAGAGATCTAAAGCTTTCATTTTACTATAGAAAAATTATGTGTAGTTCTAGCTGAAAATGGATTTAAATATTAATCCCTTCTCAGATATATGCAACTTTTAAAGAGTGGTTATCCTTCTGGAAGAATCTGGAGCTTTTTCAAAGCTCCACAGCTCCATTTAAAGTATTTTCAGAAAATTTATATGCTATTGGTCTGAGAGAGAAAAGGTGCTTTTAGTATTTTCAGTGTAGCTGCACATTGAAACAAATATCATTATCTTTACTTCTTTGCATACAGAGGCATACAGAAGCATCTAGATAAATACAGCTGAATAATTAGGCACTTCAATGCATGTAAATAATAAAAGACCATTGGATCTTTTGATATTGTGTGACTTCTATGTACAATGTAATCAACAAAGTAATACTTGCCCTATTTTTCACTCAGAAAACAAAGCATGAAGCTATACATATTAAATGTAAGTTCTTGGCTGACTTCTGTATTTAAAGGCAGTTGGACTGCTCATTCATGCCCCCAGAATTCTGTATTGTCATTTATTTGTATGGCATATAATAGATACCACTTAGCTGAATGAACACTGCTTTGAAACTGTGGAGTAAACCGGAGAGCAAGGGACATTCCTCTGGAAAATGTTTACACTGTGGAGCTGTCCATCTGTTTCGGCTGTCAAGATGCTCGCTCAAAGTCTTGATCTTTAGAAGCAACATAAGAGTAATAAATTAACTTTCAAGAACATATTTATTCAGTTCTCCCTCTGCAGGGTATTTGAGCACCAGCCCAGTACACATCTGCTCTCTTACATGGAGATTAGAAATGTGAACATTATGGAAGAGAATCTGGAAAAGGCATCAAATTGATGTCTTTGAAGAGAGGCAGATTAATTTTGGAACTTCCTTGATTCCATGGTGAAATTATAGCATTCAAAAGTGGAATGATGTTAATGGTATTTTTCCAGAATGATATATAGCAATCTGTAGTAGTAGCATTGCTATGTTGTTTGCCATTTTTTTATAAATTCAGTTTGCATTATAGTATTAAGTGCCATTAATGGGGCTTTCCTGATTTTGCACTTTTGTATGGTATGTGGAACAGATCAGTAAGTATTCTATCAGTAGAGATCAAAGCAGCTTTTGCAGTACTTGATGTGTCTGGCATCTTGGTATGTCTGTAATTCTGTAGAAAAATGTATACTGAAGCATCTGCAAAGAGTCTAAAGTTTTGTATTGGCATAGCATAAATCTGCAAGCAGTGGAATCATACATTTATATAAGCCTTGCATGAAATGGATCCTATGAGAAAGAATTCTTGCTATATTTCCAATTCCTCATTTCTGGAAACCCAAGAGCTGCCCCACGGCAGTTTACCAGAACGGGAAATACAGGAGGTATAGTTATTTGGAATATAACGCCTGATCAAGAGAATGAGGATGTTTTTCAAAAATCATACAGTTCAAAACTCAGTCTTTTTAGGTTCATAACGTAGCCACCAATTACCTGTGGGGTAGAACCTTTTTGTACAATGGCTTTGTCCTCAAAATGCCCATGCAGAAAGTAAGAAACTAATATCTGATCTTTTTGCCCTGAAGTGTTCAAAAACTGCTCTCCTGTCTTTCAGGATTCAACTCTAAACATCATGCTGCAATCTGTTCTCAGAGCTTGCAGCCTCCACATCTCTTAGAGTTAAGAAAGTGTTAAAAAAAAAAAGAAGGTAAGATTCATGGGACAGGAAGAAAGTGAGTGCTTGTGCAAAAGGGCACCTGGCTTTTAATTCGGTTGTCAGCAAAGTCCTCTGTGGTTGAAGAGCAGGCCACAGGTCTTGCTCCAAGGACTGCTCCTTATAACTGAAGTAGCATCACTGCTCCAGCAGCTCTATTTTGAAAGAAAACAGTGCTTTCTAAGAAACAGAATCTACCCAGGATGTGAGAAGTGTACTCTGAAAATGCCTACCTGTTATTCTGAATTCAGTAATTGGTTAAAAGAGTAACTGTGTAACTGAAAAAATTTTAGTACTATACAAATACATTACAGGATTACTAAAGGCTATTTGAAGTAGTTACTGCCTAAATTTTGGTTTTAAGCTGTAAGTAAAGACAGGTGAAAGGTCAAGGTATTACAGTGCACGCCTTAGAAAACACTTTTTAAAAAAATATGATCATTGTTTTTGTTGTCTTTGTTTCAAGCTAATTTAAAAAGCCATTGATGTCCCTTTATGGAAGAAGGTATCTGAAGCAATAGGAACCTCTGATCAAAGCAGATGGACAGTGTCATATGTGAGGGACTGTGTAAGACTGTTTAATAATATGAATTATGCACATAGAAGGTTTCTCAAGGTACTGTTTTGATTTAAGAAACTGCCTGGTTGTAGTGTTTAGCCTTGGCTGGCTGCCAGATGCCCACCCAGCTGTTCTCTCAGTCCCCCTCTTCAAAAGGACAGAGGGAGAAAATAAGTTGGAAAAGCTTGTGGGTCGAGACAAAGATGAGGAAATCACTTACCGATTACTCTCACAGCAAAACAGACCTGACTTGAGGAAAATCAATTTAATTTATTGCCATTTAAAATAGATTTGGATGGTGACAAAGAAAGACAGAAATTAAAACACCTTCCCTCCCTGCCATGATTTTTCCCTAGCTCAACTTTACTCCTTTGTTCCTGACTCCTTGACCTCCTCCCTGACTTGAGCGGCACAGGGTGCATGGAGAATGGAAGTTATGGTCAATCCGTAACAGCTCCTCTCTGCTTCTTCTTCCCTCTCACATTTTCCCTGCTCTAGCGTGGGTCCTCTCCGCAGGCAGCAGTCCTTCAGCAAATATCCGCCTTCTCTGGTGCGGTGTCCTCCATGGGCTGCAGTGTGGATACCTGCTCCATCGTGGTCTCTCCAGGGACAGCAGGGAAATACCTGCTCCACTGTGGTCTCCTCTGCAGTTGCAGGGGAATCTCTGCTCCGGCACCTGGAGCACCTCCTCCCCGCCTCCTCCTCTGGCCGTGGTGTCGCAGGGCTGTTTCTCACACTTTTTCCCCCCTCACTCCTCACTGCCGTGCAGCATTTTGCCCTTTCTTAAATACGTTTTCACTCGGTGCCCCGGGGTGGGGGGGTTGGAGCCGGCTGGAACCGGCTGTGTCCGGCACGGGGCAGCCCCGGCCTCTCCTCACACAGGCCGCCCGCCCCGCAGCCCCCGTCACCAGCGCCTGGGCACCCGCGCCCAGTGCACTGGTAGTCAAAAAGGAATAGCACAAACATGTCACAGAAAGAAGAAGAAAGTGAGGACACAGCTACATAAGAATACATATTTATAGAATCATAGAATCACAGTGTCACTGGGGTTGTCAGGCAGAATTTTATTTTTGTTTTTACAGGAAACTCCTTGATGACATACAGTTGGCGGAGTGAGGTCTTCCACCAGCAATCTAATCTGCAGAAATTCAACAAAAGATCTGAGTTTAGAAATGGGTGGACATGGAAATGAATCCAGTGATATGCCCATCTGGTAATGTCTATTGTATATACTTTGTGTTTTGTGGTAGACACTCAAGCACCCACCAGTTTCTCTCCTGGAGAGATGAAGTCGTGCAGCAGGGCACCATCTAGAGCACCCCACTTCCAGTGAGGAGGTGAGGTCCTCTACAGAGTGCTTAGCTCTCTGCCCATGCATGATGTGCATCTAGGATCAACAATGGGAATAAACTTCTTTTCTGGTTAATATGTAGTGTGGACATAAGGGCCTAGAACCAGTGCATAGCAGCGAATCAACCTCCAAGCCGACCCTCTTTGCACCATCCCAAAAGGTAATGGACACACTCTGGGTCTAGCATTTCTTAGTGAAATTGTGTTGCTCAACAAAGAGTGCACGTGGAGTTCTCTTTCTGCTGAGGCAGTAGGAACAAAGAGAAAGCAATTATTTTTAGTCAGAAATCCCACTCCCAACATGCAGCTCTGAATCATGATACTTTATTTCTATCCTTTCCCAAGCTCATTCTAGGAAATTATTCTCTAGCATTTCTTGGGTTTTCTGGTTGCTTTTTTCTTCCTATGTGCATAATCAGTTTCCTCATCTCCTTTTTAGGTTTTTCTTCAGGAAATTTTTCAGCTTGAATGGCTTATTTTTGCTTAAGGCCATGTAACAGGGAGATGGCTTCCCTTGTTTCAAGCTTAACAAAGAAATATAATTGCTCTGACCTACATACATGCCGGTCAGATATTAGACAGATAAGAAATTCTGACTGAAAAGAAGAAATCAGCAGAGAGAAACTCAGGAAGATTTGAAATAAGAAGGATAGAAATGAAATACATACAAATGGGCTGCTTCACTGCCTTGAAACAAGATTATTTACTTGTGTCAAACTGCAAGAAAACATGGTTCTTAGCTTGAGGACAGAGGAAAAACATACAGCAAAAAATTTTGTCTATATTGCAGCTGCATACTCCTCTAGTTAGCTCTTGGTTACCATCTTCTTACCCATCAAAGTCATATCTACAGGACCATTACAACAGACTTGAATAATCCCATCTACTCCCAAAATGCAACAAAATATGTCAAGGGGAACATAATTGTATTGTACCTGTATTGTTTCAGGAGCTAAGTTTAAATAGGCATCTGCTTCATCCACTGTTATATCATACACAGTTTTGCTTCACTAATTTTGTATCTTATGTTAATTATAAGCAGGAATTTGTCAATAAAATTATTTTGTTTCCCTAGCAGAGCTAGTCCAAACAATGTTTTACACAGTTTCCTTATCATGAAATCATAGAATCATAGAATGGTTTGGATTGGAAGGGGCCTTAAAGATCACCTAGTCCAACCCCGGGCCCCCCTTGGCAGGGACACCTTCCACTAGATCAGGTTGCTCAAAGCCCCACTCAACCTGACCTTGAACATTTCCAATGATGGGGCATCCACAGCTTCTCTGGGCAACCTGTTCCAGTGCCTCACCAGCCTCATCATAAAAAATTTCTTCCTTATGTCCGGTCTAAACATACCCTCTCTCAGTTTAAAACCATTGCCCCCCTGTCCTGTCCCTACAGGCCCTGGTAAAAAGTCTTTCTCTGTTTTTCTCTTAAACCCTCTTTATATATCAAAAGGCTGCAATAAGGTCTCCCTGGAGCCTTCTCTTCTCCAGGCTGAACAACCCCAATTCTCTCAGCTTGTCTTCACAGGAGAGGT
The DNA here is from genome assembly GCF_947461875.1 of Haliaeetus albicilla. Taxonomy (NCBI): domain Eukaryota; kingdom Metazoa; phylum Chordata; class Aves; order Accipitriformes; family Accipitridae; genus Haliaeetus; species Haliaeetus albicilla. The sequence continues at coordinate 21,937,178 of NC_091496.1, read as the reverse complement.
GTTCCAGCCCTCTGACTATTTTCATGTCCCTTCTCTGGAGTCACTCTAACGGGTCGATGCTTTTCTTGTACTGGGGACCCCAGAGCTGGAAGTGGCACTCCAGGTGGGGTCTCACAAGAGCAGAGTAGAGGGGCAGAGTCACCTCCGTCCACCTGCTGGCCACGCTTCTTTTGATGCAGCCCAGGATATGGTTGGCTTTCTGGGCTGCAAGAGCACATTGCTGACTCATGTCGAGTTGTTCATTCATCAGTATCCCCAAGTCCTTCTCTGCAGGGCTGCTCTCGATCCATTCATCCCACAATCTGTATTGATACTGGGGATTGCCCTGGCCCATGTGCAGGACCTTGTACTTGGCCTTGTTGAACTTCATGAAGTTTGCATGGGCCCACTCCCCAAGCCTCTCAAGGTTACTTTGGATGGCATCCCTTCCCTCAAGTGAATTGACTGCACCACTCAGCTTGGTGTCATCTGCAAACTTGCTGAGGGTGCACTGAATCCCACTGTCTATGTCACTGATGAAGAAATTAAATGGTATTGATCCCAGTATGGACCCTTGAAGGACATGACTCGTTACAGGTTTCCACTTGGACCTTGGGCCATTGATTATAAATCCTTGGATATGGCCATCTGCTCAATTCCTTATCCATCTAACAGCCCATCCATCAAACCCATATCTCTCCAATTTAGCATCAAGAATGTTGTCGGGGACAGTATTAAAGGCCTTACAGAAGTCTGGGTAGATGACACCCATAGCTCTCCCATTGTCCACTCATGCAGTCGCTCCACTGTATAAGGCCACTAGATTAGTCAGGCACCCCACCTAGCTTATTTCACCTAGGTACTGGGTAATGTTGATTTATTGTGATATTTTTTTATCCCCATATGGGTAAAACTAAATGTTAAAATACAGGATTTCCTGTAGGTTGTCTAAGAGGTAGAAACAATTGCCACTGTTTCTGTGAAGAAATTTTGGTGTGTGTGCTAAGCTGAGGTGAAAAGGTCACCTCTAGACTGCAGGCATTCTTTTGAACAAACAGAGGTATAATTCTATGACAGGTAAAAACCCCTGCTCTGACTTTAATCTCATCAGCATAGTGATCATGTGGTACCTTGACTGTAGACCATTGACCAGCAAGAGTATCTCTCTTGCTGAAGCCTGTGCTGGCAACTTCTCATTACTGCTATGTTGTGCTAGTAAACTTAAACTTGGAGCAGATATGTCTTCCTGTATTCAAATGCAGCCTCATCTGCAATGCAGATAAACCTTTGCTGGGAGACATTCATTTCTCCTAATCTGCTCTCTGAGAGTTAGCTGCCTCATCTAAGGTTGTTGTCTCAGCTACTTCAGTAGTCAGTGGAGATGTAATTGGTACCTCCCCAGGGTGATTCACCCTACTGGGTTTAGACATCCATCCTAGGAAGGTGCAAAGCGCTCTCCAGAGGGATCAGTCTCTCTCTCTCAAACCTTTTTAATAGCATTAAGTTAGAGTTCCACCTTTGATATCAATAAACTAATCTTACTAAAGCTGATGTTTTTTGTATTTTTGGAGATTTCACTAAGCATCGAGAAAGCTTTCTGACTGTGTATGAACAAGTATGCTTTATGCCCTTCATCAATTTTCATTGCTATTTTTAGTGAATTGAGGGTACCTTTGTGTCAGTTTACCTGTATATTTCACATAGCACCAGTCTTTCTTTGCCTTGGTCCTTTTGAGAGAGAAGGAGATCTTGTTATTACAAACCCTTTTTACCCTTAGTTAACAGCCTAGAATATTGTTTAAAATGAAGTGTATAGATTGAAATTTGTATTAACTATCATAAGTCTTTGTCATTTTTCTCCTCCATAATTTTGAGACTTATTAAAATGTAGATGACAGTATTGGAAATGAATCATGCCTAATGCATTTTATTATTACTGAGCGCTCTCAAACACTGAATAAAATGGTAATCCGAGAAATCAACATACAGAAAGACAGTCACTTATTGTATGCATTCCTGAGTACTCTAAGCATGGCTTAACTATCTCACAGTGGCTATGATGTTATTCACTTGTGTGAATCCTTGTTTGTAATAAGGAAATCATTGTAAACAAATGGATTGTTACATGAACTTTCCGTGGTCAATATCTTATTTTAAAACAGCTTTCTGGAGGCAAATGAAGATAATGGACAACAGACAAGCAAAATTAAGGAGTCAGATTCATGCGTGTTCACAAAGGGAATGTATGATAAATGACCTTAAGTCCTGGTCAATTAGTTTTTTGTTTCAGTAATTATTATAGGAATAATCACCTTCATAAATTTGAAAATGTCTATTTTTAGAGAATAAAGTATATGAGTTCATTTTTCAGAACATGCCATACAGAAAAAAAATAAACTGAGGTAATTTGGATCTATTATGAATCTAATCAGTAAGAAAAAAGGACTTACACTAGGACAAATAGCTATTGTGTTCATTTCTGGAAAGCATTTAAAAATGCTTCTGCTGCCTGGGCATCACAATATGGTACTATGTTTAGTCTTTTTATATTGCCAAAATGTGAGTTAGTAGGTTAGTCTTAAAGGGTTACTTAACGTAAACATGCTAAATCTCTTATTGAGTTAGGCCTTCAGTAAGCATTTGGTAATAAAGCAGCTCATTTTCTATGGACATCTCTTCACTGAATTCTGTAGTTGAGTAGTTATGGTTATGTAAAAGTCAACAGTAGTTTAAGTCATGCTCTGCCTTCATGTCACTATTTATGCAGTAGATGAGACTTTCTCAGTAAATAAAGACTTTGAGTGAGCTTTAGTTGAAGAAACAAGCAAAACTCTTATTGACTTCAGTGGGGAGCAGGATTTTGGTTTTGCCTTTTTCCAGAGGCTCCTGTCATTTCAGTACCTGAGCCTTTGGATGCTGAGAGTTTCAGATCACTCTGAGATTAATGTGAGCAAACAGTATTGTGCATCTAGTAGAACCAGTCCCCAGCTACCAAAAAACATGCTGAAACAGCTATCACAAAGCCTTGCTTTGTGCTGTATGTAGCTGAAATGAAATCCAGAATTCCCCAAAGATCACAGGAAGGTGCTGTTGGAGACAAAAGGAGAGGCAAACCAAAAGAGATATTTTTGTTTTCACCCCTTTTATTTAGAACACATTAAAGGGGGATGGGAAGTTAAGTCATCAGCAGCTGAGCAAAATTAGTGAGGAAAGCAACCCAGAGAAGGAAAATTAAGGAAAGTAGAAGTGATTGGTTGAATGAGAGAGAGGTGATTGCAAGAACAGAGGGAAAGTAGTGAGGAAATCAGTAGCTCGTATCACGAACTGCAAATAAAAAATGGAGCAGTAGTAACTGAAGTGAAAGGACTAAGTTTGTTAGCAGCTGTCAGAGAAAATTGTTTTATAATCACTTGCACCAAAACTAAGTTGTAATTCATTTGGCAATGGAGTCACAGAGCTACTTTGTATTTTGTTAGCTAGCCCATATACTGATACCATCACTGAAAAAATTAATCTCAAAAGGAAATTACCTTGCTTTGTTCATGATGTATCACATCAGGTGAGCATGTTCTTCCTGAGAATCTCCAGTGCTCTGTACTGCTTCCTCAGATGGAACTTCCAGACCTGATGTGGCCAGGGTAAACACTAGGGAATGCTCCTACTTTCCAGGAATGACCTTGGTCTTCTGAAGACATACAATCTAGATTGACAAGTTGGCAAATTCATAAAAAAACAAGCAAACATAAAGCTGCTTTTTAGGTGACGGAAACTGAGCCAAAATCTTATTACTCCTTAAATGGAAGAATTAGGTAACAAATTGGAGTAAAAATTAGTTTATGGTTCATGTGAATATCTATTCCTTCTTTAATGATGATTACCTCTTCACTGTAGTCTTAAAAGGTCAGGGTTGAAAAAGGGCAAGATGATAAGGTCATCATATCTTCCAGCAGATGAAATATGCATAGCTTGGATGGCCTTTGCCCTGCAAATATAGAGAAGTTTAAAAAATGTCAACATTAAGTATGACAAATACTATTGATTTTTCTTGTTAGATGAACCATCTGCCTTTTTGATGCTAGGATGAATTATGACTACTGCTTGTCAGTAGCACTGGTGGTATTTGGGTTTTTTTCTCCTGACTGCTCAAAATTTGTCCTCATTGCAGGTTTGCATTCATGGAGCACTAGAGGTTTCTGTAGCCTTGTGGCACAGACATACCATCTGGCTTTGCTGGTGGTAAAGGTTATTGCCCTCAGCTCCTTGTTACGCTGTCAAAGATGATTGCCCTCTTAGATCTGCCTGCACACTGCTCATGTGAACACTCCCTAACCTTTTCCAAGAAAAATGAACTAGGCTAGCTTAAATAGTTTAAAATAATAGTTCTGCTGGGCTGTCTGCTTTTTTGATGAGTGACTGCAACCTTTTGATGAATGTTGTTTGCAGAGAGCAGCTCTCTGTATACCTGTGGAAAGGGACAACCACAGGCATACTTTACTCTTCACCCAGAATTTAACTAGCTTGTTTCCTATTGAAAAGAGTATGTCAATATAAGTTCTGGCAATGTACTTTATCTCTGCTATAGTGTTTTGGAATCTTTCCCTTAGAAAAAGATGCACTGATGCACCTACAGCTCTGCTTGATGTACATTTCCATTTTATAATTACTGAGTCAATCAACTGTAACTTAGGTAAAGTATAAGCTGTCTTCAGAAGTGCACGGGCTTTATGAATTCAGAACACTACAATATGATTTATAGCACTGTAACTTGCTCAAAATCAGTTTGAGAGTAACCAGATTGTTTGCTACCTCTTATTAGCACAGTGGTCAGTAGTGTCATAACAAAGTAGTCTGGGTGTGTATAATTATGCCACAGTGGTATAATGAATACAGCAAACATAAATAGAGAATTTGATCAAATAAGCACTTTATGGAGTTTTTTTTCTAAAACAGTTTCCAGACTGCTGTGAGGAATTAAATTGTTCTGCCTTGCTCGGCTTAGAGAGATACTCATACTACTCACACTTGCTCACTGCTCTCTAATAAAGTATTGAAGTGGGAAAGTGAATTGAACTGTCATAGTTCTTAGAGCACTTCTGCATTTGGGATATGCCAGGGTGTTTAAACAATCTAAGTCAAGGACTAGGCTACCACTGGTCTTCTCTTACAATTATGATTCTCTATTTAGCTCAATATTATAACCTTAGTTTTAACCAAGCTGTGAGTCAATGCTACATTTACTGCAGACTTGTTGGCTCAGGCATTCTTGCTGTTTTATAGCATATTCAAAAATAATGTTAATCATTACAGAATGTTATCATTTATGAATGCAATAATTTTAAGGAAGAAATATTTCATTGAAATAATTCAAATGCTCTGAAATTCCTCCTCTTCTGTCAAATTCTTTCCTTCTGTCTGAACACCAATTCCCTATCACACAAATCTCTTGAAATTGGACTTTGTCTAGGTTTAGTGAAGTCTTGGAGAAATAGAAAGGGAAAGCGCTTTACCAAAGAAACTTCACAATGCCTACAAAAGGATGGTAACTGTTGTTTACTTTAAACCTACGGTTTAAATGCCTATATCAACATTTTTTTCCAGCTAATGACCTTTGGCTTTCTAATATCCTTTTATTCTTAGGAGAATTGGTTTACAAAACTCTCTTTAATCCATTTTCATAAGACAATTTCACTGCAGATACTATCATATTACTGCAAGGAGAAGTCATCAGCACACCACCTTGCTATATTCTCTCATGCACCTGTGAGTGTTATAAAGTGTTTGTTGTTTTTTGGGTTTTGGGGTTGGGTTTTTTTTTTCCCCCTAGTACTGGATCACTCAGGAAGAGGACACTTGCATGTTTAATTGTACTAAGATGATACAGGTATTATTAATCAATAAAAACCATTAGCATAAGTGTGTCTTTGATGGGTTATTTTGAACACATAAAACTCAGGAAAAGTTTGAGTTCTCATAGATCAGGAGAAACTCATGAGAAATCAGATTTTTTCACTGGGTTTTGAAAGGGGTCCTCCAAAGTAATTGACATGATAGAATGGTGGAGTAGAAATGAAGTTATAGTTCATTAGTTGTGCAATGCTTCCAAGTCAGTCAGGAAATGGCTATAATTATTTTCACATAGTCAACCCCTTCCAACTCCTAGAAAGAGATAAATTAAAAAAAAATTTGCAGCAAGAAAAGGAGAATTATTTTCATAAGCCAAAAGGAATAGAATACCCCTTTTAAATGCTCCATTCCCAATTTTCTCTAAGTATTGTGTGAGGTAAAGATATTGTTATCATGAATGAAAGTACAAATGTCAGCTGAATTACCATTCCTTATGTCAGTTGACAACAAACCAGTGTCCACTCAGGAGTCACTTTTATTAGTTTAAAAAGAGATCTTAGCAATATGTATGCAAACTTTTACAATATTTTCTTTTGTATTTTTGGTGATTTTTCTTACTTATACTTCTTGAAGAACTTTTGTAGGTAGAGGTACCTAAAGCCAGAGTAGTTTTAAAATCTGCTTGATTTCTATAAAAAACATTTTACAGGTTTTGCATTCAGCAATGTCTGTACAAGTATATAACAAGTAGCCAAAGTGCCCTGACGCAGAGATTCTGGTCCAGTGGCAGTGTAGGAGCTTCTTGGGCCAAAGGCTGCCCCTGAAACACTGTACTTAATAACAGCTGATAGCGCTGTCTTCTCTCAATTTCTTCAGTGATGAGGAGTCACTTGTATTTTCAGCCACACAGTGACAAAGGGTTCAAAAATTTAACTGTGTTCCATGTGGAGAAAGATACATCCTTTATTGCATGTCTCTTAGTCCAAGAAATAATAAGTTTTGCTTTTCCCTAAACCACACATGTATCATACATCTGACGTTCATACATTCAATGCTAAGAGAGCTCTGGGTCAGAATTTAGATAGAAGTTTATACAAGCCTTTCTAATATCTTTTTCTGAAGAGAAAAGTATAGTTTGCACTTTTACACTCTACCCAGGAGGACTGGGTTATGTACTATCTATGCTGGCTCTTACATATTACCTGAAGGTATGAAATCTCAGTTTGGTGGGTTTCAAGGAGCGTTGCCTACATGATTTTGACGTGCTCCAATTGTTGGAATCAGAAAAGCTGCCAACTGCTGTTCCAGTCACACTTTTGCAGACTATTATATCTTTGATTTAGCCTCAAGTTTGGATGCTCTGACTGGTAAAAACAGCCTTACAATTTTTTTTCTTTTTTTCTTCTTCTTTTTTTTTTTTTACACAGGCTCCCTCACTATCTTCCTTCATGAGATGACTGCTCTGAGTGTACCTGTGAGTGAAGGTTTGTACAGCCACACAGCAGAGAAATGCAGAGTCTTAAATTCTTCCATTCTCACTGAGTTTCTGTGGAAGGGAATGCACATATCCATATGTACTCCTCATTTTGCTGCCACCTTTGAAATCCTGATAGTGGTTGCAAGAACGGAGGCAGCTGTCTGCTTTGGGGAATGCTGCCCTATGTAGTCCAGGGCCAGTGTGAGAACATGTTGGAGGATATATATGAGTGCTTCAAGGCTTGTCGATATGTGCAGTTTCCACCATGATCCTAGGTAACTAGTGAATGGGTGGAGTGTGCCCATTGGTGTGTCAGTCCTCTTCCCTTCATTGATGCCAACTAATATACAGAAGTGATCCTATCAGTGTTCTGCTAATCGCATGGCCATGACCAACAGAGTTTGTCAGGTGCATAGACATCCTTCTTTCTGCTAGCCACTAGAAGGAGAGGCAAGTAAGCAAACAGAAGGTTGCTCTCTACATTACTATTCAGAGAGACCTGTTAAAGAAGTGGGACTGCAGTGGGCAATCTATTTTAGCCAGCTGATTTTCACCTCTCAGCAACACCTATTAGGATCACCTGAGTTCACTAGCTGAAGACGGTTTTAAGACTCTTAAGAGAATCAATGAATTAGGAGCAAACTTCAGTCCTGGTGAAATCATTGTGATTTGTACATTAATGTCTGTTCAAAATGCCACTGAAAATTTAGATGCAACGTATTTAGATTTTCTTAAATAATTCTGAACCATGTGCCTGGGTAGTCCCATTTATGTCAAGAGAGCTACTCGTATGACAAACTGAAGTGCCTTCCTGTTTAGAGTGGCATTTTGATGTACTTAGTCAGGGGTCTTTTTATTGGTTAGGTTAGCAATAATTTTTGATAATTTAAAAATATTAGCTTTTACTAAATATTGCTAAATATAAGGTTTTACTTTTAAAAGGACTAAGGTTAACATATTGCCCTTTGACACTTTGCTGAAGCTGTTAGAAGCGAACTCACTAAAAACTCAACATCTATTTGTTATGCCAGAAACACATCAGCAATTATTCTGTCTGCTCTGGAGTGTGACTTGAAGGAATTATAACTTTAAGACAGAGGTTCCATTTTTTTCACTGAACAATTTTGTTTAATAATCTTTTGTCATTTTTATAATATAGTGTTGTATAATTGATGTTTACAATTTTGTCAAGAAGCCACAGTATTTTTCTAATAGATTTATTATGTATTTTAATAACTAGGCAAAAGTAGCTGTAGAGCTCAATTAGTATGCTATGATGCAATCTTTGTAACTTCCTGTAGTACCTGCAGTGCCTGTGTTACCCTGAAAGCTGAAATTTTTTAAGTAAGTGATATAACTCTTTTAATACAGATTTTAACAGCAATTGAAGTCAGGATGTGATTATATTTTAAGGTAATGTTTAAAGTGAGGTGATGATTCATGGTCAGGTATGATGGTGATATCTGAATATCTTATGAGCCTATAAAGGACTTCCCCAAATGTCAATGAAGCTAAGTATATTCTATCTACCTAAAGGTTCAAGCAGATGGACTATCATGTTCTCCACTTTCAGTCTTATAAAAGTTGAATAATATCGCTGAATCCTGTTATGTGTCTGCCAAGGCCCATGTCACAGCAGGGCTTGTTGGGTAAGATAATTTATTAATATAGAAAAAGGCCTTTTAAACTACCATAGACTTCTCTGGGGTGAAAGATGGTATAAATACAAATCAGTATTGTTAATTGCAGTGATTTAAATTTTTCTGTTTCTATCCATAAATTCCTTTGGTGTTGCTCGTGTGTGTGTGTGTGTGTTTGTGTTTGTGCGTTTTGGGGGGTGGAGGGAGAAGAGAGGGAGACAGAGAGAGAAATAGAAAGAGAGAAGGGAAATGGTTTCCCTTAAGAGATCTAAGACTATTTGCTGTATAGAAAATATGTTTGCAGCTGGTGAAAGGTACATTTGCTAAAAAAATGATGTTGTCTTCTTTCCTACAAGTTTTTCAGCAGGGGAGAATAGCTTTAGTGTTCGGTGACTGGTTTTAGAATAATGTTGAGAGGCTGTAATCTTGCAGAAAATACAGCTACTTTGAATGGACAGACATGTGGAATAAATGGCTTATACGTAATCCCCTGTGAATAGACGTGGCATGTCTAAGGCTGGTTATGGATCTGCTATGTTAATTGGTGAGAATGAAGTCGAGTTCTCCAGGAATAAATCTGCGCTGTCAAACAATATCTAAAATGATAGTCATTTCCTGGTTGGCACAGATAATAATGCTAATGGTTGTCAGTGGAATCTTTGTACAAAAGATATTACATTTCCCTACTATTCTATCTCTTAGTAATGTCCTTATTTTCTTTTCACTGGTTACTACCTTACACTATTAACCCTCAGCTCTCCACAACAGAATTCACTACCAGAATCCACTAGTCAGCTATGAATAAAGCAGTGACTTTTCCTGGACTGGTTTCTTTGTCAACAATTTAAGGACATGTATTCTGAAGTGTAGTTATGCTAAGCCAGTTTAAGACCAGCACACACTTCCCAGCTCTTCTTAAAAGCTGTTTTCCCAAGCTATTTCTTCCCTTTTTGGAGATGTGTTTTGAAGACCTCTGGCCTGCAGGGTGCAGTAGGTGTACCTTCTGTCTTCTTAAAGGCCTGCAAATGGTGGGACATTTGATTTATCTCCAAGACAAGGGGACCACATCTAAAACTGAAGTGGGAAAGGACAGATCATTCCCGTTGACATGGCACAAAATTATAGTTCAAGCGAAGCATAAACTCCATAGAAACACATAGAAAAGTGTAAGTGAGCCTACACTTTATTCAGGATTCTTGCAGATGTAAAGCTGTACTTTTTATTTTGTCCAACACTGGTATTTGTTATTAAAAACTTAAGGTTCTGTTTTCCTTATTTCATGATGTTTTGCTAACATGGCATTTTCTAACATGAATTCTTCACAGTCTTCAAATTTATTTCTTTGTTTGATAGTTTTGCACTTTTGCACAAGTTGCGAATAGAAATTTGTGTCTATTGCCTGCAACCCTGGGTAGACAATCAGAAAAAACTCAAAAGGATTGAGAAAGAAATTTCTCATTGATTTCAATGTGACTTGACTTCCTAAAACTTTAGAGACTTCCCCAAATGCCTTTTTGCCTCTTGTAATTTGTCCAAGACCCTGGATTTCTTTCAGTCTTTGTCTGTCAACTACTGTAACTTGACCTATGCTATCGTATGATTACTAGCACTCAGGCAGGCTTGAGCTAATAAAAACAGATTTGGAAAAAAATCCAACTTAAAACTTGGCTAAGAATTCAGAAATTATTTTTTTTTACTTATTTACTTAATTACCTTAAATTAGATAAAAAATCAGATGTTGATATTTCAAATGTATCTGAAATGCAGCCATATAAAATTTGAAAATGTCTTCAGCAGTCTAAAAATATGTTAACTGATTGGGAAAGAAGGAAAGTAGAGTGAGCTTTATCTCATTTGTGTGAGGCCTCCATACTAGTCTGGCTTAAATGGAAATAATGTGATTTAGATAACCAGTTGCTCAATGTGAGTAGGAGATAACACAGTTATAGATTAAAGGTTTGATTTTAGATGTCTCCATTTTAGACTCCCTTAATGGCTTGATTTCCAGTCAATAAAAACTCAGCAGTTTCTTAAACAAGCAAATATGAAGAAACAACACTTGACCAAGGACAGTAATTAGCTAGTCAGCTGTGTATGGAAATGTGCCCCGAACCTACTTAGGATAGAGGGGTTATGATTAAGATGCCACATGGGTGCCTGTAGGAGCCTACGTGTGACCAAGGTGTTAAAGCTCCCATTACGGTCAATGGAGATGAGATCACAGGTGCTTACTGCCATCTGAACCACCTAAGACACGTTCAGATGTTACATGAGAGAAGCTGAACTCTTGTGGAGTGGCTGCTAGAGGCTGGGCAGGATAGTTTAGACCATCTGGATAGAACTATACTCGTATGTCTGGGTAACTGAATTTAGCACCTAGTCAGTACGGTGCAAGGGGAGACTACGAATGGCTCAGCTCACCCTAAAATAGATCTTGGACGGTTACATTATGCTGTGTTTGTATAGCATCTAGTAAATTGGGGTTGTTGTCCACCATTGGGGATACTACATACTGGTAATACTGATAATGTATTAAGACCATTTCAAATATAGTTCTTTGTAGACTACTGTGTTATGACGATAAATGTGTATTAAAAGACTGTGACTCGCTCTGACACTATTGTAATGGAGGCTGCATAAATACCTAAGTAAAGCAGATTTGCAAAAATCAGTTTGTTCATGAACAAAAAGGAGCTACATTAGGTGAATAAATAATTTACTGAAAATAGTTCCCCTGGCTCTTATACCAAAATTGATTTACACAAACAATACAGCATATTGTAAGAAGGTGTTGTTCTATTCTGCCACTTACTCAGGAAAGCATCAGAAGAATGTTTAGAAATTGAATACTTTTCATACAGAATGTCTGACTTCACTCTAGTAACTGCAATGTGATTTGCATGAAGTTCCATTTAGTAGAGGCATTGCCTTGGCATAGGCAGATGAAATAAATATTTTGAGAACCCGTCCAGGCTGTTTGCTTCTGACCCTTCTGGGTATGCACCATGAGTCTTTGCTCCTCCATAATTAAGGGTTTGTTACTGATGAAGAAAGCCTGTATTACTCTCTGAATACTGAGTGTTGTGTGACTATGGACTATTTTTTTTCCGTATAAATGCTGGAAGCAAAACTGCTTCTTCAAAGACCAGTGGGACAGTGTTGCAGTTGGGCTTCAGCAGCATTGTGTCCTGTTATTCACTTGGCTGTAGGTAGAGCTCACAGGTAAAATGGCATATAAGACAATATTGTCCTCAGCATGTCAAGGACTGATAACATCATCTTTGCAGCAGTGTTTTACTGAAAAATCTGAATTCAAGTCACTAGACTTAACTGTAGGAAATGTGTCCTGAACTCATCAAACATTAGAGGTACAGAATTGCTTGGACTGCTATGAAGAGTATGGTCATCTTAAACACTGGGAAAAGCTGTAATTCCACTGAAGTCTGAATTCAGCCAGGGTAGAGCTGAAGGGGAATGGAACTGGTTTCTTTGTGCTAGTATTTGTACCTCTTGTGTTGGATGAATATCTTGTAAGACGATCTCTTCATGCGTACACCAATATAATTATGTAGGCTCAGGGTATTCCAGTATTTTGCCTATATATACTTACAGTTGATTATCCAAACACAGCAGATCCTATTTGGGTTTTCACCCCTTTTTATGGAAAAACAGCTAAAAGGTCCTAGAATGTTTAATTTTCTTTCTTTTTAGGCTAAGAATTTCAGAGTTGAAGAAACAAAAAGATTTCAAAACATAAAAGAGAAATTAGAGACATAAATACCAAAATTCATAATACTGAGAAAATGAGTTGCCACCTCATAAACTATAACTTTAACTTTCTAATGTGACATATGTGAAATATGAGTTTGATTTAGCATTAACTTCTTTCTAAAGAGATTATGGAAGTTTTATTCAGGCAAAATATGGTCTTACTTATAATTATCATATACTTATTAGTTCATTAAAACATTTTTTTCCTCACAAAGGTTTTTAATTAAGGTTATGAATTCTAAACATTGGGTTTTTTTCCTTTGAATTTTATGGTGATTATCATATAAATATACATACATTTAGAAAGAAAACAATTTGGAAATACATTCTTCATTTCACTGCAGTATGAGTTACTACCTTCAGTAAGGTTCTGCTATAGCAGATTGCTGATGATATGCCTTTATTCATTTTGGGAGACAAAATGCTATTTTTGATATTTGACTTGACAAATTTTTTGCTTGAATGCCTTCATGCAGTTTTCAATCAAAAACTACCCTGTGCTGTGCAAATTGCAACAAGTTGAAAAGATAACACACTCCATCGGGAATGTACTGTAATACACCTGATACTCTTGAAGTGAAGCCATGAAAACGAAATGTCATTAACCCTAAATCTGTTCAGTTAGATAAAATTCTCATTTGACAAAAAGAAGTTTCCATAATGTAACATTATTATACATATATTCTTATGCTCACCTCTGTGTAGGTATTTCATGAGTATGTGCACATATTTATGCATGTATATTGTATTTTCAGATGCAGCTTGTGAAGCTGGACTTACATATTAGAATATATGTTGGAAACTTTAGGGTATAAACACTGTAAGAAAGCTGTAAAGATTCCAGAAGGAAATTTTATTATTACAAGAAATTCAGAGCAAGAAATCTAAATATCTGAAAGGTAGAAACAGGGATACTTGTGGCACTGGAAGCAGCAGGATTCATCCCTACCAGACGTTTATAAATCTCTAAGACATCCTGAAACTTAGTTCCCTGCTGTGTTAAGTGGGGTGGTGCACTATACCAGCACCCAGCCAGCCACCATGGGAAATACACCACAGTAGCCCACAGTGAGTGGGTGTTCCCACCAGCATTAGTCATCACTGAGTGGATGTGTATGGGAAAAGAACACAAACTCTGTAACACTTATTATATAGAGGCAGTCATTTTGGTTAAATTGAGCTTATTTCAGAAACTTGTTTCAAGTTCTTTAACTTGGTTCAAGTTTCCCTTGGAATATCAGTGAAGTTTGAGCAACATAATTTATAGGGCCACAGGTGGATGTTATTGACTTGAACAACTTGCATGCCTCATACATGCCCTTATTGCTTTGAAATCTGATATATCATAAGCAGGAAGATGAGCAGTTAATGTAAATCCTTGAAAATCCATGCATATTCTTGATTAATGCATTCCTAGATTTATGATTCAAATGTGGTACTATTGTATTGTTCATTTTTTTAAAATGGGTAATCAGTTTGCAACTGCCATTTCCATAACTATGCAAATATATTACTGTGCTCCTGGAAGACAAAGGTACAAACTTATTTTCAAATACTAAGCATTTAGATATCACTGATTAGAAGCTTTGTACATGATTAAGACCATATAATGAATTCCTCAGTTTTAAAAATGGCTTTAAATCCACATGTGTTAGATGCTTAAATATCTATATATTAGAACTTAAGGACTTGATTTCAAATCACAGCCAGTTCCTTTTAGTCCTATTTCTGGAAATATTTATGCATACCTTGTAAAATCCATGTCTTACTATGTACTCCAAATACTGAAAGATATCTATTATTTATGTTTTTATTTTTCAAGACAAAAATGAAGTTATATAGATATATATTGTATTTTCAGATGCAATTATAAACCTGTAAGACTAGAGATCATAACTGAAAGTCTCAAATTCTCCAGTTCAGAAAGAAAAGTTAATCGCTCTACTTTGTAAAAAGATGAGTTGAATTAAGGACTAAGAATAGCTCTTAATGTTGCAGACATTTTTGGTACCAGATATTAGCTAAAGATATTAATTAAAAGGAAGTGAAAGCTGCAGCAACTTCCCCCAAAGATGATTTCTAGTAGAAACATGAATGCATAGGGAAGAAAGGAACTTCTTTTGCAGCTGACCATTTCTAGCAATGTTCTGTTTGAAAGATCACATAGATTGTGCTAATGTTATGTTGCTGAGTTTTCATATGAATTAAGACATCAAGTTTGTTTTGGATAAATAACTATTATTTAACTAAAAATAATGAAAATGCTTCAAGTATTATCTGTAACAGAGTTGTGAAACTTACACAGAAGTGAGATGAAAACTGAGTCATGACTTGACATCACCATTTTTTTTCTCAGATTTCAAATTTAAAATTTTCTGGAAACTCAGAATCAGCTTTTCAGCTCTAAAATGTAGATTATGAGGTAAATAACTCCACAAGCAATGTGTAAAAACTTATTTTTTAATTAATTCATTATGCAGTAGGATTTGGAACGGAATATATTCCTGTGTTTTAAGGTCCAGAAGTGAGATCAAAGAAATCTAAATTCTACCTGTAGCTCTGTCTCGGATATATGTGAAATAGGACTCTGTTTCCCTATTTTTAAATACCTTACCAAATATATTGTAAAGCTGTATTAACTAATACAAGAAGTCCACTAAATCCTGAGAGCAAGTAGCATATAACAGCTACTTTTATGATACTTTTATGCCCAATAGTTTACCAATGTTAACAGCTGCACATGCAATATTGGAAGTTTGGGATGGTTGTTCAGCCACAGGTTAAGTCACCTGCATTTAGAAGTCTACATGTGTCTATCTGTAATTTGACTCCTTTAACTTCCGTTTAATTCAAGGGAGACGTAGGGCCAAATTGACTTTCCCATTCATGGGTGTCTGAAACCATTTGAGATAATGTAATGCATCTGCCTAACCTCTAGCTGCTGCTATAGAAGGATGCAGATTGCTTACAGGTCCCGTTTCATATCTGCCAGCTCAGTGTGGATCCCCAAAGGCATTTCAAAGGCACTAGATATGTATTGTCCAACTCAAGCGAATTCAGTGTAGGGCCACCACAATGGCTGGTGGATGGAGCACTTGTTCTGTGAGGAGAGGCTGAGGGAGACGGGGTTGTTCAGCCTGGAGAAGAGGTGGTTTCAGGGCGCCTGAACACCATCCTCCGGTGCCTAAGAGTAGGTCATCCAGAAGACGGAGGCAGGCTTTTCAGTGTGGGACATGGATGAAAGACAACAGGCATGAGTTGAAAGAAAGAGAGGTTCAGACTGTATGTAAGGAAAAACTTCATCATGAGAGGAGTTAAGCATTGGAATAAGCTGCCCAGAGAGGCTATGTAGTCTCTTTTCATTCTGGGTTTTTTCAAGAGCATAGTGGACAAAGCCCTGAGCAACCTTGTCTGACCTCCTGAGGTGCCTTCCAACCTGCACAACCTTTGGCACTCTGGTCAGAAGAGCTGAGAGCTATTCAGATCACCAAATAGGTGCCTGGGAGTCACGTAATCTACTTTAGATTGCCTACCTTACAACAAGATACAGTACCTATGAAGATACTTACATCTTTTGGCTGCCCAACAAGCTGAGGGTGATTTGCTTAGATGTCTAGCTTAAATGTCTCCTTTTTAGTTACATAATGCTAGCTGAAATAAAGCCTACATATAGTTTCTGAGTCGCAGTTTTCTTTTGAAGAAAATATAAAGTCAACTCATTGCCCTCAGTTTATTTACACAATATATTGCCATTTTAATGATACAAACGAAGGAAGATGGAAATAAGATGAAGTGAAATCTAGACCTTTTGAAGAACAACACAGAATAAATTGGCCATTGAAGTATTTCGGAGTTCTTGTAGCTGCCTAAAATGGATGCTGTGAATAAACTGTTTCGGTATGAAAGAAAGTAAAGAAAGTTGTGTTGAACAAAACAGAAATATCAAAAAAGTCAGTCAGCTTCCTGGAATAACTCAGTTTGACAAATGATTTAGAAGATTTGTTTTGATTTAAAAACATAAGTACTTAGAGAAACAAAAATGTAACTGGTTTGCCATAAAGGAAATACAATCTGAAATGAGCTCATTAATTTTACTGTAATATCTGAGATTATTTGGTTAATTGCAGAGTAGCACTGATTAATTATTTAGTTGCCATGAAACAGACTGCTGTATACAGAGCCCAAGAAAAGTCTGCAACCTCATTTAAACTCATTAAAATGCTGTGGTGTAGACACATTTGAACAAATATCTGGAGACAGAGAGCAGAGACAAAAGGAACCAGAGGTTTTCACCTCCACAGACTCCACTTCAGGTCTGTGTTTGCTATGTTCTCCAGAGTTCAACAGGAAAAGTCACTGATGGCTATATTCTTGGCTTTAGTATTTCCCAGTTTGTATCAGTGCAAGTATAACAGATGCACAGGGTAGGATTCTGCTCATATCTTGGATGAAGGTATGAAATAGTAGGAGTCTACATGACTTTTACGCGTCGGCTGGATATCTGTACTCTCACTGTAGTCTCTGGACAGCTTATCAATGGACCCTAGAAAGAGATTCAGGTCATGCTGAAAGAGACACTTGGTACTGCATTGCTTTCCCCCATAAATAGATATCTAGAGCAGCTTGGGATTCCTTAGGGTATCTTTCCCAACTTCCAGTTACCACTCGAGAAGGATTGAGAAGGCTTTCTGCAGGTCCCATGTCACATTGCCAGTCCCATGTGGCCTGGTGTTACTCAATGTCTTGGGGTTCCCTAAATGCGTTGTCACATTCGAATTTGTGATGTGATTTGTGAAAAAAGGAGCACACTC
Source organism: Haliaeetus albicilla (assembly GCF_947461875.1). Lineage (NCBI taxonomy): Eukaryota > Metazoa > Chordata > Aves > Accipitriformes > Accipitridae > Haliaeetus > Haliaeetus albicilla. Next base: position 21,919,656 of record NC_091496.1, on the reverse strand, counting down.
TATATATGGATCCAAGAATTTGTTGCCAGTCCAAGTAAAATAGCACTGCAGCAGGTGCTGTTCCAGTTGAATGACATGCTTCTGACAATAATACAAACTGTTCAGTTTAAATAATTTAATTTATGGGGCTGAAGTTAATAATGGAATTAAGATATATGGGCTATATCTGTTGAGGATCAGCAGGGGCAGAGCAGCTCTGCCAGGGGGTACAAGCCAGGTGGCACAGGTGAGCCCATCTCCAGCTGTGCCTTCATCGAAGGGTGCTGTCCCGTAGCACCCGAGCAGGGTGAGCGGAGCTGGGGTGGTGACAACAGAGTCCAGACTCTAGTAACTTGGCTGCTTCGCAACTAGAAGTAGCAGAACAACTTCTTGCAGTGTATGAGCTGTTACAGTACCATATTTCCTGGCTGCAGGACTGTGTGTGGGAAGCAGAATAAAGCTTGTATCTCAACTGACAGCAGCTTGTGTAGACTCCTGGATTTGGTACTCATTTTGTAAAACTGCTCCACCCAGTGTTTCCATCCAGCAGTAGGACTGAGATCATTACTAATACTAGTAAATCTGGCATAGTATAAGCAAAGTTGGGAATATTCAGCAAATGTCTTGAGCAGGCCTTTGAGTGAATTTTCTTAAACTTCTCTTGCCACCAGAAGTGATTAAGTGGAAAAAGAATTTTTACATCAGATCTAAGAATGGAGATCAAACATGTGGAAATTTATGCCCTATTCAATTTACTAATAGTCATTAATCTCCAGTGTAATTTGAAAGCCAGTCCCATTTCCTTGGAAAGACATTCCAAATTCTAGACGAATTAATGGTCTGGGCAGAAATGTGTGGTTCTGTAAAACAGTGTAATTATACAGAATGTGAAATTCAAGAGCTCTTAATTCATGGAACAATTGTATTTCACTTCAATACTTTACATGGCTGTTTGATATACACACAGCATGTGCATATGAAAGGAGTGTGTATGAGATGTATATGTATTTGCATTATGAACATTGTGTCACACATTCAGGGAATACAGTTAACTAAAAAAAAAAATATCGCTGTGCCAACATTTTTCCTGCCCTCCCAGACTTAGCAGGGCATGTATTTTTATAGTTTAACAAGCTTTCCTATTAGATTTTGAAAAATGAATCTATTTATTGACATACTTGAAGCATATTCAATTAGTCTCGATTTGGTATATTTGATTTAAAGGTTTTTGATTATTTGTTCCATGTTCTAACTTGACAACTTAGAAATGGAATGAAATTAACCTGTCAGGAAGGATTAATGAACTGATTTTGTTCACTAGTTTAGATGATTTACACGAATTCCACTGCAGCTGATCTTGCCACTGAACCAATATTCATTTCTGAAAATGGATTAAAGGTCGATGTTATGATATCCTATACTTTCATGTACTAATTAACATTCATTTACCAGAGGAGTGAAAAGAAAATATGTAAAACAGTGAACTGCTCTGTAGTTTAATTAAAACCACATTGTGTCTTGTGTTAAAGAATGAACATATTCATAGATTATTAGTATATACATTAAATACCGATAAGCGTAATCAATGGACAAAATAATTAATTGAATGTTAGTTAAGCCTATTTTTATCGCATTAAATATCCTGTAAACCTACTTCTTACATGTAGTACGGAACTATTGATTGACAAGGTGTGTTTCACTGAGAGGCTTAGTTAGCTATTATTAATATGAAAAAGCACATCAATATGCAGAAAAAGATACTTCTGTAGTCTGCTAGTAAGCTATGAATGACTTCTTAATTCTGAATGTTCAAAATTTTTCAAATTCAGCTCACTCTACCTTTGGAAATCTGATAGATGGCATCAGTGGGAGAGGCAGGTTTGGGTGTGCCTGAAAAATAAATTGCCTTCATTCCTCCACATCTCAGGCTCCAGCTGAGGGCCAGTGGGGGGAAGGCATGGACCATGCAAGTCCTTTTGTTGTAAAACACATTTGCTCAGATTGCCAAGGAGGAAGAACTTTAAGTCGTAATTTCACCTGCAATAATTTTCTTCCTTCATAGCATATGCAAATGTGGACAATAATAGAGCAGAAAATATTTGTAATAAACTTCATCTTCTGTAAGAAGGCATTAAAAATACTTGGGTTAAATATTAAAAAGTAATTTTTCTGCCTTTTCATATGAAATATACCACACCTGGCCTCTATATGCAAATAATATGTTCCTGTTTATCCATCTAAAACCTAGTGATTGCATGAAATTTGTTTTGCAGTCTGATTTTGATTGAGGTAACCGACTGGCTTGACTGAGATGCCCCAGTGACTTGGAAGTGATTAGTGTGAAATAAGTACCTTACTTCTGTGTTAGAATCAGTTGACTAGAGAGATGTCTGCTTTCGGTGGACGGACACAGTCAATCAGCTGGTTACATGTATTGGCTATTAATGCCAGGATTACTACCTAGATTCTATTAGGGGCTGCATCGATTTGGTTGTGGTGTGGAGTCAGGCACAGTCTTACAGTATAGAAGGGTGAGGAAAAGGTGATAGAACCAGGGAGAAGAAATTGTTTGGGAAACAAAACAGTGCACTGGGACTGGTGCTAGAAAACAAGAGCAAATGGAGAATAACAGCTGAACTGTGAGATCTGGCTGAGAAGCCAACAGGGAGACATTTTATCAAACAAAGGCTATTTACTGCTGTTTCCCATTAAAGCTTTAGTGTTACAATTATTTGTTTTTAACAGAAATTATTATTTTGGCATTTATTATTGTGATACAGCCATTGCTTGAATTGTGAAAATGCAAGCAGATTCAATTGTCATCTTTTCTAAGTAATGCAGAATTTTACCTAAGACAGAAATCAAATTTGCATCCAAATTAAGTGAAAGACTTGTACTGGTTCTAGAGCACAAGAATTGATCTCTAGGTTTTAAAAGTACTAAAGAAGATACTTTTCAATTCTTTAGAAAGCATCATATGTACAATGGCTCTGTGTAGATAATACTTTTTGATTTCACAGTTGTAGGGTAGTATATCCCCTCCCTTATCCTGCTGTTCTATAAGGTATTCTTTTTACTTTTTGCAAACCACTGTACCTTAAACAGGGGTAGTGTGAAACCAGTGATTTCATTATTTGGACAATGGTTGTAAATTCTTAACAAGCTGCATGTCAAAGGTTATGTTAACTTTCATTTAATCTACATAAGAGTGACTTTCATTTTATGTGCAGCATGTTACATTTTGTATTGGAGTGATATTTAAAAAAAGACAGTTCATTAAGTAACTTCAGTGTATTGACAAATGGGCAGGATTAAAGACCATTAAAACAATGGCTCTTCAGTGTATTGTTCCCACCACAATACATTTTAGTATTAACAAGACAACTCTAGTTCTCTAATGAGGGTAATTTTTAGATGTAGTGATTTTTCCAGGACACTACATCTTGTGAATATGTCTTCACTGGCAAGATCTTGAAAGTTTTAAAATGTAAGTTATCCTGGTTATTTAATTGAAACAAAAAGTAACATATTAATAATATTAGGAAAGAAAACTCTTTGTCATGGTTTAACCCCAGCCGGCAACTAAGCCCCACACAGCCGCTCTCTCACTCCCCCCCGGTGGGATGGGGGAGGGAATCAGAAGGGTAAAAGTGAGAAAACTCATGGGTTGAGATAAAGACAGTTTAATAGGTAAAGCAAAAGCCACACACACAAGCAAAGCCAAACAAGGAATTCATTCCCCACTTCCCATGGGCAGGCAGGTGTTCAGCCATCTCCAGGACAGCAGGGCTCCATCACACCTAACAGTGACTTGGGAAGACAAACGCCATCACTCCCAACGTCCCCCCTTCCTTCTTCTTTCCCCAGCTTTACAGGATGAGCATGACGTCCTATGGTCTGGGATACCCCTTGGGTCAGTTGGGGTCGGCTGTCCCGGCTGTGTCCCCTCCCAACTCCTTGTGCCCCCTCAGCCTCCTCGCTGGTGGGGTGGGGTGAGAAGCAGAAAAGCCCTTGGCTCTGGGTAAGCACTGCTCAGCAGTAACGAAAACATCCCTGTGTTATCAACACTGTTTTCAGCACAAATCCAAAACACAGCCCCATACTAGCTACTATGCAGAAAATCAACTCTATCCCAGCCAAAACCAGCACATTCTTACATTTAGTATATCTTTGCACGCTTTCCTTATGAAGAAGACTTTGCCTTTAGCAAAGACAGCTTCTGTGATTTTTCTTTAATAAAATGTAAGTAGAAGAGGCAGGAACTTGGTAAGATTTCACCAGCAATTTGCACATAAAATTATGACTGTACTTAAATTATAGGCACTTTAATACTAATATTTTATCTTGAGTAAACACAGGTTGCTAAAAGTTGCTGGACAAGGGCAAAAATAAGCTCCTTAGAGCCTATCTACTTTGCAACATAATGTTTTCAGTTTCCATTGAATTAATAGAAACCTCTTCTAATCCTGGTGTGTTACCCCTTTGTGTAATCCTTTATCTTACAAATGGTCCAAGTTCCTCCTGGTCTCTCCAGTTACTTGTGTTGTCATATGGCCAAGTGGCTTCATCTTGTCTTATGTCCTTTTAAGTGTCTGTTGAATAAAGAGCAAATGCAGAACATGGATGCATGTGCTGGTTACTTTGGATCAAGCTTAGGCAGACAGGGAGGCCCAAGGGAGAGCTTCAGTTTACCATTTCCCTCCGTAAGCCACACTGCGGTTGTTATCTACAATTTAACTGCACTTCTGTGTACCTTCGGGTACCTTCATTCATCACAGTGGATCTTGCCTGTATGTATTTCTGAACCAGCAGCTCCCCTCAGTTCCCTCCTGTCCTGTACTACCTTTGCTAGTATCATTGCTATTACTTATTCCCATTGTGGTAGTCCAGAAGTGACCTAAAGGGAGACTTATGCTAAGTATATGGACACACAACATCATGTTAGTGCTTCCCGAAGCAAGGCCTGGACAATCCCTTTTTCTGTTTGCCATCTTACCTTCTAATTGACCTATATTTTTTTCCTCTCAATACAAAATTTATACACCTTGAAGTGTTTAATTGCACTGGTCACTTCTGAAATGGTGGAATAATTCATATCCGATAACAAGGTTCAAGTCAAAAATGTGTGGACAATTGATTTTGTGCTTATTTTAGTGCAATAAATAAGGTGATTTTGACGTACATCAGATTTCTGTTTATAACAAATTAATGGTTTCAGTGTGATTTTACTCTGGGACTAATTAGATGTATAAAGTTAAATATGTCTGAAATCAGGCCTTGCTCTGAGTTTTTTTTTTTATTTAAATAATTTCTACCTTTCCCTGTCTTAAAGTTCACTTAGCATTCAGGATTATGAAAATGAGGGTCATGCCCATATTCAGGCAGCAATAACAAAAGCTATTTTCCACAGCTTGACTTTCAGTGTTTATAATTTGTAAACAGCAACCAAAAGAACATCGCAATAGTATAAGCTTTTTGCAAAGGGAAATAATCAAAGTGTTTACTGTTTCTTAATTCTTCTTCTTTGGGATCTGTAAAAAGACAATGCAAGAACATAGACAGATAGATAGAGCTCCTTCATTAAAATTGCAAAGGTTCCTGGGGCCAGGAAAGCAATTTGTGAAGGCACAGAGGTAAACATTTTGCACACAGGAAATTAATAAAATGTTCCCTGGTGGTTCTGAAACAGGGTTGCTAAAATATTTTCCTTGCTGTGCATGGGATAATGAGGTCACCATAGCAAACAGAGAGTTGCACACTTGGACCACAACGGCACAATGGCTCAGGGCTTTCAGCAGTGTCTAGCAGCTTTTTGCACCTCTTCCCAGGGCTAGGGTGGCCTGCAGAACAGCTGTCCTCAGGCCTTTCCCATGAGGGTGCTGCCGTAGTTGTAACCACAGGAATTTGGAGCTTCCTTCCATGGGTACGCACCACCGGAGCTTTACACCTGGGAGCCAAATGCATTACTTGCATGTAGCCTGCAGTGGAGAAAATCTCTGTCAGGCTTCTTACTCCTGCCACTCCAGCTGTAAATATATTTTCTTCCATTATCCACTTACATACATGTGCAAAACGAAACATGCATTCTGCTGAACAGATGCTCTCAAAAATATTCACAACAGTACAACCAAGCAAAACAAGACCACCTCTACAAAATGCAGCGGGCAATAAATTTTAAAGAAATTTTAAATTGTAAATCTTACCTTCTAACACAATTATGCCAAAATTGAGGTTCTTTTTTTGGAAAAGGTGAATAAAGACAAAATTTGTATTAAAAGTCTTAAGTTTCCCACATTAACATGTGCTTGCTATTGCATGCACAGAAAGAGAAAGGCTTATTTTCCCATTAAAAAAAAAGTAGTAGCAGTGTTGTTATTAATTTAAGATTATTATACTCTGAGTAGGCTAATGCTAGCTGGGGAATAGAAAAGGGAAAGAGATGAGTGGAAATGTGTAAATTGGATGAAAAGAATTCTCCTTCTGCTTTGGAGAAAAATGATACAAAAAGGAAAATAGAAGAAAACTGCTAAGTGGAAAAAAGAGAAACTAAAAGGGGTGTGTGTAAAAATGGAGGCAATGAAAGATCTGTTACACAGAAAATTTGGAATAGGTGAGCATGAAAGCTTTGATTGTTTTTAACTTGCTGTGGAACCAGTCTGCTGGAGATCAGGATTTAGGGCCCTGCAGTCTCCCTTTGGGTTTTACTGAGTCTGCTTGGACAAGCTCAGAACCCTTTACAAGTTCAACCTTTCTCTGCAGTCATGTTCACTGGAATAATTAGTAAATTGCATCTCAGAATTCCAAAGCAGTAACAAGTGACTTCTTTATTCAGTATCGATTTCTATGGACATGCTAAAAATTGTGCAGGGGAGTTTCAGTTTTTCCTAGAAGTGAGAAATAATAATTTGGCTAGAAAGTGTTGAAATATTTACCCAACCATCTCTCTTTTTGCTTGCTTAGCTGCAGGGCAAACCAGTGTTAAAAAGACCACCTTAAAAACTGTAAAAAAATATGTAAATCTCTTCTTATTTTACCAAGAGGACATTGAAATGTGAAGATTGTCTGGAGTATGCCCTCCTCTGTATAGAATGCTTTATTATCTTCTTGCAGTTTCACTTCAAACAAATTCTCTAATACAACTTTAATTATGATTTCTCTGGGTATGAGGCGAGAAGACGTTCAATACTATAAATCTATTATGAGGTAGCTGTTGCATTGCCATGGAACGTGATAGCACGGTACATATTTCTAATCAAAATGTTTGGTTAACAAGAAGGTCAAAGAAGCAATTAGTGACGGAATACAGTTCTATTGTGTGCCACGTACTATTTGACTACAATACAAACTGACACCAGGGCGATTTCTGCTATTGGAATCACAGAGGTGACCTAGGGCACTCTATCAAGCTTAGTTTGACCCTGACAGCTTTTGACCAGCTATTTGTTGTCATATCTTTCTGACTGAACAAGATGACAAATATACACAAGACCTCACGCTCAAATGCTGCATTCTGTGAAGTGAGACAGATTTTGACCTTTAATTGGTAGAGGTCCCCGGGTCTTGTGACTCCACATCTGCTATCTTTATTGTCTTGTAGTGGACAGAAATTCTGTTAACTACGGTAGCAGTATGTGCTCCCAGAATAGGAAAAATGTAGTTGCAGTTAAATAGCATCGGAATATGTTATTCAACAAGACGCTCCTTTTTTTAAAAAAAGAGATTGCTCTGACTTTACAGAAGAAGAGAGGTTTTGCTCCGAGAAATAAGCCTCTACTGCTTCATGTTATTCTGTGCTGATTCAGGGGCCCAACCTGACAAAACAAAAGAAAGGATTTGGGCTGAGTTTGAAAACAGATGAATAAGTAAATAAATAGGAACTTTGTCCAGGGCTAGAACATTTGAAGAAATATATATTTACAAATTTTTATAAAACAGAAGTCTATAAGCAGTTTAAGAATTTAGCCTTTCAGAAGAGGAGGAATAAATTATTGGTAATTTTTTTGTGGCAATAACCAAAATGAGAACAGTTTTTTGTTTTTTTTAATTAAGGATTAGATTTTTCAGTTGACCTTTAGATGTAGATTGCACAGGCAAAATCCTTTACCACAGATGTTTTCGTTTACCATCAAATAAAAGTTGGCTAAGCCTTGAAATATCATTTCTTTACTTGATTTCCCTCTGTTTTGTGTTTGCTCACGTTTCCATGCATATGAGGTTGGTACCTGAATACGTTCAGTAGTTTGTGGACTACTATTCTGCCTTTCTGAATACTAACAGTCTGCGTACTACAACCTGAGAACAACTGCCTTAGAGGAATTAAGTAGTATAGAAAGGCTCTTCACTGGAGAGCTGAATGGCAGAAAGAGGGTAAAAAATCAGTGAGCAACACAACAATAGAGGATAGTTTATAAATTAGCACATAGAATATCAATAACTTAGTCCTATGTGGCTTCTCATTCCTGCTCTTGGACTGCTTTTCTGAAGCCTTTAATGGGTGAGCTGGCTAGGTGAACGTCCTGTGATCTCAGTTCCTTTTGTCTTAGCCCTTCCACACGTAACAGCTCCAGGAAGGCGTGAAGAGGGTGATTTCATGGGTCCCTGCTCAAAGGGACCAGACATTTTCAAGGTTCCACTCAGCTACTGTTCAGTACCTGCCCCCTGCTCATACCAGATCTCTCTTTTGCCTGGAAGGGCCCTCATCAATAAGTGTTATTTGCCTCTTACCTCTGCTTGCTCTTCCCCAATTTTGGTGTTCATCTCTCAGCTTTTATTGGTCCTTCTTTCAGCTGCCTGCTGCCTGTTTCCCTTTCCAATGGCTATTCCTCAGGCATCTGCCTGTAGCTAGAGGCTCATCTTACACTCAGTCGAATGTTTTTTTTCCCCTGAAAATCTCCATCACTGGACTGCTACTTTTCCCCTGGTTCAGCAAGCACACCCTAGAATGGTGCTTCTGTCCTACCTATCCCATTTAGAGACGGTGGCAGGACTACCAGTGTATTAACATGTGTATTACAATATATGAGGAAGTGTATAGGCTTATTTGATGTGAAAATGTAGCTGCATTATTTAGGCTGTGGTGAATCATTTAAGACGTTCTCATAAAACACTGCTTCCGACCTTAATAGAAATCAAGAGAGATTTGAACATCTTCACATTACTTCTTATCTCAAGCTATTTTAAAATAAAATATATAATGATTAATAGCAATGACTTGTGATGGGAGAATGTCTAGTGGGTACCATGTAGTCAGCACTAAGTATTTTTCACTTAGGGGGAGGTAGTTCCTCTATGGAGTCTTTAATTACGTAGTTGCTTTTAGTAAGCATATACATGAGGACTATTGTTTAGCAAGAATTTTCAGGGCCAGTCTGTTGTGTAACAAAGATGTTAATGGTAGAAGCAGGACATAAAATGCTTTGACAGTAAAACTCTTTAAGTATGAGCCTGAGAGGTATTGCAAAACTAGTATCAGCTAGGTAATACAAAGAGATCTGCAGAGATCTCCAGAGAAAGATACTAGAAATATAGAAGAAAACTATAGTGTGAGACTGAATGAATGCAAGGAGAAAGTAGCCTATAAAACAAATATTTAGCAGAATGTAGAAACCCAGAAAGCAGAAAATAAGGTATTTGTTTGCAGCATGATAAGGACTTGAAGCTAGATTTGTGTCATCAGAAATGCCACAATTCAATCTCTTATTCCAAGTGAAAGCTGTGGTAACAGTCTTGATGAAGTGTATGCTGATGAATACTCTGTAAATAGTAATCATTTGCAATTATTGCTAGTAGTTGGATTTTGTGTCTTTCTGTTTTACGACTGCACTTGGTTCAAGAATGATGTGAAAGGAATCTTCTATGCCAGCAGTTTGGCTTCTTGTCCCAATTAAAGCTGCATGAAAATAATTAAACTCCCCCAACTTTGTACAGCTTAAAAATGTTAGTTTGGATTGTTTGGTTTTTTTTTTTCCAAATGAAAGTCCAAGCAATTAGGCCATTCTGTCTTCTGCATACACTACCTGCTTGTGGTTGAACACTAGGGATTTCTGTTCTGAAATACTCAGGGCTTTATTCAATTTTCTAAAGATAGGTTTCTATTTAAGATACCCTGCCTTAGTTAGCCACATGGAGCTGGTGGATGCCATTAAGACCTATGGGATACATGTGCCCTTCTGAAAAGGCAGCTAGAGCATCTCATATGGTGCAGTGTGTCTGTGTCAGGCAATTAAGTTGTTTGCTCAGAAATGCTGAATGTGGAAACAATCATATCAACAATGTTTCTTCAAGCAACATAAGAATATTTTTTTAATAAATTCTGATTTTACTTTCTGTTAAAATGCACACACACTAACACAAAAGACCTACAGGAGTAAGGATTCCCTGTGTAGGTGTGGAGGTGTATATGGAAGCATGCAGGTCATGTGGTGGAGCAACCTCGAAAGATGGGCCCAAGTTGGGATCTTGCCAGAGCACTTCATCATAGTCCATTCTCAAATTGCCCAGAAGAAATGGACTATTGAGAACAGACTTCATGGCTAATTGATGACCTCTTTCCCAGCTAATCTCCTTCCCCAAAAGATATCTCTGTACAGGTGTTTTGGGCAGCTGATGTTCCACCTCCCCAGTGGTCTTGCAAATCACTGGGTCTACAGTGCCTGTGCAAGTAGGTCCTGTTGTGATGGAGTGGGAATAACATGGTCTCTGCAACAGTAAAAATGCTGAACAGCTCACATGTTTTGGTAAGGCAACAGATAGGAGTCCAACGTGTCTGTTTGTTCAAGAAATTACTGGCCCAAATATTCTCATCTACACAGTGCAAAACGTACTGCATTCAAAAAGCTGTGTTTTTACACCTTTATTTCCCAGATGTTCATGTTTGCATAAAAGCAATGATACAAAGCAATGATAAATTGCACTTCTAGAACATATCAAGACAACTCCTTAACTTTTAGTTGTGCTCAAGTTTAGTTGTGCTCATCACTATCTACAGTTTTATGCTTTCTTCTGGGTCATTGTTGGGTTTCCTACAATCTTTATGTTAAGCACAGAATTTTAGCAATTGCTGAAATTCTTGCTCACACAAGTGTTCTAGGACAACTTTTCCACCTGCTGTTTAGTATTTTAGGTATGAATCTATGTTTTGCTGATTTTGTATTATATGTCTAATTATAGCAAGTTCACCTAGATCCCAGGAATAATAATATTTTTTTTAGATATGAAACTGAACAAATTTCTTCTCTGTCCTTTGGTAACTTTGATAGAAAAATAGGATCCCTCCCCACCCCCTTCATCTCCTGCTTTTACCTTTCTGTTGGATGTAATTTCCTGGTCCTGTTATACCATGATGTGCCAGGCCCTACATACTCTGCCCTTTAGACTGCTTCCCCCTCCAATAAAAACATGAAAAACAAATAACTCTGCCTTGATGGTTCTCAAGAGCAGATGGTTTTACGACTTAATGTTCCAAAATGTATTTTAAAAATGTATTTTTCTGAGACACCACTGTTAACTCTTTCATTTCCCTTTATATTCTTAACATTACTGTTCTGTTTCTTTTAGCCCATGAAAACAAGTTTCAGTAAGAGAGGCTGACCTTTGACTTACGACTTGCTCCTGCTGCTTATTCCATTTTATCTCATGTTTTACTTACATTCAGCAGAAATCATTTTAGCAGCCCCAAACGGTTTTGATTTAAGACCAGCACTCAGAATAATAGAGCAGAAACAAATTATAATATATGTTTCCAAACCAGCTTAATGCCTTTTCTCTCTGCTGCAAGAAGTAAAATGTGGCTGCTTGGCATTCCCCACCAACTAGCGTTTCACTATAGAGCAAGAAGTGAGCAGAAATGTTGCAGTGCTGCTTGCAGTCAACATATGTAAAATCAGATTCTGGCTACTCAGGTTTAGACACTGAAATAGACACCCCTTTTGGCTGTGGCTGACACTCAAAGATTATGTAGTTTCGTATTTATCTTGATTTTCTTTCGCTTCATGCTCCCACACCAGCTTCTGCTCTTTCCCACTCGCTCAGGCGTTTCCAAAGCAAGAAAGCACTATATTTTGCTCCAAGAAGAGTGACACTACTTCCCATGATATGCTTTCAAAAGGAAGTTTACAACGGTTGAAATATTTGGAATTTCCTCAGCAAAGGTTTTCAGCTTTTGGTGTAGGATTTGGGAGCTCAGGGCCCGGCTCTGCTTGCCCTGCCCAGTGCCCGTCTGCCCTTGGGGTGGGCAGTGGGGGCTGCGGGGCGCGAGCCCCCGGCCGTCCCCAGCACGGCTCCCCGAGGAAGGCTTCGGGGCCGTCCGGAGGATGCAAACTGCTCTTTAAATGCTATGCGCAATCACACATGTACGTATGATTTATTCAGGATTCAGAGCCTCTTAGGCAGAACTGATGTGGCAAATAAAGAGAAAGACAGGAAAAGCAGATGCTTTACTCGCTCTTTAATACTACTCTCAATCTCTGGCTAATCAAAATCCCTCAATAAACAAGACCAATTTGGCGCATACATCTGTTCCATATCCAGCCTATATTGTCAGTGGTGTCTTGCTGAATTCTTTGAGGCTCAGAGCCTTCACCACCTGCAAGATCAGATCCTTGACTGTAACCAGATGGTGGCATTGTAGCATTACAGCAGTTTTCTAAAGTTGCCATAATTTCACTTGGGGTAATCCAGAAAGCTATGAAAAGCAGAGAATACATTTTGAAGCAGAATAGCTGGAGAATTTTGCACACTAAAAATTATGCTGGTGCATCTAGAGCTGAAAGAGGATGCATAAGCAGAGGATTCTTTTAATCACCAACACTAATAAATAAAATGTTATATTTAAAGAATAATCAATGTGTAGGAAAATCCAAGCAGGCAGTGATACTTAATTTGTTCATGGAGATCTTCAGTATTTAGGAGTATTTATGAGCTATTGGTTGGGAGAGAAATTTAAGAAAGTGGGGGAAGGAAGGGAATTACACTGCAAATGTCTAAAAATGCATTAAATCTGAAAATGACAAATTAGAGAAATAATATAATTTTATTATACCTATCTTTTACTTTTTTTTTTTCTTTTCTTTTAACCAGGAAAACCATGATGTGCAGATTGTGGCACAGAAGCACGAAGTGGAAACATAGTAATTCTAAACCTGACTCTACCATGTTATTTCACTGTCATTTCCAGTAAGTTATTAACCTCCTCTGCTTCATTCTCTTCAGTTCTGAAGAAAAGGAGATAATGCTGTAATGCTTTCAACACTGAAAGGACTAATTAGTTAATATCTGCAAAATAGGTTGAAAAATGCTGTGTGCTAACAACATTTTAGCATGTTGTTCACATATTAAGGTTACAGGGGAACCACTGTTAACTCCTTCTCCAAACCAGCTATGTTTTCTGCTTCCTCAGGACTTGCACTTGGTTAGCGTTGTGCTTGCACCAGCTGGATTTACATTTGTACCCGGAGGCCAGCACTCAGACCCTGTTCTGCCCAGTTGAGACCTGTGACTAATTTATTCTCAGAATAATATTCTCACCACCAACCTTTCTTTTTTTTACTGTGCTTTCACTCTGAGACCTGAAAACATACTACAGATCTCAAAACCCAGTGTGCAGAGAGATTGCTGTTTTTTCAGGTCTGAGAGTGCACAGGGGTCTAAAGTGAAACAGCAAACTGCGGGTTGGGCACTGATGTCACCACTTGTGCGGAGTGGTGTCTTTCCGAAGACAATTTTCTCTGAATGTTTTCTAAGCAATAATTACACCTTAGCCATACTGTGTGAAGAAGTTGTGGTTGCCAGCTCACAGAGATTTTGTGAATGGTGGGATTTTGCACGGAGGCTTGATAACAGAAGAAACTTTCTCTCTCCTGCTCAGCTACAGTCCTACCTGTCCTCCGATCTGCTGCCTGCATCACTTGCCTGTTTGGTGGCAGTCGAGCAGCTAACCAAGGGTGCTCAAAATCAGGCGGTACATTGGAGGGAAAGAAGGAAAATGCGGGAGGGAAGTACTAGAAAGAGCCCAGCAGTTTTGAGCAGCTCAGCCCACTGTTACTCTCTTTACAAAGTGCCCAGGTGCTAATGGGAAGATGGGGAAAACTGTTGCCAGCTTCTGAAAGCTGGAGAAAGACCACCATGGAGGAATGGGACTGAACTGAGAAAAGGGAATAACTGAGATGGAGGCTGAAGGGACAGGGCTGATTCTGAGCTTGTGATGTCCTATAATGAAGGACAAGACCTGCTGCAGCACCAAGGGCTCAGATCTGCTGTCTTAATAAGTCTATGAAAGAAGAAGGTTTTTACTTTCATACACGGGTACACGCAGGGTGGACAGCAACAAAAGGAAAAATGAGGAAATGCAAAATTTTATGAGGTGAGATGAACTTCTTAACTGACGGTACTGATTCTGGAAGGGACCATCTCCTCGTCATCACCCCTTTTATTTGTGTTTATTTGTACAGGATTTAATGGAGTTGTTAGGTGTAACTTTACTGTAACTAGCTTGAATTTATTTACAAATGAATAGTTCCTCTCAAGTAAAATTAGTCTGAGTGAAAACAGGATCAGTGTGAAATACCACCAGTCTTCCTAGTGGGACTACAGCCACTAGTGTATGGAGCCTCTGAGACCTGCAGGGTAAATCCCACAGCTTTTTTCAGATGCCATATGCTTATTTGCTCTATAGGTTATTTCCCCATGCCCCGTGGCTCTGACTTGTGCAGCCAACCCAAATTGCATGGTGAACGTGGGGTTTCACTAAAAAGCAATCAGGCAGAAATAACCTCTTAAAGATCTGGCATGTTAGCATGAGTTTTAGCCCATACCATCTGTGAAGAGCGAGCTTGTGTTAAACACGTTACCTGGCCAAGCTAAGGCATTTACTGCATGGAAGAAACTTGATACAGGGACTACTATAACTCAAGATAACTTAGAAGCAAAGACAGTCCACAGAAATGGTGATTTTGGCCAGGATCACATTGTAAGGAATTGTGACAGACCTGGCTACAAGAACTGGTAGATTTGGCCCTAGCTTCTTGCTTTAACTGGAAAGCAACAGCATTGCCTCATAAATCATCCTAAAATATATGAGGGGGAAAAAAAAAAGAAAAGAAGGTAGTTTTTACATCACTTTAGCAAAAGAAAGGGTTAGCATATGGCTTGAGTTTTGCCATTGATTTCAACAGCAGCCCATTGAGCCTATATTTTGTCTGGAGCTGAAAGCTCACCACTCGTTCAGCTTTTTATCTCTTGTGTTGTCGGTGCAGGACGGTGTTACGTGACGTGAAGGCGTAGACGGGGACCCAGGTGTTGCTTCTGACTAAAAGCCTCTCTGCTGGAACTTCCTGACTCATTTCCCTGATTACAAAGACAGCAGGTGTCAAACACATCAGAAAAAGAACAAAGGACATTATCTATCCATACTTAATTAAAGGCAGAAATGCACTCAAGCCTGGCTGGCTGATCCAGAAGGCCGTGAGGGTGATACTGTTTTAATTTATTTTAACTGTGCAGGAAGGAATTTAAGATGATTGCCGAGAACAATGTAATTAAAGTATAGAATTATTTTTCAATTTTTTTTTGGTCCTGTTTTGTTTTTTTAGAAAAAGATTATATTTGGAAAGATTATACTTTATTTTTATAAGTACTTCTTGTGAATACAGCACATGGCATACATTTAAAATATACAAGGTAGCCTGATAAATATGCAGTCTTATATCATCTTAGCTTTAGTTTAAATGTCATTGAAGGAACAGGCTTTCAACTCCATCATCTTCAGTGGTTACATTATTGGATTTTTTTTTAGCAGTTTAAATTTTCTATTACATGAATCCTATCTATTCATCAAATAAAAATGTGGCTCACATCTTATGGTTCACCTTGCTACTATATGTTCTGCATGAATTCAGTCACCCTTTCAGTTCTGTAAAGATTTTCAGTATAAAGGATTAGGAAAAGAGATGTAATCTCTGTTTATAAAAGGCACTTGGATACATTCCAATGAAAATGACTGTCATGTGTTAGTAGCTTAACCATATAATAGTTGTGGGGGAATATCAGTGATTTTCATATCTAGCTTGTAAAGTTTACACAAATTATCTTACAACAAAACCAACTATGCCTGCCCTAGAAACATTCATATTTGTAGTGTATTCATATTATTTTCTTGTATCACTGCCATTAAAAGAATTAAGATCACTACATATTGCAGTGTGTGCCATTTTTTAGTAAATCATTCAGGACCCTTATATTATAGAGTGCTTTTATAATATTAAGTAAAATATAATATATTTAGTGAGGGAGCAAGAGGAGATATTGTTGCAATAAGGCTAGCTAAATACTCTGAACTGACTACTCAAAGGCATAGCACGACTGAGGTTTTAAGATGCTTTGAAAATGACAATTACCTTATAAATAAAACTGCTTAGTCTTTAGATACATTTCTTCACTAGGTTTGTAATCATCCCACAGAGACTCAGATTATGCTTCCTGTGCTTAACTTAAATAGTTCTTATACCTATAAAGCCCTCTGAATATTTAGTTTCTTCATGATTTTTACTATGCTGAAGAGTTTAGCACCAGTAAAAGTCACAGTCTAACATCCTGATCCAAATGTCAGTGACCATGCTGGAAGGGATCTACACTGGCTTTGAATCAAATTCCAATGTTCTGATATGAATTAATGAAAATATTTCAAGTGTATCCTTAAAGACGTGTTTATATGAGATCCTAGTAATTTATATGGGACTCAAACACTTGCTGAGTTTACTTTCCAAAGTTAAACCTTAACTCACAGTTATCCCAAATGATATTTTATGGCATCCTCAATGAAAGCTTTGCAGTTAGATTCTGCTACCATTGGTTAACATGCAAAGCCTGATGCTTTCAAAGGGTTGGTATAGATTTAATTTTACTGGTCTTCTAAATTTAGTAAGCAATGGTGGTTGTGATGCATTGGAAATATTTTTGATTGTACCTCACTGTCACTTATGGGAATAACTGGGACAAAAAAAATAGACTTGCCACTGAAGTAGGTAAGATGTAGAGAATACTGCTAAAGAATCTAATTTACTTGTAATAGAGAATGTTTTGCTTAAAACTTTTTTTTTTTTTTTTTAAGATGAGAACAACACTAACAACACTTATGTCTTGTTTTCAGCAAATTTAAACAGCTGGGCTCTTTCTCGATCTTAAACATTTAAAAAAAGCCCACTGGATTTCTAGAATGTGTGCCTGAAGTAGAAAAAGTTAATGTAGACCACAAACATTGTTGTGTAGATGAATGCCTCTGACAGTAAAATTTCTGGTTTTGTTTTTTTTTGCTCTCTTTTAATAATGTCACCATTTAGGGTCCTTGATCCAGGACTTAAAACACATAAACGGTGCACACTTCCTTTTTGAGTTTGTCATGATGTTGAAAGCAAAGTGGGCAAGTAAGTAGCAGCAACAGGTTGCCCTAATAACTGAATGCTACTGGTATCCATATTATAATAATCAAATAAAACTTAATAACCCACATGTCAAAATAGCAGCATAGATTGCCTGGGGAAAGAAAGTGAATGCTGTTCCTCAGAGCACAGATGAGAAAAGCAAAGCAAAGCAAAGTGTTATACTTCTATTCAGAATAGGAAAGCTGTGTGAAACTGAAGTGGAGAAAATGGTTGAGCTGCCCCCCACTTGGAATGAATTTCACTCCTCTGATACTTTGGCTGAAGGTGAAAAGTGACCACAGTTATTAAAAAGAAAACCCAACCCCCAACAGATTCCCAAAATATAGTTCCAGAAGAACAGTGTGAGACCAGTAAGGCGATAAACAACATGCATTAAGCTATATACCAAGATAAAGGTTGTGACTAAATTTTCCCACTAGGGTGCCTGTGGTTGGGCAGCTGAAAACATATTTAAGTTAATCTCTCAGGCTAGAGTTCAGGGAAGCTCTTCAGTACATGCTGAATCAATTCCTGTTCAGGAAGACCCTATGCACAAGACTAAATTTAAACATGCATTTGAATCCCATTGATCTCAATGGGATTTAAGCACAGACCTAATATTAAACATCTGTTTAAATATTCTCTCAAATAGGGACATTTTCCCTAATGGGGACTCAAGTTCAAAACTATTAGTTTCGTGTGTTCCTTTAATTCATTTAAATTCAAGAGACAAATAAGGAATTTTCCTTGTGTGGAGTGTTTTATGATCACATTATATCATAGTCTGTTCCAATAAATAACAGCTTAACTGTTTTCCATTCAGCAGTTAAAATGCTTGGTTGTGTGAAGCTGAGCAGGACCCTGGAAAGTAGTTGTGGAAGTGTGGATGCCAGCCACATGATTGATGCTTTCCAGTGCATGCCTGTTCTCAAATCTGCATTTCTGTAAGGAAAAATGTCTATATTGTAAAACTTTGTGAGTGGATTTCACCTCAGTCACCTTTAGTTGTTGAAAGCTGTATGAAAAGGCTTAATGGGTCACCCTACGCTCCTCTTGTAACAAATGGAGAGATGTGGCTATCCTTGGAGGATGATTCACCTGATTTGTCTTAGATAAGCATTTTAGATGTAATAAATTGCCCCTGGGAGGTGGGGGCATTTAACTATTTTCCTCTGGAAGCTGCAGGAGAATGTAAGGTGATGCATTTAGACACCCACTCCTAGATGTCTAAGTAGGGTCAGATGACTCACATTTCATGTGCATTTATGTATATTCTCACAACATTGTGCATTTGACATGGTCATTAGCTTTGCAATGTCAAAATAAAATAATTATTTTTTACTAAATATATATGTGAAACATCTGTCGGGCTTTAATTTGTTTGATGTTTTCTGAAAATTACATGTTGCTAAAATTCCAAATGCTGGGAATTTCTGTAAACTAACTGCATTCATTAAGGTTGCGTAGAGAAAGATTTTCTTCTGGTCAGTTATAACTTGACTTCTTTTGACATACCAAGGTCTTTGCCTTGGTTTTTCTTTTTTCCCTGAAATGTTTTGAAAAGTAAGGGTTTTTTTTTTTTGCATTGACCAATCTTATACAGGGATGGGCTTAGAAAACTGGCCCAGATCTGAGCTGGATGCTCCCATTTTGCTGTCTACTCACTGAAACTCTTTGGTGCTCAAGTGTGGCAAAATACACACTCCTAAATACTGTTGGGAGAAGGGAATGGTGAGAGTGTGCCACTGAGGTGAACAGGTAGGTGTGCACTTCTAGCTGTCCGCCATCCTTTAACTGCATCATTCCCTCTCTCGCCTCATCCTGATGTTCTTCAAAATCAGAGCATGGAGTACTACTTGTACATTCTCTGATCCATTATAATGATATGACAATTTCTTGTAGGAGTCTTGCAGTCTAAAGGTGGTAAGTATATTTACTTTCCCTAAAGGAATCAATTAATCACAGAAGTCAGAGATCAGTGAATCTATTTTCCTCACTCTTGCAAGCATGGAATATATTCACTCATAACCAATCCCACAATAAATTTTAGCTAGAAGCTCAAGAAGTAGGTAAACATTGACACATTTGGCAGACAGCAGAATAGTTTGGTCTTTTAATGTTGACATTTTTTCAATTAAACACTGTCATTGTTTTAGGGGAATTAACTTTAACACAAGAAAATGATGAGAAATATAAAGCTTCCTCAAGTCAAGTTTTGGCTAATCAAAGAACGTCATACAGGGTATATTTAAAAATAAGCCATTTTGATGTTGCCTTTCCAGTATATACATTTAATCTGTATTTTCTGCATTGAGTTTAGATACATTCCTTAAAAACAGGGTGCTCCTTTATATCTTTGTATCCCTGCCTATATAAGTATTAAACGAAACCAGATTCCCTTTGATTTTAAGAACAAGTACATTGCTTTACTTGAGCAATGCATAATGATGTGTTACTTTTTTTGGTGATGGATTGCCACCTGGCCCTTTCTGGCAGAGTATTGCATTCTCCACTCCTAACAGTTAAAACGTATTTTCCATTTTAAATAGCTTACATATTCTGCAGGAATGTGTAAGAAGTATGGAGGCACCATTCAGAATTATGTAAGATGAAGGCTCCTGATAAACAATCTGTACTTATTGTCATGAAAAGTCAGAAAATATAACCAAAAGAGAAAAAAGAAATAAATATGCATTTGTGAAGAGTACATGGAAAGCAAGAGTAGCTAAGATTAGCAATGGGAGATTAGCAATCCTCTTCTCATATGAACAGCCTCCTGCAGGAGAATCTTGCCTTCACAGAAATAATACAGGGGCTTGTTTTCAGGATTAGGCTCCCATTTTGTCTGTTCACTCTTAACTTTTGTCTGTCAAACACACTACTGAAAGTTCTCATTGACAGACTAGTCAGTGCACTGCAGACCCTATATGCTTTTCTGGTCCCAATATAGGCAATTTTGAAGCTATATTTGTCACGTGGGATTAAGCCCAGGTTTTTCACATACTAGTAGGTTGGCAGGACCAGATAATTTTTGTGATATCTCTTGTATTGTTATTGCCTCAACTACAATATCAACTTTTCCAGACAGCAATTTGTGAGTTCCTTGACCACAGGTAGTTGCAACAGCAAAAAGCAAGATATAGCGGCTCTCCGTGGAAAGGGAAACTGATGTTTTCCCACATATGTATATTTAAGAATTGTTTTAAGCCTTGATTCTGACATGCCAAGCCCCGGGTTTTCTTGCAGCAAGGCAATTTTGTAATTCTAAAGCTTTGTACAATTCAAAGAAATATTCCTGGGAAGCAGGCAAGATACGATACATCTCTCACAGATGTATGCATCTGTCTTTCCCTGACCCTATTGTACTGGCATCCCATCACCCAGATCTGGGAGCTGGGAAGAGATGAATGGTTCCTATCCGGCTCTGGCAAACGCTGGGCTGACTCTGTGGCAATTCCAGCAGGCCTTTAGCAACAAAGACTGATATCTAATAAACCAAGAGAGCTGAGCCAGGGTTATGTGTAATCAGGCATTTTTGTATCTTATGAAAAGTGTGAAAGAGTGGAGAAATAGGTGAGACATGACTAAAAAAAGTGCAGCTGTGGAGGGGATGGACTTTCTGGTATGGAATGAAGTCATGGTTTCAGCTGGGATAGAGTTAATTGTCTTCTTAGTAGCTGGTACAGTGCTGTGTTTTTCAGTTCAGTATGAGAAGAATGTTGATAACACACTGATGTTTTCAGTTGTTGTAAGTAAAGTTTAGCCTAAAGTCAAGGTTTTTTCAGCTTCTGATGCCCAGCCAGTGAGAAAGCTGGAGGGGCACAAGAAGCTGGGAGGGGACACAGCCAGGGCACCTGACCCAAACTGGCCAAAGGGGTATTCCATGCCATGTGATGTCATGCCCAGTATATAAACTGGGGGGAGTGGGGGTGGGGGGATCGCTGCTCAGGGACTAACTGGGCATCGGTCAGCAGGTGGTGAGCAATTGCATTGTGCATCACTTGTATATTCCAAATCTTTTATTATTGTTATTGTTGTCATTGTTAGTTTCTTCTTTTCAGTTCTCTTAAACTGTTCTTATCTCAACCCACGAGTTTTACTTCTTTTCCTCGATTCTCTTCCCCATCCCAGTGGGTGAGGGGGAAGTGAGTGAGTGGCTGCGTGGTGCTTAGTTGCTGGCTGGGGTTAAGCCACGACAAATGGCATCTTTTCTAACTGGGGATTGAACCTGTTTCATATGGAAGTGTTAACTCTTTGAGTGCTTAGAACAGCAATGAGTCTCTGTGGCATAACATCAAACATGTTTTTATTCTCATTTTCTGACTGTTGACACATACTAAACAATATGTGGCCAGAAAAAGCCATGTCAACTACGCAGTTAGGTGCTACCACATGTAAATATCCTAGTTAAGTATTTATGGATTTAAGTGTAAATGAGCAAAAAATATTTCTGTCTGGATCATCCCCTTTTTAGTTAAAGCATTTTAATAAAGTATCCAATATAACTGTCTAGTTGAGCTATGTTTTTTCCTGACATGACCCAGGAAATGTTCTTTATGGCAGATCTTGGCTGAAACACTTCCAGGAGCCATAGTGTAGTTCTTACAATCTCTAGATTATTTTGTGTCTGCTTCTACATCTTCTCTTGTGAAAATTTTAAAGAATTTTAACTTAGAAAAATCTTTTATGCTTTCTTTAAAACACCTCAGACAATTCATGAATCCCACAATTCTTGTGGATCCCTGATCCAAAGAGGGAAAAGGCTAGACCTTGTCAATAAGATGATGAAAATTTAGCTCTCTCAATCCTCTGCACTCCAATAATTACTTGAAGTTAATCTCTTCATTCCTGTTGCCCTCAGGAAACAAGAACCACACAGACAAACCCCAGACCCAGTGACAACTCCCTTCCCCTCCAGACAGATAATATTTATGGACATCAAAATTAGAAGCAACTGGGAAGAGGTCCTTATTCTGGACTTTTTCAGGTAACCTTAGCAACAGCTATTGCTTCTGATTTCACCTGTAAAATCAACAACAAATATTAAGTTGCCCAATGTAATTAGAACTTCTGATGGAACCTGCCAGCTGAGCATGAAAATGTTTCAACAGTTTAATAGTAATCAGATCTTTTTAACCACAAATACTTGGGGGCTTTATTTAATTTCAAAAATGTTACCTACAAAATACAGAGAAATATTTTCAAGTGTGGTCATTTGATATATACTGTTGTGTGCAGTCAGTACAATTAGTTCCAGTATCCCTTCTGAGAAGAAAGTATTGACAATGTATTTGAAATAACATCTCTGCCTAAGCAAGCTGATAGCCATGCCTTTTTATGCAAAGAATCTGGAAAATATAATCTTAAATGGAGGAAGCAATAATGTTGTGTAGAGGCATTCTAAGTAGCTGGCTTAAGCTGCCGATTACTGTGGATGCTAATTTTGCAGTGCTGCCAGGATTTTATGTTAATGTTATTGAACAAAAGGCTAAAGTATTTTTTAATTTAAAACTACTGAACTATAAAATTGAACTATTAGACTTTCCATGGGTTTAAGTGGACAAAGAGAATATTATGTCAAAGGCTCAATTCAGTCACCTTCAAGCCATTACACCTTTTGAAATTTGAAGCAGTAAGTTTCTGTGGTCTATTATTTTAGGCTGAAGTCCTCCCATGGTTCCTACTACTACCCTTAAATAAACTATTCTTCACTGCATTCAATGCCAAATATTAGCATAGAGAACTTGAAATGAATCCGTCCCCTTCTTCTTCTGTGCGGTACTCCAAGACTGCTCAAAGAACTTGTTTCAGGGTAGCCTAATCACATGAAAATGGAGAATTTGGCCGCTGACTAACCTTGCGTAACCTTGCAATTCTCCACACCTTAGCAAGCACAGGATTACAGCGCAGGGTGGAACGGGCTGTCCTCTTTCTTGCCCTCTGGGTGGAGAGCAGAACTGGAGCTGCACCACCTGGGCACCGTGCGTGTAGGTATTGCTTCTGTTCTCTGCTTATAGACTACAAAGTGTGCCAGCGACATTATCCGACCTGTGAGCTCAGTTATGAAGTGTAATGGTTTACTGACCTTGTGCTACAACTGGAACAGTGTAAGAGGAAGGGAATTTGGATATGACCAAATATCCAAATTTGGGGATTGGTGCTGTGCACTTTGCCATGTGAGGTACTTTACAATGTGAGCTAAATCTAGGTCTTTTTCAGAGTTTGAGAACTGGTGTTACAGCCCGAGAGAACAGGGCAGGAAATTGAGGAGCCCTCTGCAATGAGGGCCAGGGCACAGAAAGCGTCTCCAACTTCTGCAGCAGACTCTGAACCACAGTAGCAAATATAAAGACTTATTTATGAATTCAGGCAAGGCTGCGTGTGCAGTTTTAAGGAGCTGTGGCACACTTGTGGGAGCAAGCTGTGCCTCATTGCACGCATTGCCAGGCACAACCCTTTCCTTTTCTGGCAGAACTGAGCCATCAGGTACATTAATTGATTTTTCTGGCCTTTACATGTGTCGGAATTTAGAGACTGTAGCTGCAACAAGAAAGATATATATACATATAAATTTTTAAAAGCCTACCTCATTTGCTGTTGCACAGTAAGTTTAAAAAGAGACCTAGACAGATTGCAAGGCAGTCACGTGCAAAGATGGGACAGTGGACTGGATCAATGCTTTAATCAAAATGTTTGAGATTTTATTGCATTCCAATGGAGGAAAAATGCTTTTGAGCACCATGTGTTCAACACTTGCAACCAAATAGCATATGAAATATTTGATTCATTTGCAGCAGACCTTTGGTTACTTTCCAGAAAATGCTTGACTATTTTTTTTGATGAGATCACTGCTAAAGTTGTTGTTGAGGGCATATTGTGGCACAGGCTGAATGTTATTCCTACTGCAGTTTTGTACATTTTTCTCCTCTTAAGGAAGAGTAGACCAGAAATCTCTTCCTCTTCTAGCAATATAAGCAGTTAATGTTTGCATTATGTGAAGCCTGATGTAGGGGATAAAACCTACAGGAGACTAACTGGCACAAACCACCAATTCATACAGCACTGGATAATCTGAAGAATTTGTGTGTTCTCTAGAGAAAAGCCAGGCTTCTGGATGTTTTGACCATTGAATCCAGTTCTCCATGTCATTAGAAAGTGTTTTTCAGTTCTGGGAGAAATATACCTAACCCCGGCTTTGTTCCTATTGCTGACATCAGCAAGAATTAGGTGTAGATGCTGAGTACTTCATCTGACTAGGACAGGAAATAGTATGTCTCACCTCCCTTTGTAAGTCCTATCCTGGGCTGCATGATCCTCATAAAAAAAGTGGCATCTCTTTCCTTTAGCTGTATGAGCCAGTGCATGACTTGCATGTGATTAATTTTGGGAAAGGAAATAGGATAGAGTAAAAGTAGGGCAGCAGAAAGTACACAGTAGATGTAAACGCTAATGATTACACAACAAATCCAGTTAAGAAGAGATCATATGATATGACAAAATTAAACTGGGCTGAAGAGCAAGTGAATGTTTGAAGAGGCACCTCCTTTGTCTTAGAATTTCATACAGAAAGCTATATATGAGTCAAGCAGAAATCAGCTATGGTCATATGTGTCTTATTTTTCTGTGACATTTCTCTGTGAGAGGACAGGTTTGGTTTTTTTTTTAAAATATATTTGAAACACAGACATATTTTGTTAAGTTTTGTGAGATAATGATTTTGCAATGGTGTTTCCTCCTGCGTGGCTCCTGATGTAGAGCTTTGGGAAGTTGATGCTGTATGTCCCCCATTCCTGCCTGGCTTTGGTTCTCTGCCAGCAGGGAAACCTGCAGCAAGAAGGGACAAAATGCAGTTCTGCTTGACTGTAGCTGAACATGCATAATGCCACAGATCTATTCAGAGGTAAAATGTGACACACTGGTACCTAGAGGATCTGCTCTTCTCTCCTATGTCTCTATAATCCTGTATTCACAGATCTGTATACTCCCATCCTCCCCCCGCCCCTCCTCCCCCCATTTCTTGGGCACAGTAGCTGGTAGGGATCAGACATTTGTCACCATTTATTGTGTCTTGTAAAGGTATGGAACTGGTAACAGCATATCTTGTCTGCCCTACCTGTGTATCTGTGTATATTGAATACATTTACCTAAGGTTTCAGAGTTTACAGCAGAAAAACTTCTTTGTTGGAACCATACACATAGGCATAAGATTCAGTACCATGTGGAAGAAGGTGAAGAGAGGGATTAAAAAGCATAATGTTACTTCTATACCAAATAGCAGCAGATGGCAGGGACTAGCAGGTCAAATTAGTTTCCTGTTGGGGGAGAAAAAATCAATGATTCAGAGTCTTAGTACTTTCTTACTTCAATTATGTTCTCTGGTTCCTAGAGAGAGTTACTTACACATAACTTGTTGGCCATCCCTTCTTTCAAGAATTTCAGTAATCATGATGAAGCAACTCAGCTCCAAGAATGAGGTTAGAGAGACTATGTCTACTGGAACTGCCTAAGTCACTCTCAAACTGAACTCACCTTGCCTCTATGTGTAAAAATCTCTAAGCTTTCCTATAAACTGAGTTCTGTAGTAAAGCTTTGGCCTTTCAGAAATATGGGGCCAAGTCCAGGTCAGAGTGCTGCCATGCATCCTTCTGTTTCATGGGCATAGTAATTACCTAAGTACTCAGCATCCTAAACATGTGAAAGTCAGAGACACAAACCAAACCACCGCGAAAAAAAATATTTTCCTCCCACTCTTTATATCCTTTTGTTCACCTCTTTAAATGACAAATTCACCACTTCCAGTCTATAATTTTTCCAGAGTTGCACTGTTTCTAAACTTCTTTATTTGTCTTTTCCTCCCTTCATTGAGTTTTGCGGATGTTTTCTTCACCTAGCTTTTCAAAACTAACCCTCATAGTGGAGGCTAAGGAAAGGAAGAAACAATTTCCAGTTCCTCTGCAGAGAAGGTGTCCCTCTGTGGCCGGAGCAGTGCTGCACAGCGCTGCCGATAGAAGGAGCATGCTGTAGAATGCAGCTGGGGTGTCATGGATGATGGAATTGGTGAGTGGCTGGAAGGGATAGTTATAAAACCAAGCAGTGTCAGGAGAAAGCTAAGAAGATGATGGCAGCTTTAAGTGTTTGAATAATAATTTGAAGTTCACAATGTAGAACAGTCCTATACACAAAGTATGAAATAATGGAAAGTTTTTCTAATAGAGAAAGTGAGTCACAAAGGTTCGATAGACTTTGCTCTATAAAGGTGAAGAACTGAGCTTGCCCATTAAAGCACTTACGTTCAGGTATCTCCATGTGGGTGAGATGTCAAGGTCTCCACTACAGTTAATAGAGGTCCAGTTAACACAACCCAGGAAACCTTGAGAGCAATTCGGCTGACTGGCTAACCTGTCATTTTCTGTTTTAGAGTGAGCTGACAGTATAGGGTAAATCTCAGTTAACTAAAATGGATCTCATTCTGGATGCCCAGTCTAAGCTATCACCTGAGCTCTCCTTGCTATCAACAGGGAGCAATCAGTCTTGCAGGAGAACTCTCTCGTTCCTAAAATAGGCTGTTGTGCCCTATTTTAGGCTATCCGTCTCACTCAGACTAAAGGCTTGATTCTATTGCTCACCCACAGGCATTCAGTGCCATTTGAGATACCTAAAGCTATCTTGTCTGTTTGCCACCCACCACACCAGAAAGGTATGGGTCTTCTATAGCTACTGTGTCATATCTGCCAGATCTAGGCATTTCAAATGGGACTAAATACCTATATGTAGACAATGGAACTGAGCCTGGAAGTGTTTCTCTAATTTTAAGTCATTAATTAAAGTGACCCTCATCCTAACTCTTCACAGTTTGTTTCATGACATGGGTGTTGGAATTTTAGAGTGCTGAAGACTAGTTTTCCGCTTCCTGATAAAAATATCACTGATTGACTGTTTATTTTATCTCTGTGCATATCAACTAAGAAAAAACCCAAAACTCCTTACATCATAACTAGAGAGATCACCCCTCCAGAAGATGGTTTATAACAGGTGGTATGGTATAGACACAAGTTTGGCATAACTGAAAACAGTTACTGATCTCAGCTTTATGGTAGGTTCATGTAAAGGCAGTCCATAGAATGAAAGCAAAGTTACTATTTGCAGAAGTGTCTCAAGAAAACACTCAAAATATTATTTCTTTGAAGGTTGTAATATACTCACTTAGAAAAAGAACTTGGTTTTGTTTGTTGTATAGTCGCTGATCTTGTTACAGAAACAATAGATGCAGAAGTGTTAAGCGAAAATACTGTAGTGTGCTTAGATTGCATTTTGTGTAGACAGCATTCTGGAGTATGCAGAAAAAATGATCCCCGGAGAATCTGTGTGCATTCCTGTTCTAGAATACCCCTTGATTTTAGCAATGAAATAAATGAAAAGTTTGGTTTCAGTATGTTAGAAAAAGATGTTGCAAAATGATGAAAATAAAAAATCCTGTTTTAAATAGAAAGTAATTGCATAGCAACTTTAAAATGACTCGCTTACTCATGAAATTGAAAACCTCCAATCAGTACTGGGCATAGCACAGGGAACTGTAGATGATTTTTCTTAATATTGGTTAGCTGGGGAGAAAAAAAGCCCAGTTTTAATGGAAAGGACTTATGCCACAACCTCAGTGCTGAAAGTCTTGACCCTGGCAATGGATCACGTTCATAATGGTATTCTTCAGACATGGTGGTATTCAGAGCAAAAGTTCTCATCAAAGAAATGAAAAAAACCCCTCACTTGCATCAGACAGAAAATACGAATTTCCTTATTATGGTAGTTTGCTCCAGGCCAAGGAGGGCTTAAGGACATTACTCTGCCTGCTGTTCCATATTAGTATTTTATCATATTGTTGTGCAACATACTAATTTATTTGGCAGAGATATAACACTATTTTTCCCCACCAGACATCTGAGAGAATAAAAATAAAGGTGTTTGGGGGGGCTTCTCTGTGACAGTTTTGAATAAAGCCACTACAGGTCTAAGAAACGGATGACAAAGAGAGATAAGAAAATTGAGTTACACACTATTAGATACTCGGTGCATTACACATTAGTGGACAATGATTGCAACTAACAGCTGTTTTGAGACCACAAAAACTACAGACTCACTCCATTTTTGTTTTGTTCTATGAACAAGTCATCAGATATCAGAAAACACAATACAATCTATTTGGATTTAGAAATTACTATGCACTTTCTTATATTTCTCAGTGGGTGATTTGTAATTAAAAATCATTACTTCTGTTAGTAACAATGAAAATAAGCTGTATATATATGTTTACTATCAGCAGAATATAATAAACATTTTTTCTTCATAATTGGATATTCTACAGAACCAGACCTGATCAACAGAGAGAAGAAGACTGGTCTTTTTTATTAAACCATAAGCTGGAAATCATCCAAAGATGACACTTGCATGGTAATTGATGTAGGGGTTATGAGACAACAAGTCAAGGAGCTACACAAAAGGTTGACACATCCGTGTGTGAATTGTATGGCATGTTTTATTTGCTGTGTTAAAAGAAAACTCCTCCAGAAAGTATTCAGAAAAAATATTTTAAAAGACAAAGGGAAATAGAGACCTAACCTGCCTCATTATTATATATTCTATCTTTCTGTCTCTTTGTCCCAGTCTCTTCAATCAGACCGTCACAACATTTTCATAACTTTGTCATTATCATACACAAGTGGAATATCAAAGATGAAAGAAGGGATAGAAATAAGATGACTACAGAGAATGCATGTCATTTGGTCATGTCAGTAGTTGCTAATTAACTTATCCCATGTCTTATCACTGTACAGTATGTGTCATACATACAGCCCAGTGATGAGCTGTTCATCACATATTCTGTTGAAATTAACTGTGGCATCTTAAACCACAAAATCAACTAGCTTGAGAAGAGAATATTTTGAATAATTAGTTCCTTCCACCATTGCAATTACTTATGTGTGCTGATAACCACCCAAAATACTATAAGCCACATCCTAAACAGCTTGCTTGTTCTCAGTGCTTCTCTCAGTTCTGCCCCCCACAACAATATATCAGTATATTGAATATGGATCTCTTGTACTGACCAGGTTCTCCTTTACTGATTTTTTTAAATGCGCATACTTTTTGGTAAGGCTTGGAGTGTTTGCTCTCTGCTGTCTCCTGAACAAGGAATGTCTGAGATTGTATAGACTTATTTTCCTTTGTCTGAAGAGATCATGAAAATAGAGAGATTTAAAGTTTATTAAATTTTAAAATGAGAATTTCTTCCTTAAAAGAATAGTAGGTAGTTTACAGTGTCAATTGAATTGAATAATCTGTTCCTTACTGACACAATCGAAACAGCATGGAGTTCTCAGAAATGTAGACCTACCTAACCTTTCTTACAAAGACCCTACTGGCAAAATAATTGGGCTTTTAAAATTACTATAAAGGGGATGGTTGCCTTTACACAAATGATAGCCTCTTAAAATATCAGTCTTTATACTCCATGTGGTTGTGCCTGAGGAGGGAGCAGGGAGTCATGTACAGGCACTCCTGGCTCTGTATGCATCCAGAGCTCTGGCAAGCACATTTGTGTCTTTCCATCTAGCACATCATCACATGTGATTAAAACTGAACAAAACATTTCTGATGATGTTTCCATCAGGCAATGTTAGCTCTGTAGAATAAAAAATTTTTCGTAAACTCTGCCAATTGTGTCAGCTCTCTGAGAGGGGTCAGTATCTGGGAACCAGGACCTGGCGGCCCAGGGGTCTCCACCTTCCCAGCTGCAGTGCCAAGGGCCCACCCAGGCAGCCACAAGCATGTTTTGGATTCTCCCAAACTGTAATTTTTAAACTTCCTGTTATGTATCAAATTCCTGTATATTTTGCTCTTTGATTTTTTTTTTATTTTGATTTTTTTTTTAAATTTTCTCAGGGCATGCTTGCACTGATTGAAGTTGTGGAGTTGCTGGGTTTAAAAGGAGAGTTTGCTCACAGCTGCCATTGAGTTGTGCATGTGCAGTGGTGGAGTCTGTGAAAGCCTGCCACATCAGGAACTGCAGCTCTACAGCAGTGTTTCAACATTGGAGTAAAACCCATCAGGAACTGCAGCTCTACAGCAGTGTTTCAACATTGGAGTAAAACCCATCAGGAACTGCAGCTCTACAGCAGTGTTTCAACATTGGAGTAAAACCCATCAGGAACTGCAGCTCTACAGCAGTGTTTCAACATTGGAGTAAAACCAAAAAATGTCTGATACTTCTGAGTCAAAGAATGTCTTAACTTTTTCACTCTGTTATAAAAAAAACCAACACAAAACCGTTCACCATTTGACCTTTTTCATAATGATTCTCTCCAACAAAAACATTAATATCAGAATTTTTCTGATAGGGTAGAGACTCTTTTTCCCCGCTATTAATGTGACATTTTCTACCTCAAAAATATAGGCACAATAGTCTAAAGATGTGGACATGCAGGTAGTAAATAATGAGCAAAATCACCCCCCACCGCTAAAATCCTGTCAGGAGAGTTTTAGTGAGGTGGGGATGAGTTCAGAGGGGAGACACTGCTGGGACAGTCACACACACGCTGGCCCCTCACTGTCAGGGTGCTCCTGTGCGAGTATGACAGTGACAAACTCATTCGTTACCGTTACGGAGAAGTTTTGCTAAGTAGGCTGAGGACAGTTTGCGAGGCAACATCAAATGACTTAGAGGTTCGGTGTGAATTACCAGCAGAAAAAAAGCCTTAATGGAAGTGATGTTTCTGTTTCCTTTCATGAGTGGGCTGCGAGGTTGTGGGATCCAGGATTCCTGACTCTGATTTTCTTCTCATGGCTGACCGAGGGGAGTGTTGGGGGAACTAGAGGATTATCTGAGGTAAATGCACACGTGAGTCAATTACTCAGATTGTATCCCCTCATAATTGGGTTTTCATTTGATTCTGGGTGTCACCTAGCTCCCACTGAAGTCAGGGGAAAGATGCCCTTTGAATTCAGCTGCTGTTGGATCAGACTCTGGGTGTAGAGCACTGGCACCTATTTCAGCTGTCAAAAATTACAGTCCCTGTCATAAAAATGACAGGAGATAAAGCAGGATTTAAAGACTGAGAAGGAAATTTAAATATGTTTCAACATTTGCTGCATTTGGAAGCTGAAATGTTGCCAGCAATTTGATGTGTGTTTTCATATGCTGTACAAGCTTACATTTTTGTTTGTTTTTCACAATAGAACAATAATCAACAGACTGTGGCCTTAGACTCAGGCTCTGACAATTCTTTCTGCTTCTACTTTATGACCATGTGGAGCTCTGGCTTTGCACATTTGGTATTTCCTTCTTATCGCAGCATAATTATTCAGATATTGGTCTGAGAACTGACAGTAATAATGCATTCTGGCATTCATGTTGTTGTGCTTTTGCCTCATTTCTTCTTTTCCCTTCTATTTAATATTAAAACGGTGGTAACCTGTGGCCACTGACCCGTTGTTCTGGGAACTACATGCAAACAAGTGTGTATGCACACATGCCCAGTTATAAATACATAGTGCAGGAAGCCAACATATGCACCCAAGGTTTCACGATGAAACTATGAGGTGAAAAAGCTGGTGGGCACAGGGAAAAGATGGACAAAGCGCAGTGTAACACAATTATTTCCTCTTTTTCACTCCAGTGCAGGGAAAAATGGTCTAGCTGTTTTGTTTATAGGCAGGTGTGACATCTTTCAAAGAAGTACAACACTTCCATCATCTATTGATTTGCAGAAAAATTAGGAAGCCAGTGTACTTTCCAGAAGCTTGCAAACCCTGAACCCAGGGGCAGATGTTATGGAGTTTCACACAAAATACTAGAGGCTTAGCTTAGGGAGAGGCAGAAATATCAACATACTGATCACCAATGTAGCTGTAAGTTAAGGTCAAAAGAGTAAATTAGACAATGAGATGAACTTAGAATCATAGAATCATAGAATAGTTTGGGTTGGAAGGGACCTTTAAAGGTTACCTAGTCCAACCCCCCTGCAATGAGCAGGGACATCTTCAACTAGATCAGGTTGCCCAGAGCCCCGTCCAACCTGACCTTGAATATTTCCAGGGATGGGGCATTTACTGCCTCTCTGGGCAACCTGTGCCAGTGTTTCACCACCCTCACTGTAAAATTTTTTTTCCTTATATCTAGTCTAAATATACCCTCTTTTAGTTTAAACTCATAACCCCTTGTCCTATCACAACAGGGCCTGCTAAGAAGTTTGACCCCATCTTTCTTATAAGCCCCCTTTAAGTATTGAAAGGCTGCAATAACATCTCCCTGGAGCCTTCTCTTCTCCAGGCTGAACAACCCCAACTCTCTCAGCCTCTCTTCATAGGAGAGCTGTTCCATCCCTCCAATCATCTTGATGGCCCTCCTCTGGACCTGCTCCAACAGGTCCATGTCTTTCCTGTGCTGAGGACCCCAGAGCTGAACACCGTACTGCAGGTGGGGTCTCACGGGAGTAGAGCAGAGGGGCAGAATCCCCTCCCTCAACCTGCTGGTCACGCTTCTTTTGATGCAGCCCAGGACACGTTTGGCCTTCTGGGCTGTGAGCACACACTGCTGGCTTATGTCCAGCTTTTTATTCACCAGTACCCCCAAGTCCTTCTCCTCAGGGATGCAGTCAGTCCCTTCATCCCCCAGCCTGTGTTGGTACCAGGGGTTGCCCTGACCGATGTGCAGGACCTTGCACTTGGCCTTGTTGAACCTCGGGAGGTTCACATGGGCCCACTTCTGGAGCTTGTCCAGGTCCCTCTGGATGGCATCCCGTCCCTCAGGCAAGTCAACTGCAGCACTCAGCTTTCTGCTGTCCTTTGCTGTAAAAGAGAGGAGGGAGAATGAGTAACTAAGCTGACATTAGCTCCTAAATTTCTGCTGTAATAGAATTACATTGATAAAACTGTTTTTCTTGTTTTGAAAATGTAGAGGTAGATCCCCGCATAATAAGCTTTCTCAATTTGCATGCAGATTAAATTGACGTATTTGCCCCCCAGGAAGCTGAGTGTAATCCTTTGTGTGCAAAATTTGGGAATTCCTGCTGTATGGAATGTGAGGGAGTGACAGTTGCATACTGTGGTACTGTGGGGCTTTGGAAGCTCTTCAAAATGCTATGTACCTTCAAACTACTGCAGTCCCTTTCACTAAAAGATATATAAATACATGTTTCCAATCAAATGTCTGTAAGAAAAGAAAGAATGCAGGTAGGTAATCAGGTGATAAATATACGGCATAGGTCCCTATTGTGTCTGCATCTGGAGTTCCAAAATGGCCAGTGACTAAAATTTTTGTGAAAAACAGTAATTGCTGCAGAGCTAGCAACACATTTGCTTTTATATCCTTAATTGCAGTAACTTGCAACTGCCATGTCTTTATGGTTAAGTTTGTCACTCCTACTTTAATATAGTGAATTGTCAACTACACAGAAATCATGGAAAGTTCCTCACCAAGCAATCTTTACTTGGGAGAAGGAAAATGGTTTAGAGGGAATTAAAAATTAATTTTGTGAAAGCAAAAATAAAAAGACAGTTGTTTTAAAGAAGGTCTGAATATGGGTGTTGGGTGGAAGTGGTAGCCTGGATACTATTTGAAGAAAATTCTATTGTATTTTTATTTCTGTCTGGAGCAAACTCGGAAAGGATTAGAAATATCAGAGGAGTTGGACCCCTGCCAGCTGGGAATTTATTAAGAACAACACTTTATTGTGCTCACATAGCTTTCCTTTGGTCTTCTAAATTCTATTTAGAGACAGATTGATTTAAAATGCTTTCTTTAGAAACTAGTGGTAGGAACCTTATTTCATTTTGCCAAAAATTTTTGTGTGTGGGAAGAAGGGAAGAATCTTGTAAAGTATGGAGACTAATATATTGTACACAAGGACCACCCTTCAATGAATGAAAAAGCAAAAGTTTAAAGCCATTCAGGCCTTTCTTAGACAGGGTATGGAGCTGTCAGCATTGTCAGTACAATTTATTCACACTGTTCAAGTGCTTATGAAAGCTACTGAGCAGCCTGATCTATAAGTGATTGAACAGACAATACTCCAGAGCTTTGAGTACAAATAAAAAGCCACTATTTCAGGCTCCATGCATCACAACTAGTGCTTTCTAGGAACTCTGCCAGTCTAAATAAAACACAATCTTGCTGTAATTTTACACAACACTTGAAAAGAAGACTAAGGCTACGCTGTACCCTTATAAATGCTTCCCTACCACATTTTTCCATAACCAAGTGATAATTTGACTTGACGATATGCATGCCAGATTTAATTACACTTTCATATTCTGCTTTCCATTAACTATTATACTTTCCTTTGTTAGCTGATTATGCTACAAAATTTCACTTTATAATGCCAGGATTTCCTGACACCTCATTCACTCGATTTGAAACAATAACATCTCCTAGCCTAGGTGTTTGACACATTATGCATCGGGGAGGGTATGTACTATCCAAGACACATTTCATTTATGGAGTCTGACCATTACTTCACAGTACAAGGCTGAAAGTGCAAATGCTCTTCAAGGCTGAAACTAAGACACCAGTGCCCATCTTTATATCTCTGTTGGGTGCTTATAGCACTCTCACTTGAGCTGAGGCTGGAAGGAGCCATGGAGGGCAGATCTTTAGCCCTCATTCACCTATACTGGGAAAACAACTCTCTCTAATACACATAACTTACTCTTTCTGTAACACCTTTCTGGCCAGGAGAGCCCTAGCAGAAAGTATTTAGCAAACTGTTCAGAGGATAGTAACTTGGTCTGACAGTTAAATGAGTTTGGCATATCTCGGAAGTTGTCCAAGGGAATACAGCCATGGCAGGCGTTATTTTTATTTCAATTGGTAATACAAAGACTTCACTTGTATACTTAGATACACTTCTATTAAATTTAATGGAAGATTTCCTGAGTAGAGGCTTCATGAAGTTCTCAAGATTTGGTTCACTTACATTTTATGGCCAAGACTTAGAATTTTGTGTGTCACGTAAACATGCATTTTCACTGTTAAAGAATAGTGTATCTGAATAATACACTCTTTAGAAAAATATTTTCATTCTGGTATCACCTTGGACATTGCAAATTGCCAGGGTCTAACCTGTCATATATATTCTTATCCCAAATACAGGTCTTCAGAATAAATAATCTGTGAAATCATTTATTATCATATATTGACAAAATCAACACATTTCTTAACTGCTCTATCCGATTGCAATTCCCAGTGTTTAAAAATGATGGTACTGGCTCAAAAATTATGAGCTGAAAACATAAAAAAATGGCAGGCTCTTTTTATTTAACTTTTGCATTTTGAGCATTTGAGATTCATATTTTCAAGCATTTTTTCTGAAACCACAAGCGTGGATGATTCATTTTATTTTAACAGAACAAAGAGGAGATAACTGTAATAACATGACTCCAAGAGGAGAAAACAACAATCCTCATGAGGCTAAGATATAATCATGAAAATGTGCACTGTTGGATTCTCCAAAAAGGCTGCTTTTCATTATGATGCTGAAATAAAATTATTTAACTGTAGCAGGAATATAGTTTTCTCTGTAAACCAGATTAAGCTGAAATTGGCTTCCATTAAAGTAAGCAATGAACATCAAGACTTACTGACATGAAAGTTAATATTTTGCTGAGGTAAAGCCAAAGTCTACATTTATTTTGAAGGGCACTAAATCTTCAGTTTTCCACAACATTAAGTCAGTAAATGTCATGTATTAATTTCCTTTATTTATCTTATTACCACAAATACTTACTCAAAAGAAAATACACTGCATAATGGAATCAGGTATCTAAGTACTTCACAAACATTGAGCAACAGTGAAGTAAATAGATGATCTTTGAAACAACTAAACAAAAATCTGATTCTGCTACACCAATTTGCACATAACGGAGCCAGATTTTCTCCACTGGTGCTTCCCGAGCTTGATAGCTGTTATCTATCAGTGAAAATGTATTTCTTTATGTTAACTGTTGTGCAGTGCTGATGACAGGCTATTTCTCAGGTTGCCGGGAGCTGAGTGTGCATGCTGCGATGATCAGTAGCACCTTGTGTACGCCAAGAGGAAGGCAACACAACCTATGGTGGGCTCCCATTTTAGTTAGGGGAGATCCAGGCAGTGTATCAAGTAGAATCCAGACCGTAATTCTTAGGTTAAAATGGATATTTAAAATTGCTTTAAAATGTGCCCATTATTTTCACTGCTTGTAAAGGGAGTCTGGAGTAGCTGGATCATTTCAGAAGCCACTGTTTCTGCAGTTAGATATATGAAGTCAGTTAAGATGAATCCCCCTCTAGGTCTTCCCATTCTCAGTCTCTTTTGTTATGGTTTGAGTCTGGAGGTCTCCTTCTGAGCAGCTGAACTAAGTTGCCCATTAGCTAACTGAGCTAATATCAACCTGGCATGCCTGGGCTAGGACTCCAGCTGGTCTTCTGTATTGTCTAGTGTTCTCCTGTTAAAATAAGATTTCCCATGCATTCATTTATTGTTTAAGATTGACTGAAAAAAGACAGTAGAAAAGAAAATCTATTGAACGCCTTCTGAATACAACCTAATAATGGGCAAACAAATGATCTCTGATAAAAAATAGCAAACATTGACATGGTAATATCAAAATTTGTCTCCCTCCCCCTTTTAAAGAGAAACTAATTGTTTACTGTTGACTTTTTACTGACTTTTTCATTCCTACAGCAGGAAAATAATGGAATAATAGGAGCTATTGTAATATAAAAATATTCAGACTGCATTTTTATGAAAATAAAAAAAAGTTCTTTAAAACACTATGGCAATAAGGAAAAGAATGGGAAATATGACAGAATCTTAGCTTTTTAAGTGGCATTACATTTTCTTTGCAATGAAATTCTTAAAAATCAAAGGACCTTATGGTGATTTCACCCACTTTATTTGCACACTATTATAGATATCTATAATTTCACTCATTTCCTTAGCTGTAATTTACACTACTTATATACTACCTCATAGCTAGGACCAAAATCTTCTTCTTTGCTCTCTCTCCTTTTTCTCTCATCCCTAATGGTGTCGAAAAATATAGGCCATCTGTAATATAACTTAATTAGTTACAGAAACTATGAAGTGTATAGATAATGAATCTGATAGCAAGTCTCGGACCCTTAGCTCTGAAAATAACTGTGTAGCAATATGCAAAGACATGAAAACAAGTCTGATTGATAGGCTTCACTGAGGGGGAGATCCTGAGGTGATGGAAATTTTGCTATTGATGTCAACAATGAGTCCATCTTTGCTACGGGAATATGGAGGTTTATAGAAATGTTAATGGAGGATTACCATAGTCTAAGTTTCACCACTGTTGCAAAAATTGTACATACTGTAAAGGGCTACACTCTGAACTGAAAGCGACCTGTGAGCACCTTCAGAAGCAGAATTAATGGTTGGGAGGGCTGCACTGCTGGCTTTACTCCAACTACTGGTGCTTGAGTAAGCTGACTGATGACGTCCTTTTCCCCTCTGAGGCTTGTTAAGTCTATCTGAATATCTGTGTAAAGCAGTTCTGAGAGGAACCTTTTTCTATTCCTGGAAAAATATGTATGTTTTGCCACCTAACCATGTGTCGTGTGCTTTGTGGTTAATATCTGTGCAATCCTTCACGTGTGCGTTTCCTTCTTTGTCAAGTAAGTTTCTCCACTACAGCATAAAAGATTTTGAAACCTGGGTGATTGTGGGAGAATACCATGGATTTCCCATCCTGAAAAATTTGTTTTGGAGAGGTCTAGAAAAAGGAGAGGGAGGTCTGAAGTGGAAAGAAACCTGAGGAGAATAAAGAAGCTTAGAGTAATAAAGGATTGCTGAGAAAGGCAGCACTGAAGGGAGGGAACTAAGAACTGTGGTGAAAGGAGGAGGGATGGCATGGGATATTTCTTGGCATGGGACAAGAAAAATGATTTGGAAATCTTTTCTTGCTGAGAATACCAGAAGTGGCTTTGAGAAAGGGAGACTTTTAAATCCTCTTCATCAAGAAGACTTTAAGATTTTGAAGACACTATGGTCTGTTTTGATTTGTTTGTTGGAAGTACGTAGATGATTCAGGTAACCTTGGTTGAAAGACTAGACCAAGCAAACCATGAAAGTGCTGATGCATAACCATAGGAATTTGTGTAATACCCGTTTCAAATGTTACTCAGGGACTGGCTTAGGGTAAACTGTACTATAGGCTGTACACTCATGAGGAAGATTTATTGTTAAAAGGTAATTAAAAACATGCTATCCTCTCTAAATTCAGAGGAGATAGATAGATATATAAGGAAGCTAATTGAGAACATAGTTGGAAGTCACTGTCTCTCATCAAATACCGGGCTGTGGCTCTTAGTGCCATCAGACTAGGGCTTCAAATAATAAAATATTCCAAGAGAAGAGAAAAAAAAAAAAGTGGCAGACTATCACACAAGCTAATTTGGAATAAAAAGGAATGTACTAAGATGGGCGTGGGTTAATATGATCAGTGTACTAAGTGATGTGAGGTCTGTGGAGGAGCTAAACAGAATGGTTATTCACTCTTTCTTGTAACATGAAAATATGTTGACTATTCAATGCAATTATAAGCCAGCAAGCCTAAAATAAACAAAAAGAAGCAATTTTTCCCCATAATATGTAATTAAACTGTGGAACTCATTGCCACAGTATGTTGTGATAGTCAGAATATAAACTGATGGAGAAGGGGATTAGGCAAATTCATGGAATAAATCTTGGCCACAAAGGTCTAGATGAGGCATCCAGCTCAGGAACTCATAAACTTCTGATTTCTAGAAACCAAGAAAGTAAATGAGCAGAAGGAGCATTCACTACCTATCAAGTTTCTGATTCTCTTTTCCTGTGCATCTACTACTGGCTACTGTCAGAAACAGGATATTGGAATAAACAGATAATTTGGTCTTAACTACCATAAAACTCATCACACATTGAAAACAAAAATGGTAGAATACTTTTCTCAAAACAATAAATCTGTAAATACAGAAACAGAAAACTGTTAGGGGTGAAACAAATGTTCTTTTACTCAACAACTGTTTTTCATGAAAAAAATGTTCCAGTAAATGTTACTGACATGCCAGTATATAATTTTTCCTCCTCAGCTGTGGTTAGAAACAGTAAAGCTGAAATAAGTCATCAGTTAAAATATTTTCTATGGATTTATTCTCTGTTGAGAAAAGAGAAATGGATTGCTTGTGTCTGTTACAAAAATACTGGTCAAGTAAGATGGGTAGCAAAAAGTGACCATCTGTCACATGTTATTTTAGTGTTAACCTCGGCCTCATAAAATGGGGCCTTCCCAACTCTCCTGTGGCAGTGTAAAGCTATTTCAATTCTATTCACACCCTCTGGGCATCAGCGTGATTTGGAAACCTAATAAAGTAAGTCATCAAAGAGCAACCCATGTGTCCAGAATTTGTATTACTACACTACGGGGAACCCAAGCAGTGCTATCTTTTAAGCCATATGTCTTCTAAAGCTCCATTTAAAGACAGAGAAATCAATGTGATTTTGGTGAAAAGTACCAAATAAGACTAAGGAAGAAATGGCACACAGGATGCTGACTGTGCACTAAAGTGCTTCTCCCACAGTAGCAGAAATGTACTGGAAGCTCCAAGGGCTGGTCGCTCCACCTTCTTGAATCAGTGGAATCAGCCTCTGTCCTTTATTCCTATATTGAAGGATGCAAAAATGGAACAAGGCTTTTCGTCCCCTGCCCCACATTTAAACTTATTTCCAGGAAGGAGAAAAAACCCCTTGACTTCTGCCCTGCCATGTGACGATGTTAAAAGAGAGGCTTTGCCTATTATCTGCATAGAATACCTTTGGAAAGCCTGTTAATAAGAAATTTGACTTGTCAGGAAGAGACCTGACATAATCCTGTGTTGTGGGCAGTAGTCATTTAGCGTTAACACATAGGCTTAGACTTCCTTGATAGTCATGGGGACCTAGTCATTTTAGCTAACTACAACCATTATTTTCATTCTGAATTAGTGGTTTAATAAAGATTAGATGAACTACATCCTAAAGATGTTAATTTTCCTTCATCAGCTGTAATGGGAACATATAATGTCTAGCTTCGATGTAGCTGTGTATGCTCTGGATGTGTAAGAATAGGTGAGATGAATCTTATGTGTACTGTTCCCCAACTTGCCATGCCTATGTCCTGGAGCAGGTGAAAGCCTTGTGTGATTGTGTAAGGATTCAACACTAATTGACGTGAGAGCCCCTTGTTGAACATGAACCCAGCCAATAATGGGTATAAAGACATGCCTAGAAACAGAAGGGAGATGATTTTCAGGTGACCAGCACTCTCTCTTTCTGTAATCATTGCTCACAGCTGCTTTCTTTTTTTTTGTTGGCATTTTATCCAGTGAAGTGTTAAAAATGTTAACATTTGGAAGATCTCTTTCTGGGTGCTTCCTCTGCAACAATTGCTATAAAAAGGAAGGCTGATCTTTTTTATTAAGGTAATACCTAAAAACCCCCATGTCTTTTCACTATGTGACAAGAGGTCCAGATTCACGGGAAGTTCACCTATAGCAGTGATGACAGACATATCAGTACTTAGACACAGTCCAAGTCTTGAATGAACCTTCAAACTAATTGACTAATTGAGAATTGAGGACAAGCATAGATCAAATTAATAAGTAAATAAGCTGCAACATGCCCTTTAATTCAGTACAATTCTGAAATAGTCCTCAGAATATTGTTCCACTTTCATTACAAATTTAGCTGTAAATCTTTAATGAAAACACATGCATTCTTCAGATTGACATTATTATACCTGAGCTCTTTGAATACGTTCATTTATATAAAAGATCTAATTCCCAAGGAGAGTGTCGGAGCTGCTTCATTCTCTTTGTGTGGTACACAAACATTTCTGAAGCAATATATTCTTAATTTTCTTCATAAATATTAAAGGCGAATGTGGAGCATAGCTAGAGCTGAGTGAAAATACAGACTCAGCATTTGTTAGCTTTTGTTTGAACTCCCATGGACTGGCAGGTTTAAGAGTGATTAGAGTAGG
The DNA here is from genome assembly GCF_947461875.1 of Haliaeetus albicilla. NCBI lineage: Eukaryota > Metazoa > Chordata > Aves > Accipitriformes > Accipitridae > Haliaeetus > Haliaeetus albicilla. The sequence continues at coordinate 21,878,209 of NC_091496.1, read as the reverse complement.
AAACTGAATGTCCAGATTTATAGACTCTTTTCAGTAACATTTTCCTAAATTCTTTTGTCTCCTACGTATAAATAAAATTATGTAGCCTCTCAGGATAGGCAAAACGCAGACAGGAGCGAGCTCTCCCAGTTTGCCTCAGCCTTCAACTACAAGAAAACCATGAGAGGGAACCTTAAGATGGTGCTTAGTGAAAGTGCTGACTCTCGCTGGGGTTCATAATTTTGGACCCTTCTTTGATCTTCTTATGTTCATTGAACCTAGATATTTTTAATATGTGGTCCTAGGGTGAGGACAGGACCTTCTCCCTGGAGAACTTCAGGGATGCCAGGGTTTCTGTATTCTCTACAGAGGGAACTGAAGCAAGCATTTCAAATCTGGTTCATTAGATACCTAAATCTTAGGGGCAAATTAGGTGTCTATGTTAAATGAATTGGATCCTATCCTAGAAGTCCATCTCACTTAGACTTTGACAATACTGCTAAAGGAATCTTATTGTTATTGAAATGCTAAGTCACTCCTGAAAATGAAACTTGTTTTCATAACCATGGGTGATTTTAAAATGTTACCCTAAATGTTTTCTAATATGCAAAATAATTAAATTGAAATACAAAAACATCCAAAAGAATTTCTGAGAATAAAAATAGTTGTTTGCAAAATTACCTGAAACTACACTTCAATACGAATTAGGGAACCTTTTTTTTTGTGAAAAATGTTTCTATCATTTTTCCAAAAGGTATAAAATTATTCATTCTGATCTGCTGCTGTGATATTACTGATATTCAGAATAGGAAGAGTAACACTGGAAAAGATAACACAATGGAACCCTTATTCCAAGATGGGGAAAAGTTGTGGCATTAGTTTTGTTACTTTTACACTGGAACCAAGACAGTTTTTTGTGATTTAAGCAAAGAAAACTAGAAAACCTGTATGTCTGTGGTGTTTCTGTTTTTTGGTTTCATACCAGAAAACTCCTAGTGATACAGGACAAAAAATGAAGTGCTGACTGAACCTTCTCTCCTAAGCACTATGTTTCCTGAGACCATAAACTCTAAACATTTCATAATCAAAGCAGTTGACATACAATTTATCCTGGGTATTTTATCCCTCTGTCTGTGGAGACAGATTACCAGGAGCTGATTGAAAGCCTACTGAAGTCAATATGGGTCTTTTAAATTACATCAATAGGCTTGGAATAGGTTCTTACTTCAAACCATTTGTGGCTCAGAGGAAAGTGTTTACACTTTATCATCACAAACATGTCACAAGTTTGAAAATGACGTTTGCCCAGAACTAGATCTTCTGTGTCACAGGATAGAAATTGTGTTTATATTTTGGAGGAAATGCACAGACTGGAAGAGAAAGAAAAATGTTTTTCCAGGAGATGGGTTTTTTCTTTAAGAAAGGTTTTTTGGACCATGAAAATCCGTCTGGTGGAGGTGGACAGGCACAAGGGGAGCAGGAAATAGAATAAAATATAGTAGGTTGTGTTTAAATTACATTTATGCAAATTATAGCATTGTTTATTCCAACAGCATCAGCTTTGAGCGGCTGTGACTTTTGCTAGTTAGAAATGATCAAAAGTTTGCTGATAATAGCAATCCGTTTTGGTATGGATAATAATAGCAACCTATGCTGATGGGGATAATACAGTTGAAACTAGATTAATTTAAATATAAGCATTTCCTCCATAGATGAATCCTACAGAATATGACAGAGTGTAAGAGTGCAAGAGAAGATTTTTATGACCCTGACAAGTGCTACTGCCACTGGCTTTGGAAGGCTGATCCATAGGCTTTCAGCTAGATCTCTTCTGTGGGAGAGAATGCCTTTTTATAATTGTTCAAGCAAGACACTCAACCAACTGTGAACTGTTGGATGCTCCAAAGACTCATGTTATACAAAAGATGTGCAAATTATAACTTAGTCTTAAAATAGTCTCTAGGGTTTAATCATAATAGCAATACAGGAAGCAACAGCCTCTGCTCTTTGTTTTCAAATCTCCTTAAATCTCTTTCTGTAGTCTGCAGTATATGACCAGCACAAAGTAATTTGTATGGTGACAGTGACAACCAAAGTGAGGAGGGAACTCTATTTATTACAGGGGGAATTCCTTCTACCACCTTTAGAAGCTGCAAGCAGTGCTGGATAGATGCCCTTTAAGATGACTAAGTTCCTTTTCATTTCAGCTTGGTGTTCACTGTTCCTTAGATAAAAAATTTACAGAAATGAAGTGGTGGAGAGAGGTAGCTTGTGCCTGAGATAAGTGGCATGTTTTAGCTTACGTTCAGAGGAAGCTGAGAAAGCTGCCTAAATTCAGGGATTCAAAGTAGATAGTTAAAAATGGCAAATTTTTGCAGGTATTTTTTTCTTTTTTTTTTTGTTGTTGTTAGCCTTTCTCCATTTAATTAAGCTCTGTTGCTTTAAAAAGATATTTTAAAATTTCATTATAATCTAAAGCAGACAATTAGTTATATCTCTGTAATTGTATGAAATTGTGAGTGGGAGAACAAAAGCTTAATGTTGTTTTGGGGAAGCAAGCCAATTGTAAATTTAGCCCTGCAGCTGATTTCTCAAGGGCATTGGCACGTGCCACTGTGTATAGCAAAAGGAACATGACCCACCTAATGCATGCATGATCTCCATAATGGAAAAGAAAAAAGACTAAGGTCTAGTGAGGTCTAACAGAGGGCAGGGACCAGAATTTTGAGCAGATGGTATTCAGGGGCCCACCGGCCGTTTGAAAGCCAGGGAGTGGAGAGAATAGGCAGATAGTAATTAGCAGAAGGTGATAAAAAAAAAGGGCATCCAGGATCCCCCAAACATCTGTTTAAAAGAATAAAGAGCCTGGTCTGACCCTGAGCCTTAATGATCTTAAAGGATACAGTTTAATTGCTTGGAAAAAAAATACACACACACCACGCTGAGCTACAGTGAATCCTGTTTTGGGAGCATTGCAGGAGTTTGTGTAATTATTAATTTGGTGTATTTGTTTTAGAAAGATTATATACAGCATTAAGCCAATAAATGAAGTAGTTATAATCAAAATGCCAACTGTCTTTTCTTGGAATCAGCAAGCTCTTAACAAAAATTTACATTTCAGATAGCTTACAAATTGATATTACTTGCTCTGCATTTTAAAATGGCTATTTTGCCTGCTTGTCATGTATTTATATGGCTACATCTGTCTTTTTTTCCTATTTATTTACATAGAAAGAACCTAGATCCTTAGTTTGTTTATCTGAATTCAAGTATTTTGAGCTCCACAAATAGCTGCTAATTACAGCACCAGAGACCTGACTGCAGTTGTCATCATTTACTAGTGACCCAGTTACTTAAGAATTATTGCTGAACTTAACCAAGGAAAGTGCTGATTCACAATGAGGTTTCTCCTATTTTTTTTCCTCCATTCCATTCTAGCAATAATTCAATACCAAAGTCCATGAAGAAGGGGTCAGAAAGTGTTGTTTACATGCTAGTTAATTCTTTATTTTAGACACCCTTTTCAGAACGTCATTTACAATAAGTTAAAATGATCCTTTTTGCTTTCCTTGCTGTTTCCCAGAACGAATAGCTTAATTCAATGTTATTAAAAAAGCCAAACAACAGCACAGACTTCCCCTTTGCAAACCAGTGGTAAGCAGCAGTGCATTGCAGTAGAAAGATAGGGCTAATGATTTTCTGGAAATGTGTGCTTATGTATCAGTGTAAGTGCATGTCTCAGAACTGATCGTATGGAATATTTTAATTTGCGTTCTGGAAGAGAGGGTAAAAAGCACTTTGAAAAAAATCACAGATGATGTTAAACTGGAAGGTGCTGTAAACATTAGAAAAGACAGAAATAATTCTAAAGGGACCTGAAAGAGATGAGAAACATGAGAAGAAAATAACAGGGTGTGCCCTAAGGAGTTTGAAGGATTGTATGATTAGTAGATGTAGTGCAGGTGAAGTAATTAAACGTGCATGGTTAGGGCAGCTATCTTATAATGCACTGCAGAGGGGTGTTATTTCCCCACTCAGTAGGAATGAAGCTGCCTTAGTACTGCACAATGGTAAAAATAAGTACATTTTAAAATCAACATTTCAGAAATCCAGAAAATCTTCAATGACATACATGGAAACTAAGGATTGTCAAGACAGCAGTTTAAGGATTCTTCATTAAAGCACTGTGCTGAAAATGCCATTTGTCCCCGTTTCAGAGCTGAATGTATATTAAAGATGCCATACAAAACTTGCTTCAAGACCATGGCATATCAGATTTATTTATTTAATCTAGGCCTAGATTTAAACTAAACTTTCATTATAAGCACATCATGAACCCAACAACATTCTGATCAGTTTTCTGTTGATGACTCAAACACTTTTTATTTGTTAATTGTTAAATTCAGGCAAAAAAATGCAGTGAAATCCTACTAGGTTTTATAAAATTCTTTACTGAGAGCCTAAATATATTAAGGAAATACCTGTGAATGTGAGTGGCTTGCCTGAAAAATCTTGACCTACGCACTGTTTCTTTTGGATTATATCTCTGAAGTGAATGGAATAATGGAAATAGATTTATGGCTACAAGCTGATCTCAGCAAAAGTTAGAGAAGACCCCAAGCTCTACAGCGTTCTTCTAAATGCAGAGTAGCATCAGATATGAATGGAAATGGGATTGTGGTAATATTATTTTGCTCCATGATTCATTACTTTTGTAATAAGTCTTCACCACAATCAAAGGAAAATAAATGGGAAATTTAGCACTACGAAATGATAGTGAACTGAGACCTCAATTTTGCATTGTCATCTGTATGGATGCATTCCACAGAACATCCTTCCTTTCCTCCATCTCCTTCCAGCTTGGGAAGGAATCCTGCCTGGGAAACTGCAACTCTAGACAAGAGGTGCTGTGAAATGGTGTGAGCCACACATTGGTAATTAGGTGCAAGTCAGTCTGACAGACTTTGTAAAAGAGCCCACATCAATATAATTTACACTTTCTTGTACTGTGCCCTTTGGCTGAATTAACCAGGAGCTGAAGTGATAAATATAACAGCATGGTTTTGTACAGCAGTCAGTGTAGGAGTGCATCTGCACAAAATGCAGAATTGTTTAAAAATTACACAGGTTTTGTTTCTTCTCATTTGTGATTTGTTCTTTTGGGAAATTTTAGTCCTCTCAAAGGACTAGAAAAATACTTTTTTCTTAAGAAATGAAAACTGCAGTTCTCATGTAATTACTTGGTTGCGAATCCAAGGCATAAAGAGAAATATTAGGAATGGTGAAACTTATTAAACTGGGGAATCTGACCACAATGTATACATTCTGCAAGGGCTAGACGAGAACACACAGCAGCTCCTCTGTGGAAATCCTCTCTGAATTTTCTTCATGTTTTATGAAGTCTTATTTCCTCCATATTTTAATTTTTCCTACTGTTTCTAGGAATTATTACATCTTTGGCCTTCAGTCCTTAAAAATTCAGGGTTTATAACATAAACAGAAAAAGAACATAAAAATAAAAAATAATTTGTAACTCTAATGATATTGCATTTATTTGTTCCTTTTGCAGTTCGGTGGTCTAAACATTTTCCATCACTTCAAAGAATTTGCATAAAGCTTCTGATTTCTCGTGGAAAGTGGCTTTTTGTGATGTGCTTGCATTCTTTGTGTGTGTGTGCCACAGAGGCGTATTTCTCATATCCCCGGGATACAGGCAATGGAACCGCAGGTATAATCTTTATAAACTTTGCAGTGCTTTCATAATGATCAACATTTGTGGCGAAAAGCACTTGGAATATATTTTGATAGTTACAAGAATACTTCAAACGATGAATTGCAAGGCTTTGATTAAAAAACAAAATGTAAGAGCCCCTGATTTTCATTTTCCACATGCCCCCCCAATATCACTTTGGCAGCGAACAGTTACTTTCAAGCCTTTTTCTATTTCCAAAGCATTGGTAAAGGGCGTCGATGTAAATCTGCTTCGGAGTACCTTGGAACTCTTATTTGTGTAGAAATACATGTGAAAATGTGGACACTGGACAGTGTCAAAGGCATATGTCCCTTTGTGGGTGTTACTCTAGCTATGGTTGAAAACAGTCCTGTCATTAGGTTGGTTTGTGTGGTCCTCAGCTCAGTGTGGGTTGGAAGACCTGGCCCCAGGCAGGGGTGGAGGGGATGGGGTGGGCAGGAGGGGGCTTGCACCCTCTCCACCTGGAACCGGGCTCAGAGACGTGTTAGCAGTGGGAGGGACGTGCCTGCTGGTGGGGGTCTGAGGGCTGAGGTAGGGGTAGAGTTTTGGTCCTGCGCCCTACGGGAAGGGGCACAGCCGAGGGAGGTACCCGGAGGGCAGTGCGATATTTTCGGGAGGAGCCCAGTGCGGGGATGAGCGAGAAAGATGCTTTGCAGGTGCTGAGCGGACCACCTGGGAAAAACACTACAGGCTGCTGGGGGGGCTGGCGGGCGGCCAGGCAAGAGCCGTTGGTCAGCGAGGGCCTTGCGTGCCCCCGGGCTCTGCCCTGAGCCTCTGCTGCTGCCTGCCCGCCTGCCTGCCCGCCTGCCTGCCCGCCTGCCTGCAGCTTGCCCACGGCTTCTGCCCGGCAGCCAGCAGGCGAGATCCCTCTCCAAGGTAAGTAAATTTTCCATTTACATAATCCTCTTGGCTGCCTTGGTGAATTAGACACACCTAATACAAGTAGGTGAAGGCTGTCTCAGACTTAGTGGATCAATTTACTGTCATTAGCTAATGACCAGCTAATGACTCCCCTGACTTCACCCTTTCGCCTGCTCTGCCACGGGTGACAGGGAGCCCCGTGGTCACAGCACCCCCGGCAGGGTGGGCAGCAGGGAACTGACTCATCAAAGGCACCAAAGTTAAACACAGGGTGATGGTGCTCAGCACCCCTGGTTAGGTGGAGCACTGTCGGCTTAAAAAGTAGGTCACACGTAATTTGCTGTCCCTAAATTCATTCAAAACCAGTGGGTCAAAGTCAAACGTGACAGGTAAGAGGTAGAATGAGTATAACTCGTGATGAAAGGAGCACCATCTGAGAGACCGGCTACTGCAGCTCGTGTGTAGATGGGGCTTTTGAAGGCTGTTTTTGCTGCATTGTCTTAGTGCAGATGGGACCCAGCGTGAGCTATGGGAACAGACAAGGAAGATGCTAACAGTAAATATTATTAACGCACAGATGCTGTTTGCACTGTAGCTCTACAATTGGAACTGTTCTAATACAGTTCTGCTCTTGTTTTATACATATATATGTTACAAATACGTATACATTAATAGACAACAACAGCAGAACCTTATATTTGGCTAGATAGCAGAAATATATATTTTCATGTCACAGATGTGAATAGTTCTCAAAAAATGCTGCATGTATTAGGCCAGGAAAGACAATCCTCAGTCTGGGCACCAGTTATCCTTTCCTGGTGAGGGATCAGGATGCTCCAGCATTCCAAAATCCTGCTTAGGAGGTGAGTCACTACCTTTACATTTCAAATTAATTTAAATGCAGTTCCTGCTTACTTGGTGTACTCGGTGCTTGGGCTTCTGTGTTCTCCCCACACCTGCTGATGACAGCACTAATCCATCTAAGGGGAGGAAAAAACCCACAGAAAAATGCCAGTACTCAGATTTGTTTGGGATGTCATTAGTCATCAGAGGAAAGTGCGAAATCTCCCAGAGTGAAGGTACAATTTTGATTAGTCCTTAAATAATCAGAGAAAAACCTAACAAAATTTAAGTGCTATAAACAGTATTAGGATGCAGACACTGGAGATTAACTTCAGGGGTTTCAGTAAACAAGGATCTTAAGATTTATATTTCCTACACGCTTATTTTACTTCACCTTGCTTTTTTTTAAAAATGTGTTGAAAGCCATGTAATGCTGAATTGCAATATGTTCCAAGTAACCTACTGTAGCACATGCCACTACCTTGTGTAGCTGTGTTCAGGAAACCTATCTGTACATATGACCTTGGGAATGTACTTGGCTGAGTCCCGTCATGTTGGGTTTATGTGGAGAAAAAGAAAGAAAGTAAACCCACCCCACCTGCCCTTGGTACTCCGTAGAGAATGACTAAAGTCATGGTCCCACAGTCATTAAGTCTAGACTGAGCATTAGTGACCACAAGCTTAGGTGAGGTATGAGCACATGTTTTTACAGCTATGCATTTCTGTTGAATTAGCCAGGGTGCCTGATGTGATATTTATGCTGGCTGACAATATGGCTGCCCAACATGCAAGACTGAGTTACCTCCTAGCTTCGGCTCACTCGGTTGCTGCATTGCTTTTGTAATCGAGGGGCTGTACAGATGCGCTGGGACTAACAAATGCAGCAGACATCTCAAGCTCACGGGCAGCCAGCGGTGAGGAGGCCCCTTGTGAACAACGCGCTTGGGCCCCACAGACCCATGCCTTCACACAGCTCTAGGGCAGACCCTCTGTGTCCGTAGTCAGCCCCATCTTTGAACGCGCCCTCTGGAAGATCAGCATGGAGAGGATGCCTTTGCATCCTCTGTCCAGAGCACAACCAGCTCTGCGGCTTTCCACGTCCTTGATCCCAGCTCCAGGCCTCAGTCCGCTGCCACATGAGGCCATTCTTGGCCTGTGAAGGTTGCTGGTTCCCAGCAGAATCACGTGATGAAATTGTGTGTAAACAGGTTTTGCTGGCAGAAGCGTTGCCTCCTTTTCAGGGAGGGCATGCAGTGACAAAGGATACAAGCCTAGAAGAGAGAGCAAGAGAAGAGCCAGATGTACCGCTAGGCTTTTGTTCCTCTGCTCATGAAACGCCACAATCGAGGCTGAAAAGCACGTGGCTCTGACTCTGTGCAACACCTGCAGCCATGAGAAAAGCAATGCCTGTGCAGAGTGTCATTCTGGAAATATGGGAAGATCATCAGCGAAGGGAGAATGCCGAGGTGAAGAGGCAATGTTGGTGGAGGTCTTTGCTGAGTCCATCTGGCAAAGCAGTAGAGCATCCTACGGTGCTCAATTTAGCATTGAGAAGGCGGCAGCCTTTTTCATTTGGAAGATGGCAGCTCCTGACTTGTATTACTCCACTTTTCCCAGCAGAGAGGTTTGGGGTAGGAATGCTGACATCTACGCCGTATGACTTAGGAGGCAATATTTACCTCTTGTAAGGTTCTTGGTCCATGCCACCTGTGGCTAATATGCATCAAGAAGTCACATACATCAACAGCCCAGGGATTTCCTTAGTTGCTAGGGTCATCACCGTATTCTCTGCCCTTTTCCAGTTCTTATTTTACAAGGAGTAGTTCTCTGTTGTACTGATGGCCATTGTGATTATAAAAAATGCTTTACTGTTATTGTTGACTGCTTGATGACCCTGCCTCTACTGATCTTGCCTTTTAGGTCAGTACACTGCTGCTGATGGAAGCTTCTGAAGATGGAGGGTCTACCCCTAACCCTTGATGACACTCTTTAGTTCTTGATGCACTTGCAAATGTAGTTATTTGCTGGGAATCTGGACTGTTGCCAGAATCTCTTCAAGTGTTATTTCTATGGTATCTGTACAATGGTGTTGGAATACATTTTTAGCCCACTTAAGGGAAGCAGAGGGAAAAAATAGTCAAATTAAGCCTGATTGTGGCTCCCACACCAGGATCCTACTTGCTCGCCATAGCCTAAGCAATATTTGTGGGATCAAAGAGGTGAATGGAAGATGGAAGCAGAAAGCCAACACAGCTACCATTGCCTGCTAAGGATTTTTCATCTGCCTCTGAGAACAGGCAATACCAAATTATAAGGAATATTCAGGCAGACCATTTCAGTGCTAAGTGCCTGCCTGCTGCTTGTGATTTTACTGATAAACATACCCCTGAGCTCCCACAGCCTTCCTCAGGGCTCATCTCTGACTATCCAGGTCCACACGCATTCATTCCCCCAACCCTGCCTGCCCTTCGCCACTCTCACCAGCAGCTCTACATATTCATTAGGCTCTTGACTTTCCCCCTCTAGGAATGGAAATAGAAACTTTTTGACAAATGAGGGAATAGTGTATTTGGTTCAGACAAAACAGTATTGTTATATATGGAGAAGATATTATCATCTAGTCTAAGAAAGTAAGTCTGTAGGTTTTTAGCAATGAAGAATAAGGGAAGAAATACAGGGAAATAATGCATAACAAGTGGCATAAAGACAACATACTTCTCAGGGTTCCTACTAGAATTAAGGAGAAGTAAATTTTTTATTCACCTCTGAAGTGGTCTAATGACTGTTTAAAAGAACAGCAGAAAGCTGGGATGCTCTATGGAGACTATGAATTATAAATGTGAAAAATATCCCATAGCGAGAATTACTTTAAAGTACTCCAATGCATTTCGGAGAGATGCTTCAGAGAAATCGTAAAATACAGTTCTTACTCCAGAATTTTAGAGGTTTTCTAAATCGTGTGCTTAACAGTAGCCACTTTATATCTACTGGCTTAGGAACAGACTGGATCTTTGCAGGATTGAGGCTGAAGGCCATAGTTCTGCAAATGTTTATGCATGAGTAGAGAGTGAGGACTGAGTCCTAAAAATCACAGTATGCTGTGGGTGAGGAAAAAAATGTTGAGGAAAAGCAGAGGAGAGTGATATTTTTCAACCATAAATAATATGGTATCCTTCAAGACAACTCTTTCATAGAAGCTATGTGTTGAAAAGAAACTTCTATTTTCATGAGTGAATGGCATTTTAATATTAAAATATGGAAAAGAAAAATCTGTAGCCATTCAACAACCCTACAATGTTACTGAAAGAATATTTTAATTAAAAGCCTAGAGCATCTCCCATCCGCCTGCCCTGCTCCCGTCCTGAAAAGCACTCTCCTTGCTTTCGTGAGCACAAGCAAATCAACACTCTGTTAGCACAAGGTAACTCTTGTTTGAATTGTGTACCCTGTTGATGCATAATGAGCGCAAAGGAACTGTTCCTAGGGGCGTTCAGATTCTGAGAAAGGAGAGAAATTAAAGTGCCCTGCATATGCGGTCTGTATCCCGTGAAGGGGGTGGGATAAATTAAAAATAAATCAATTTTGTGAATTTGAACTTGATACATAAAAGTCGGGCCATAAAACTATAATTTCCTTCACCCAATATTTTTTATAGCTGAAATTTCCATCTGTGGGGGAGAATTTTTATGGACAGAAGGCTAATGACATTCAGAAAAGATTCTATTACTTCCAAAGAGGTGCACTCAGAGCAGCATGTAGCAGTCCAAAGAAATTTCTGTGACTCCTCAGTATTAGAGATAGAAGAATATAAAATTTTTAAGTCCAGTAAATGAACCAGTAGTGAGAATAAATTTCAGAGCAAGGTGAGGTGAAACAGAAATTGCCAAATTGTTTTTCAAAAACCTACAATAATAAGTTTAGTTGATCTGAAACCTTTAATTTTAGCTGAAGTACATTTATTGTTTGTAGGAATTATTTAATGCCTTTTAACCTTTACTTGTTTAAGATTTGTGACACATCTAGAGGGAGAAAAAAATCTGACATAAGAATTCGGAACTTCATTTAGAAAATTCTAGAATATAGAAGCAAAATATATTGAAAATAACATAATTTTCTTTTTTTTTTTGGAATACTTTTAAATTTTTTTTAGATTTTATATTCACTGATAAATATTGTGAAAGTGATCTGTAGGAAAAGAAACAATGCATTTCTGATAACTGGATTTAATATTATAAAATCTTTTCACTTTCTTTGAAGCAGTCAACAAATCCATGCAGCTATTACTGGAATTTGCCAGAGCTTTCAACCCTGAGTGAAATCCTGGCCCTTTCGGTATCCACGGCAAAACACCGACTGACTTCAGGTTTTAACCCTACCACTGCATCTGCACATCTGAGCCAAAAATAGTAATTTATACATGATAATTAGGCTGGTGAGAGGACACAACAATTCAATTAAAGGAACTGATTGTTAGGGCAGCCAAGGGGAGGGGAATTTATTTTTTAATAAATTAACTTGCTAAATAATGGCACCTGCCATTGGTTACCTGGCTGGTGATTTCTATGGTAGATTTATTGACTTCAAGAGTCAGGCGTTAAAACCTTTACACAGCAGGGATCCAGCAGGTGCACAGGATGCGGAGAACGGACTCAAAAAATGTCAAGGTGGGGAAAAAAGCAGCTGCGGGGTTCCACATCCGATGTGTAAGAGTCTGGGCAGGCAGCTATGTCCCACTGTGGGACAGCGCACCAGGCTGCTGCCTTATCCGTTCCACGTCCTGTGGTTCAGTTCAGCCCCAGCAGCCGTGCTAAGGACTGCCTGGGAACTGCGAGCAAAGCAGGAGCCGCTCATCAGCCAACCCTGATTAACTTTAGGAGAAAGCGTGCTTGTGCCATTGCTTTGCTCCGCTATATTTTTGTCTGAAGAAATTACCGTTAGAATTACTGCGTAGTTTTTGATGGAGGGTCTAACTGATAATACAGTTCTAGTGGATTTGTTTGCTTAGTTAAACAAGTTCACGAAATCTTCTTCCCTTGAAGGCGAAGAAACAGCCAGCCTACAAATGCAAGTCTGCCTTTCTACCCTTTACTTGTTCAAAGTTCTTTGTTCTGATTCACTGCTCTTTCCCTTACTCTGTACTGCAAACTATACTTCAAACAAACAGGTACACTTCACCACCAATCCACCCCCTTAATTCCTTTGGTTGTAGTCTGTGCCATTTAAGACATCAGGTCCAAGAGGCATGGATATTAATTTGAAAGCAGCCAACATACGATACTTACTTTCCAAGAAGGCTGCCTATTGCAGGCAGTATTTAGAATTGCCCTCCCCTGCCTTCTCTTAAAACAGCCCTATTCCTGTCCTAGGGGCATCTCCTAGCCCAAACAGTGCAGCCCTGCCTATGGCTCATTACATCAGGGGCTTCTTAACAGACTCCAACAAAACCAGAGGGCATTTAATTACTTCAGCCTGAATGAAAGGTGCTTAGAAATGCTTGTCTCCTAGAGGTGTGGATTGCTTCTAGACGGGGGTGTGTTTCTGTACTTTAATCCCCACAGCTTGTGTTGGCTGCTTCAGGCCAGTGTGAGCTGGCTAGCTGGCCGGCGTAGTCCCCTGGTGCAGCTGGAGAGGCACGCATTCGGCGTGCTCAGCCGCTGGGGTAAGTCCCCAGGCAGTGACCCTGCACTGAGCCCTGCGGTGCCGTAAGTATCTGTGCCATGGCAAGTCAGCTACTACTGGACAACGAGCATGAACGTACTGACAGAAACTACAGTCTCAGCAATGCTACTGCCCGCAGAGCTGACTCATGGCAGTCAGTTATACCTTGCAGTTATGTTTGTCAACATCACCCTCTTAAATGGCATGGCTCTTCTAAGTGCCTAAGCACCCCTCTGGTAGCTTGCACTGGCTGATGCAGCCATCGTCCCGTTAATTACTCAATAAAAGTCGTGACCAACATACTTAGTATGTACTAGTGTAGAAATATCTGTCGTGGATGGAGGGGTGAGTATGGTGCAGTGCTGAAGGCTCGTGTTTTGGTCTGATTCAGCACTCCCACGATCACGCAGATCTGGCCCTGACTGCGGGTATAAACTAAGCAGAAAGAGCAATGGTGGACTGTATTGTGAGAAACAGATTTGGCACTGGAGACTGAGCAGGTGCCATTACAGAAATAATATATCCTCTTTTGCCCTGCTGCTGTATTCTCATCTTTGGCCATCCTTTCGCTATGTTTAAGATTTGCTCTGCTAAGATAATATTTTAATGTGTGTCCTTAATAGTGACTCAATTTTCTTTTAAAGGAAGTGTAGTGAGTAAAAGTCCCTGTGGTCAGATTCTTAGCGTGAATAAACATTCATACTTGTATTCATTCCACTTTGGGATTGGCAAGTGCCTCCTCAAATACTCAGCAGCTGCCTGAATACACCATGACTAAAAGTTCAAGGTGACGACCCTGTAGCTCTTAATAGATTGACACACACATGACACAGTTCTGACTCTGTTGAAGGTTAGAGTACAAAACACATTAATTGGTATGCTACAGCATTGGATTCCTCAATGTTCTTTTTATCTATTTATTAAAGGTACAGACTTTCACTATTCTCTATCGCTGAGCTTGTGATTTCCTTGCTGTGAAACTCGGCACATTTTTTATTGCTCACTTCTATGCGGAAGAACCGGGGAAGCTGGTGATGTCTCCAGGGTTTTTGTAGCCCTCAACACACTGGAAAATGTCTGCTTCACCCAGCTTACAGTCACACAATAAACAGTCTCTAAACATTTTGCTGTGCCTAACATTTTGCTGCCATAGGCAACCACTTAATCTGCCTACACAGTGGAGTTAGCCCTGAGGGGATGCAGTATGTGTTGGAAAGGACAGATTTATACTAAAACATTAGTTTTCAGGACTGGTAGAAAAAATAGCTGTTCATTTGAGATTTCCTGCTATATTCTCAGCTGTTCCAATAACAGAAGTGTTAAAGATTTCTACAATCAAGGTTCCACATGGATTGCTTCTATAAGCAGATTTGTTTCCACCTCACAATCAGTACTGTATTTCTGCTTTAGGTTCTACCCTTCTATCATATAAGCATCTTCTGTATAAACCAGACTTGAAAGGTACCCTTGTGAACCATGAGGAGACCAAAGTGAAAACCCATGACAGCCAGTTGGAAATGAATTCAGCTCTCATGGTTTGACTCTCCTTTTTGTTTACATTTGCATTAAGTAGCACAGCAGAAGGAGGCACTCTGCCCAGGGTAGAGGGGGAACCCCTCTCCTTTGGGAGGCAAAGTAGACACTGAGTCTCCATTTAAACCTCATTATGACATCAATTCATGTGAAAAAAGAAAAATCACAGGTTTGCGGTTCATGCCTGTAATAAGCCCTTTAGAAACAAGCTGCTCTGGCAATGTAATTTAATCCTTGTTACTTCCATTTTTTTTTATAATTATATATTCCTTTGCCGTAAGAGAACCAGGATTTGTTGTGAATCAGGTCACCCTGTAGCTCTTTTACTTGAATGAAGAACTCACACTGCTTCTTAGAGTCTGTTATGACTCCTCTAATTTAAGACTATTACCTGAAACAGATGTATTTTATTTGGCTTTTTCCATGTTGACGGAGTGTGAAAGCTTGCAAAATGATCTCCAAGTGCCTCTATAGAATAAGACTCATAAGGCTTATTGTGATAAGTGAGAGCAAAGTAACCATAAAACTTCTCAGGCTGTCTGTGCTCCACGTGAGATGCTTGGGTCTCAGTGGAACCCAGCACTCCCACCCAGTGAAAGAAGAGGGGCTTGCTAAGGCTCTTTTATAAAAGATAGATTTGCCAGGAAAGCCTTGTTCTCCCAGAGGTATATTAAAACAGCCATGCATGGCCAGAGCTACTGCATTCCCGAGTCTTAAGAAGGGGCATGCTTCTTGGAAAAATGAGAGCTTTCAGCTCCACAATGTTTTATATGCCCTATTCTTATCCAAATCAATTATAGTTATGATAGCTAATGAGCATGCAGCATGGGCAGGAAAGGTGTTCACTGGCAAAAAGCAGCCTCAGTTTTGGGATTTGAAAAGAGCAGGGTAGTGAATACGTTTCTCTCCCCTACTCCACAGGCTGTGGGCTTGATTTTTAGTTCAAGCTGAGATACAGTCATTACAAATGAATGAGAACAAGTGTGGTTTTAGGCCACCTTTTTGTTTTGTTGTATTTGCACTCTGGCTGGTGGTGGGGTTGGCCTGAGTTACAGCAACTCCAAGGCTAATCTAATTTACACTTGGATTGCCAAAAGTTGTTCTGGCAGCTGAAAATAGTGGCACCTGCCAAGGGTGCAAATGCAGCCCTGTGTGGTTTTTTCTGATCACGTTGCATAGTATAAGAGCATATGCCACATCAACTGCTACTCCTGGAGGCTAAAGCCGTCATAGCTTCCCTTCATCAGCAAGCCTCCAGTCTCCGAGCCATCTCCTGATGCACCTTTTACAATGGATGTAGTAGTCATGAAATGCAGATGTCTATGCTGGCTTTTGTCCCATTCAGAAAAGTTTCACATACCCAGGACATTTCTGATGTTCAGACTTTTCAGGCCTGTGTCCTCTTATGACCAAATTAGCATAAAGGGACCACCGAGACACTGACAGCTAAGAAATCATTCTCCCATCTTGAATCTACAGACCTATGAGTAATGTGACCAGTTCTCTCATACGCCAGTAGATGAAGCTGTTTGCATGTATTAACAATACTTTGATGTAAAAAAGAAATTGAAATCTTTTCTTCAAAGAATATTGTTTCTCTTTTATCTACTTCTCATTTTTAATTCTTCCCCCAAAGTCTGGGATTATACTTTTGTCATGTATTTGTGGCTCTCTGAGAGCTTGCTTTGGTCATTCTGGAAAGTTAATGCATCTGAGCTCACAAATGCTGCTAACAGGCATGGTTCAAGCTTAGCATATGTGTTAGTACAGTCACCTTCATTTTCTGAGTTTGGAGATTTGGCAGAACAAATTAATATGTAATATGATACAGATCTGTGAAACCAGGAGAGGCGTGAAGAATCTGTATTGGGACCAATTATATTCCCTTCCAATACAAGAATTAGAGGTCATTACTTTAAACAAGAAGGAGGCAAACTCCAAATGAACAAATGAAAGTGTTTTTTCGCAGTGTCTAGCTAAGCTGTGGAAATCCTTTCCACATGATTCAGGTGTACTAAAAGCTTACAGAAGTTCAATGGGAGTCTGGTGAAGTTCATCGGGAAAAAAATAAAGGAAATTACTAAACACATAGAAAAACATCTAGCTCAGGAAGTCACTGAACCCTCAGTAGCTGGAGGACTGGAGGTTACTTAGGTCAAGTGTCATTTGTGTTTTCTTGTAGTCTTCCTTAGGCATCTGATTTTGGGCACTTTTACAGGCAGGATGTTGGATTAGATGTGCTTTTGGGCTGATGCATTGTGGCCGCTCTATGTTATATTATGTTACACGTTTTACTACAGATGCCTGCAATAAGTTTGTGAAATACCCTGCATTCCTAAGTCACATGCAATCTTCAAAGGGCCTGCTTCTTCCCATAGACTGTGGGACTAGCCTAAGGTGACAAGCTGAGATTTTTAACCCTTAATTACCAAAAATTAGATGAAGTGAATCCTTCCCTGCATGACAAACATTTCCCAGACCAATGAGTGTTTCTAGTTAAGGGAGATTTGGCTAAGAAAGAGATTGTTCTCTTGCTGTGTTCGTAAAATTCATTTGCACTAATAAAGCTTTGCAAGTAGGAACCTACTCAAGGAATGAGCCCTAAATCAGTCTGAATAACCAGGATCAAACCTTATATTTTAAGTTAGCTAATGGTTCATAAGCAGATTTATATACTATCCAATCAGCTCTAGACTTCTCTGAGCTTTTGGATTTTGGGGGATATGAGGGATATATAGACATGAATGTTTTTAATTTGTCTATGTCAATATAATATCCATCGGTCAAAGATGCTTGTCTAGCAATGTGAAGTAGTCTGAAGGAACTGCTTGGGTAGCCTTCTTTTATACATAGATTTAACAGTCTTCAGAATTATAAACCATTTTATATTAGATGAATAATCAAGTATAATTTACAATAAATTAGAAATTAAGTGATGCTACTAATATAAATCAGAAAAATCCCCTTCACTATTTGATTTCTCTATGAGAATACTTAATAAAAAGTTCACATGACAATGTAAATGGGAAATATAGTGTCTTCACATAGCTTGGTAGTCATAAATGTATGATATTTAACGTCATCTAGGAGCAGAGGAACACCCTGGAACTTAGAGCATCTTAGAAAATGCCTTTTGATACACCTGGCTGACCCATTCTTTGATGGTGACCCTAAGTGACAGAGGAGATAATACTATTACTGTTTTAATTAAAGGTCTCATAGTAATGGTTGAATGCTGACATATTAATGAGGTTTAGATGTAGGTGGAAAGACTCCAGACTTTGGAGGCATCTTGAAGTGTTATTGGCTAATTAGGACATGTGTCCTCCTATGGTCATGCAGCCTTAAAGCTGCTGCAGGGCAGACCTGGGGTGGGGTAGGATGTACTTCAGTACAGATTTCTTGGCAGTAATTTGCTTTGCAACTGTTCCAGATGGTTCACAGCTCTTGCTCTAGCTCTTTAAGCGTTGGATTAGCAGAGAGTATTACACATGAAAAGTGTGTTAGAAGCCTGTTAAGAACAGAAGCTGGGAAAGACTCAAAAGTTAGGAAATGCCGGAAATAAGGTTGTCTTGCATATTTTTACTGCTCTTTCTCTGTGTGCACATTACACAGCCCTTAATTATAGGAACACATTCTGTTTTCATAAGATCCCAATCTCACTCAGTATTCACTGACTGAGCAGCTATTCAGTATATTGTTTTCATTCGTCAATGTCTGGCCTCTCATTTATTTCACACTACTGAAAATTCCCTGTGGAGTTCCCTGTTGTGCTTATCAATGTGATATGTAGCGTTTTCTAGACAGTAATAACTGTTTCACTGTATCTGTGCTGAGAGAAGTGATGCTATTCTCTGTTTCACAGATGAAAAACTGAGCATAGAGGCTGTATCTGAGATAGCCAGTCCTGAATGCAGTGTGTGCTCTCAGTTTTGTGTTCATGACTATTTATTTCCCTTGAAGGGTACATGACTTCCTATGTGAAAGATACCTATTTATTCCTTTGAAACAGGAAACATCGTAGCCCTTCTAGAAGAATCTGAGTGAGATTGTTACCACTCATTACCAATCATGTGCCGTCACTGGCTGTGACTGTATTAATAAACTGAGCAGAACCACAATGTAAAGTAAAACATGGGCTCGACTTGGCTTCAAATACCCCATCTTTTAAGGGCAGAGGACTGTTCTCACCAGAGAGGTCATACAGTGGTGGGAAGGAGAAGAGGGTTTAGCTCTATGGAAGCAAGTTGCACCTTGCCAGTGGGTCAGACAGTGGGCCTGTTTTTTTCACCAAAGTAGATGGAGACATTGGAAGGGATTAATCTCATCTAATTTAGATGCCTGTAATCTTATAACGTAACTTAGGTTACCTTTGAGCTAATCAGAAATACTAACTTTAAACATATTCTTGACAAGAAACAAAGTAGATAGTAACAAGACAAGTCTTGAGGCCTTGAGACCATTCATTAAAGGCAAAGGGTATAGTCAGGGAGATTTGGCTCAGAAGGTCTATTAGACACTATTACTATTCTTTTAAAGAAATTTTAAAATGATGTAATGTTAAGTACTTTTACAACATTTTCTCTGTACACAGAGTATAAAGCCAAACTCTTCTCAGAGGTGCATACTGATAGGATTAGAGGCAACAGAACTGGTTTCTTTCACAGCACAACCCTGAGCTGTATCTGCCATGTGATGCACTCCTGACCCTTGCATAAGAGTGCGGTCATGAGGAAAAACTAGGAAACCCGTGTGTGACTGCAAGCACCAGGGAAGAGAGTGCTGTAATGCATGCCTGGGATGTACCTATTTCAATGTCTTTCTCATTCCCACCTCCATTTCCTCATTTCTCCCTTGTCCAGCTAACTCTTGCCCTCCTTCCCTGGATGCTTAATCAGATAATAAATCAAGTGTCTTCTTCCCCTTCCCTGCCACCCAGTCTCAGAAATGAGATTTTCCATCAATTTCCATTTTCTTTCTCTCATGTAGAGATTTTTCATTATCTTGTTTATCCTACTTGCTCTCCTGCTTCCTAGGTTTTTTTGGTTTTTTTTTGTGTGCTCCACACCCCAGACTCCTCATTTGATCCCAACCTACTTTCCTTTATCTCGTGTTGAAACTTGTGGAAAAGGGCGAATTTTCATAGAAACAGAAGACACAATTTGTGACTTGCCTTACCAAATTACAAACTGTCGATCCAAAATATAGATCACCCTCAGCTACTGAAAGACAGTTTAACAAAGGTTTTAGCATAGGCAAAGTAATATATTTTTCTCCTTTAAGAAATATCTGATGTACTCTTAGGAAATTTGAAGACATGCCTTTTTTTTTTTTTTTTTGTACTGAAACAGACAGTCAGCAGGGAAAGCTTCCAGCTCAGTGGTTAAAAATTGGCAAAATTATAAGCAACTTAAGATATGGTCTTATAATGGGGCATGCCAAGTGACTTTAAATCTAGAGAGAGTTACCAGGGTTTAATGAGAGCTACCATGCTTTAATGCACTGTTTATGTCACCCTGTAGAAGACCAGAGTCTGTTACATCTTGTGCATTTATTATGAGAGGCATTAGTGATGAGTGAAAATGGTGTGCCATTCCTCACTCTGATGCACAGAGGGAAAAGCATGGTAAATCACATGAGCAGCTGAAAATGTGCCAGGCAATAACTAGGAATAATACGGCCCATAATCCTGCTGCAGTAAGAGTCAGTTCACATTTTTGGCAGTTCTGGTTGTCCTCTGTTGCTGCCCCTTCCAACCCATGGCAAATTAAAACTGTTCATAAACTCTCCATAATAAAGGTGTCTGATTTTTTTTTGTCTGGCAGTATGCTTCAGGAGCCAAGTTTGGTACTACTTTAATTTACAGATTAAATTAATGAGAAACAAATTTCAAGCTTGGAAGAAATTTTCCCCTTGTAAGTTTATTACATAATTTTCCATCATGGAGCATTTATACTTTCTTACGGACAAGTTCGTACTCCTATTGGTAACACAGTAGGCTTTATTTTTAAAATAAGCTTACCAGATGAAAACTGCAGCACCATGAAACATTTCTGTTCTTCCCCAAATTCCAACTTGAACATCAAACAGTATAGTTAGTTGCTAACCTTTGATGTCTTGTTCATAAGCAGAAAGACCTGCTATTTACCTTCCTTGGTACTGGTATCTTTCTGAGACCTACAATGGAAATATTTTAAGACTTCAGGAACATGAAAGATTAATGCCAATTTTTATTTATCATTTTGCTCAGGTAGCATGAACCATCAGATAGAACAGTTAACTAATTCCTTAAAGATGAATTGAAGACATTGGTTGATATATGACACACTGATCAAACTGCACAGCACTTACTGGAAGTAATGCAACTGAGAAAATCAGTAATGGTTTTATAAAGCCGCCATAGAAAATCCAATTTATGTGTAGTGGTTTTGGAGTTTGTTTAATAAAATTAGAATCTTAAGAGAATATTAAGGTATTTCAGAAAGGATTAAAAAATCTCTCACAAAATGATCACTCCTGCTATCTTTTGTTGGATATGTTTTTCTAAAATATAAATTTTAAATCATCTCTAGACAAATACCCTGCTGAAGTGTACCTGTTTACTTGTATGCAAAGAGAGGTATGTTCCCCTCTTGAACAGTGCACAGTTTCTGTGTAATAACTTCATAACAAATCAGTATTTCATTGAACCAAGGAAAAGAAAGTGGTAGTATTCTGTTCTATGAGAGTGACGGCAATGGTTCTCCAAAGTTTGTGTCGCTCCTATGTTTCAATTAGAAGATTACTGTATTTTTTTTAATATGGGGCCAAATGTTCCGTAAAAGGGCATGTGCATTTGCACAGTTGTATTCATGTGTGCCAAGAGCTCCTAGCTCTCTAACATACTGTTTGCCTGCTCAGATACTAAATATGTGAATGTAGTTGCAATAATCATGGACATATCTTTTAGTGTAGTTAAATATGTGTCTTAAGTTACTTGGCCTTGAGGAAAAAAGTCTTATACTTTTATACATTGGTAGTTTATTGATAGCATTTAATATGATTAAAAATTATATTAATATGACAAATTGTCACTTCTTTATTTACTGTCTTTTAATAAATATTTCTCTTTCTGAGGCTTGATTTCCATCCCCCCTGAAATACTTATTTCAGCTCCTGTACTCAGAGTCCATAGTGACTTTGTACAATGATTAAAGAGCTAAGATGTTCTGTTATGGTGGATTTTACATATAACTGTGGCAAGGCTGTATTCTTTTCTTACTCTTTTGCACAGAGTACACCAAGTTGCCCCTTCATTAATCCCAAATCAGGTCCATATAGCTGGTGTTCTCCCTTCTTGTGTTGGTATGTGGAAAGTGGAAGGAACAAGTACCACTGTAGCAGAGTGTTCATCACTGCATGAACAGCCCACTCCCACTTTAAATTAGTCTGTCCTCTGTGAAGTACTCAGACATGAAGGACAAGAAGTGTTTTTTTTCTTCCTCCCACCTCTAGAATTAGAGTTCCCCTTGCAATCTCTTCAAAGAATAATGCAACAGTCTTCTCCACCTAGCTTGGATTTCATGATTTTACACGTGATGTACTGCAAAAACACATAAGTTTATACTAGCACAAAATACTGATCTCATACAAAGATAATTTCAAAATAGCAAAACCACAGCTATGTCTTCAGTATTTAGAAGTTTTTCAAGACAGTACAAAGAGATGGCATTTGGCAAGGCAAATACTGAGGGTGTTGGAAAAGATACCTTTAACGTTGTCTTAAAAATGTCATATTTAACTTCACAGTTACCATTTAAATTGCTAGCTACTGCAATAATGTGGTCAGTGAACACCAACTGGATGCGTTAGTTATACAATATTCAGCCACCATATGTGTAGGGATATAACAAAGTCTACTACCAAATAAACAACCCTTTACTTGAGTGAGACAGCTCAATAGAGAAGTTTCTCATGTTACATGGGGTATGCCATGTAGACCAAACGTACATTGCGTTCATCAGTTTTCTGTGTGGGTTCGACATCTGACTAAAATGGCTAGAAGAAGTGAGGCTAAAAAGGTATCTCCCTGTCACTCAGCCTGTGCTGTGTTGTTTGTGTTGTGGGCTCTGCCAAGGAAATGCAAGATATGCAACTCTCTCCATAGAGTGCTTTGCTCTGCAGTGTTTTAACAAAAGGCTTCCATGAAATTCTCTCTCTCCTGTTGGCTTGTGATAAACTGCATGTGTCAGAAGTTGCAAAGGCTTTTAAAGAGGATAGCTGTGACTGCATAGCATCAAATAAGGATTTGCCCATGTAAATGAAAGTTAAGTTTTTGCAACTGCAATCAACAGGAGTGGCAAGACACCTGGTAAACTGCTTTCTAGCAGTTTGACCTTAGTAAAAATGTTCCAATTTGATTGTGAAAGAAGTTAATTGGCTATATTGATTAATGTGCAACCTTCATTATGTACAATTGCTGAGTACCTGCTAGTACCAAAAGATATCTTTCTCGGTGGAGGAAATTTCTGCATTTTTCAAAGCTCAACCAATCATGTAGAAAAAAGCTCCCTGCTATGTGGAGTTACTTGTGAGGACTGTATACCTTTGGGGAAGTGATTTAGCTGATTCAGCAGAGATAGTGGGCTTCAACAGAAGAAAATTGCTCTAATCTTTCTCTTTGTATTTAACTGCAGAATTTTAGTATGAGACCTGGAGAAACCCAAGAAAAAAAGGACAGAATATTGATAAGTTTCCAGATATAATAGCAATGAAAACTATAAATCTTTTGACAGAGAAATATTTACAATGCAAAATGATGAGATATATTTATTTTATATTACCTGCTCAATGGTACTCATTTTAGAGAAAATTGTTGATGTTTTCACTCTTTTTTATGCCTTCTTGGAGTAGACTGATACGTAATTACTGCATCCTAAGGTATAGCTTATTTGTCATCTATAACTTGATGCACCAGCAAACTAATATAGTCACAACAGGAAAATGATTAAGGATTTTTTAACAGCTAGAATGTGATCATTCTTCATAATTTATCCACTTTCACTTCCAAACTGGCTTCCCCAAGACAAATAGACATTTGCACACGATGCAATAGATTTTGAAGTGATTGGGACATTCTTCACTTATCTCAATGATAAATTTCCTCCTGCTTATGGATTTCTACCACCTGCACATCTTTCAATAGTTTTGTTCTCCTGTGGGATTAAAAGCTTATTTAAGGGTACTAAGAATAGTCTATACTCCTTGAGTTTAGTTAAAAAAACCACAGGATAATTTCATTTACTGCCAATGAAATTATGGCTGAAGTTCTTGGGCTCTCTTTTTAATTACATAACATTTATACAATAGCAGAAAGAAGGTCTTAGTCAAGTCAGGGTCTTACTGAGAGAGACACTATTCAAAGACTCAGGAAATATCCCTCACATTAGGGAGCTTAAGCACAGATCTACAAAATATTTAGATCCTTACTTTCCATTAGAATTCATAATAGGTGTCAGATTTAGCTCACAAATTAAGACACCTGAAGTTGTATGTCTGCATGTACACGTCTTCCTATGTGCTAGGTGCCTCCACCTCGCTGTAATCGAAATTAATGGATACTAGCTCTATGCCTCGTCTGCTTGAAGATGGACATGAAGTACCACTTGAGATGATCTAGAGTATCCCAAGTAGACTCCAGCTGACAATATGGAGGGACTCAGACCTCCTGTAGGAAGTGGCATACTGCCAGTGTCTTGGAAAACCCAGGGAATCTCAAATGTGTTGGATGATTTTGTTCAGCCAACTGAACCAAGCCCCTAGTTATCACAGCCAAAAGAGTACAGAGAGTTATTCAGCTGACCAAATTTTCATATCTACTTCAAATGCCTAAATTTAAACATCCACATACCTTTGTGGATCTAGTTCTTTCCATCTGAAAAATACACTTGACACCGCTTTCCTTTCAGTTTTATCAGCACATGGCATTTTTTTCAGCTCTTATAAACAGCCATTCCTGTTACCAGCAAGTGAGGCTAAGACAATGAACAACTGAGGTTGCCAGAATCCTCAAAACAGGGTCACCTAGAGCAGGTTGCTCGGGACTTGTCCAGTTGGGTTTTGAATATCTCCATGGATAGAGAGTCTACAACATCGCTGGGTAATCTGTTTCAGTTTTTGACCACCCTCACAGTAAAAAGTATTTTTTTTATGTTTAAGTAGAATTTCCTGTATAATAGCTTGTGCCCATTGCCTCTTGTCCTTTCACTAGTCACCACTAAGAAGAGTCCTGCTGCATCTTCTCTACTGTCCCCCATGAGGTTTTTATACACATGGATAAGTTACCCATGAGCCTTGTTTTCTCTGTGCTGAAAAGTCACAGCTCTCTCTGCCTCTCCTCATATGTCAGTTGCTCTAATCATTTAATCTTTTCCGTAGTCTGAAATCACTAGGTGTTTGTTCCTTCTCTTTTTAAAGGAGCTGTATTGCTCTACACTGCACAGTTTCAAAACATATTTTAGTCTGAAATTTCCCTTCCAGCATCTGTGAAGAGCAAACACTTCCACTTTTAATTATTGCTTATTTTCCCTGATTTTCACCTCTAACCATAGGTTCCTAGTTGCCAAAATGTCCAAGGAAGTTGGAAGCACTCCTGAAATGCCTGGCTGATTTTTCAGTGTTCACAAGACAAATTGTTTTTTTTGGGGTATTTTTTTTTTTAAACCCCCTTGGTGAGCTTGGGAAGAGAAATTATTTTTATGTCTCAAACAATCTGCAAAGAAGCTTTTATATGTAATTTTGAACTTCTCCATTCACAGGCTCTCTTTCCTCCTCAGTCCAACTATTACCACCTTTGCCACCAACTAAGCTGCTATTTAAGTGGAGAAAGATGAAGAAATAAATGCATAATACTTGCTGATGATTGAATGGGAATAAGTATAATTTGTGTAGGTTCCCTACAAAAACACTTAACAAATAATTCTTTGAGGTATAAAGACATAGCCTCATTAAGTAACAGTCCATCAGGGGCCATTAATAATACAAGAAATATGTTAAGCTGCCATTGGAAAGACTTTTGTCAACCTTTTGACCAAATCATGTTTAATCAAGTTAAGGGAAAATTGTTACTAGGTAAATGCAAATCACTCAGATCCCAACTTCTCTACCCCAGGGTGGCTGATGAGCTTAATGCATAACCAAAGGGTCTTATTCTGTCCACTTTCAGTTACTTAATTTTAGCTGTTGTGCTTGTGATAGACTTTTAGGATCAAGAAAACAATGACTAATTCAGTCTGCTATCTACCCAAGGTTTTGAAAGCTATCTTTCCACACTGGCAATAGAAAGGAATTGTCACAGCATCT
The DNA here is from genome assembly GCF_947461875.1 of Haliaeetus albicilla. Lineage (NCBI taxonomy): Eukaryota > Metazoa > Chordata > Aves > Accipitriformes > Accipitridae > Haliaeetus > Haliaeetus albicilla. The sequence goes on along the minus strand of NC_091496.1, from coordinate 21,852,243 downwards.
CCTGTGTGAACCTATGTTTAGGGAACTATTCCGGGGGTTGAATCTGCAAAACTAGCTATATGCATCAGGGTTTGGAGATTACCATCAATAGATGATATTTGTGAAATACATTCAAAAAGCTTAAAACTTCATTTTACAGTTAAGTGTAACTTTACTTTGCAGTTAACTGCCTTTTTTTTAAACTGACATATAAGTAATCTAATCCTATAAATAACACATGAGTGAATAATAAAATGTTTCCCTGGTATACATGCAAACAGGTTAATTCACAGGGAGTCTAGTAAGCCTGACAAGTAGGAAGTCCATGTAGCAATGAAGGAAACACTATATCATCTCTGGAGTCTCTCCTTCAAGCGATTATACCAGAGTCTTCTCTGGATTCTAATCAATATTCTCAGCATCCCTGTAAATTACAAAGCATCTATTTTGCTGAGCCAGGTGTAAAAAGGTAAGCAATTTTTATAGTACAGGTAGGGAACAGATGTGAATAACTTTTTATAAATGGGGAAACTAAAAGGTGTGTTCTCATTTATTTATGCTTCAGTTCACTTCTCATGTTATTTTGGCCCTGGAAACATGCAAGGGAGCTAGTACCTTATAAGAAGCAGAATCGTTTTTTGAATCCTACTTAACTCCTTTTCTTTATGGAATTTTGTCAAGGCAGGAAGTGAAAATAAAATTAAACAAACTGTATCTAAAGTATTTGCCATTAACTTTTTTTTTTTTTTTTGTGATAGGTTGGTGACATTTCTTATGTCCTAGAGCAGCCTTAAAAATACTTTGAAAATAGTTCATTAATTCTTTGATGGCTGAAAGGATCTGTTTTTTTTTTTTTTTTCTCAGTTAGTTGGCAAAACAGATCTGACTAAGGAAATTTCCTCTCTTCATTTCCTGTATGTGTATATTCACCTCTTTTAGAGAAGATGGTTTCCTGGGAATCAATGTTTGTCACCTTTCTGCTAAATCAAACTTTGTGCTATGCATTCTGCTCTGAAATTATGCCAGTTGAGTTTAAAGGGGTAATATTTTTTTCTGCTAATTCTTATTTGCACATTAAAAAAAGATGGAGTAGGCGTTTCAGAGAATTTCCAGGTGAAATTCACTAAATTGCAGGAACATTTGAGAAATTACTGGGAAACAATGTAATGACAGTGAATTTGCATGTAATGGTACAGCAAAGTTACAACAGTGGAAATTGGGTATAATATCATTTAACAATTTTGATCATTTTATGGGAAAAATATTTGACAACTTGAAAACATATTTTTGTTTTGCTCACGTTCATGGTCAGTGAAAATTCCTGGAAGCTGGCATTAAATTGTCTTTTTTTGTGCCAGATATCCCATGGCAGCCCTCACCAAATCCCAAAATATGAGAGAATGCATGCATGTTAAAGACCCCATGCTTTTACTATTTGTCTGTAATTTGAATCATAGGTGCTCCAAGCTGGGATAAAAATAAATTTTGTAGTGGTATATTAATGAATCTGTCCTGAACAATTATCTTAAAATGATGAGGATATAAATTAAATTCTTCTCCACTGTTTTGGAGGAATCTTCCACTCAATTCAACTGTCAAATCAAGTCAAATGTCAGCATAATTGGTTGCAAAGTAGTCCTTAATAAGTCCTTAGTAATCAGTATTTCAACTGTCAGTCTAATTTAGTGTGACTGCAATGTTCATAATTATAAGAAGTTTTAGAGCTGTAGTTAACAACTAGAGAGGCAGGGGGGCCCACAGAATGCTTCGGTGAGCTGTCAAGAGATCAGAAACATTTTAAAATTTGAATGTGCTTTTAACCACTTTACTGTATAAGAGGAGTATGTTAAATGTCATCTTTAAAGGCATCTCTGTGATAATAGCATGGACCCAACGAGATGTGAATAATACAATAATTCGCTGCCATTTTACTAAGTGATATGATAATAGCACTGTGCCATTACTTGGAATACTTCTTATTAAGTGCTTGCAGATTAAATATCAAATGCCCTATTGTTCTACCTAAACAACTTATCCGTCAATTTTATGATATTTTTATCCAAAAGAAAAGAAAATTTTAAAAGTTACCATAGGGTTCCTATAGTAACAGTTTTGAATGGAACACAGTCACTGTGCTGATAACGGGAGAAAACAAAACAAAACAAACATTGCTGAATTAACATAATAGGCACCAAGCGGCAGGAAGATTTGCTTGTGTGACCTTGGAATCTCTGACTGTGACTTGCCTCTTATTTTAATCCAGCTCCAATTCAATGAAATAAAGTATAGCATTTAGTATAACCATAAAGAAGGCTGCAGATGTGATTAATTTACAGGACTGTCTCCCCTTCCTTTCTTGTGGTATTATTTAACACTGTTTAGCAATTGCATGAGATAGATGATTCTAGTAGAATATGGAGTTGTAATTCCTTGTATGCATTTCCAGAGCACCTAGAACACAAACAGTCAGTTAACTGTTGTCACATGTTGCTGAGATTTGCTAATTTTTGCCAAAGCCCACTGGCTATTTTAGAAAGTCCACTCAGCACATCTCCTTCAGTGTTTGGGAACTGGGAGAATATTAATAACAAAGTACTTCTTAGGGGAAGATAGGGTGGAATCATCTGATCAAACTTAGACCTCTACAATCTCTAGCATCTTTAGGTTCTGGAAGACAATACACAACACTTCTACCGTACAATTAGTCTAGCCACTTTAGAAGTCTACTTGCAGATGCAGTGGATAGCTCCTTAAAAGTACGTGTTCTTTCCATCAACCACAAGTTAGGTGAGATGAGTCCTACACCTACATGTAATCTTTGTGATGCCTAGACAATACTTTGTTCCAAGACTTAGCTTGCCCTTTGACTAGCTCCAGGGTATATACCGCAAAGATTTCTAGGGCTCTATCACAGAAACACAAGGGGACATACTCATAATTTAGATTAGGCTACCTTTTGCTGGATAGGGTGTGATGCAGTAGAGACTGATATCATTACAGGAAGACACAGAATGGATAAATTAGGCACCAGTTTTTTGTTTTGTTTTGTTTTGTTTTTCTCTGAGTAAGCTTGTCTGACACTATGGAGAAAAACCTAGAGAGCTCATTCTCTGAGTTTAGATACCTGGTTCATGGCCATAGGTTATGTGATGCCTCCTGTATCAAGAAGTTAGTCCTGTGTAACTGTAAGCATCTAACTTGCTTCCAGCATTCATACATACACATTCTGTATTGGAAATAGATTTTAAAATTCATTGAAATGTCTGAAAAGAAGGTAACAGTAGGAGATAAACATGAAAAATAAAACTGAAAAGTTTCAACTGTAGTGTAAGCAGGATCATACTATGCCTGCAGCATTGACACAAGGCAGAGGCTGCAACATATGAAGGTGGAAGAGATGTTTTCAGAACTTTCTCCCAATAATTTACAAGTTTTTAATCAACTTTAAAAAGAACTTTCCACAGTTAAAAGTGTAGATACAGTAACTTTGTGTGTATTTCATACACCTAGTAGTCACAAGCCAAAAATAAGCAAATAGTTCAAATTGCCTATCCCTAGGTTTCAGAAAGACTTCATGAAGAACTTTAAGAGTTGAGTTATGGTGTCAAGAAAGTTAAAAAAACCCAACCTCCTTACTTGTAATCATTTTTTACATTAAATATTTTAGGCTTTTTTTTAATAGGTAAGCAAACCCCCATGAATTTCTGCTATGACACAAGCTGCAAATGGGAATCATAGCAATGTGTATCAAACTGATGAGAACTGTGGATGAGTTGTGAAGATAGTGAGATGTCCTGCTAAAGTGGACGAACTTTCCCTTTAAAGTCTCATTCAGCTTCTGCAGTAATGATGGTAATTTCCAAATGAGAACATCGACACCTATCGTTGGTAGAAGTAAGAGCAGAATCTGGCTCATCTTTTACTTTTAAAAGTCTTAGTCTTTAAAATTTCCTAGAAATGTTTGGTTTAGCCTCTAAATTCTGTTTAGGCCATCTAACTTATGTGGAATAGGCTGAAAAACTAAAATTAAATGATTAACTCCACTAACATTTCATAATTAGTAATGTTTGGGGCATCTTTTGATGCTTTCCAACAGTAGGTCATGTTCCTGTTTGAGAACTGTCAGAGTAACTTTAGCACATATAGAGAGTAGTAATAATTATAGTGCATTACAGAACTCTGTTTGCTCCAAGAAAAAAATCTCACAGATTGTGGAATGCACTTATCTCTATTTAAAAAAATTACTTTCTGTGCTTTACTTAAAAGACTTGACTGCTTTTTTTAGACAGTACGGAAAGGGTTTTATTTTAACTTGTAAAGCCAAATACAAATGATACAGTTTAGAAATTGAATCAGATTTAATTGCTTTTGGTGCCAGATGGTGTAAAGCTGTCAAGTTTATGTTTTTTACAGTAGATGTTTCTTTCAAGCTGATAATATAATCATGTGAAGCCATTTTTTCCTGATTGTCAATATATCTATCTAAACATTACTGCACAGAAGGGTGTTCTTCAGGCAGTGGGGTAGCGTGGTGGGGGTCTGTCCATGCAAAAAAACAGCTGGCAGCTGAGGAATGTTTTTTCCTAACCCCGCTTTGATGTGTTGTAGCAATTCAGCCAAAGACGCCTACATTATACCACTTAACTTTTTGGAGACGAACCTGCAGCATATAACTTCCAGCTGTGAATCTGAGATTCTCTCTGGGATGGGAAAACAGGAAAAGGGAGCAAGATGGGAAGAATCCTCATGTATGATTTTCTATTCATAAGTTTGATGTATAAATCCCAGGATTTTAAAAATAATAATATTTTTAAAAAAAATAGCAAAAAAGCTTTCTTCATGTGACTATGCTGTATAGATATAAAAAGTAAAAACAACCTTGCTCCCTAAAGTTTGTTAACTTCCTCCTGAAAAGTTTGTTACCTTCCTCCTGAGCTTTCTCTTCAGTTTTAGATTTAGTAAGTATGTTAACATTTTGCTTTATTTGAAAACTTGGAAGGGATTCTTAATATTCTTGAAACTGAGCAGTTGACACAATTATAAATAGTTTTATAAATGTTGTTCAAGGGAAAGTATGATCTGTTATATCTCAGATGGATAGATACTCATTGTCACAGTGCTACTGCAGAGGTGGTATCTCTCTTGTAGATACATTTTACTTGCCATGTCTTTGAGATTTGAATAGCTATATTTATGCAAAGTTTTACATGGTCAGAATATGGAGGGATTATTTTTTTCTAAAATCAAACTATTAAGTCACAGGAAGCAGAAAAGCAAAACTCCAGTCCTCTGTGGTGATTCATGCAAGTGAAAGGCTGTATTTGAAATAAATCTTACTGAAGCCAAGAGAATTTTTATGGTCAGAATACAGCCCACATGGTTCTCAATGTGAGATTGCTTTGCTAGATTTTAAGCTATATAAAATGGCAGTGCTGTAGAAACATGAGCCTCTTACGATTAACACTGTGTAATATTTCTATACTTTTCTTTACATGTAAGTCGGTCATAATTTTGTTTCATGCATTTTCATTTGTTTTTATTTTGTGCAATTGTTAGTAACTTGTTTCTACAGACAAACATAGTCCATTATATAATTAAGAATGGTACCAGAGTGCAGATCTTAGGAATAAATTTAAAACTTACAAGTACTTTCACTTCTAACTGAGGTTTTGCAGGCATTTCTATTACGCTACTTTGAAGATAATCAGGATGATATAGTGGATTACTGACTGTTTAAATGGCTATCAATCAGGTAAAGCAAGGCATAATCAGGGTATATTTAGGGTTAGGTTTGTTCATTCTCAATGTTTATGCACTCCATTGCTAGAAAACCTACCAGTAAAAAGTTGAGGCTAAGGCAACAGCCCCCTTTTAAGCACATGGATTTGAAGCCATAGGGTTTCCCTCTTCCACCCAGAGCTGTAGTAGTGTTCCAGCCCTGGGACCCTGTATGAGACTTTCTGCCAACGGCACGGCCCCACCAGCTGGGGCTGTGGGGTGGGACTGCGGCCCCAGCACATAGCATGGCACTGCAGGGACGTGTACGCCGCACGCCCGTTTGTGGGAGGACGCGAGGAAGGGAGCAGTTGTGTGTATTTTGAGGTAGACATGGAAGATCTGACCAGTGACAGGGGATAGCCTCAGGAGTGCAGCACCCACTGGAAGGGCTGTTCTGGACTCAGGCCTGAAAATCATTGCTGGATGATGAATCCTAGGATGGTAGGATCATGGGATAGTTCAGGTTGGACGGGGCCTCAGAAGGAGTCAGTTTGAGCTTAGACCCAGGTGGCTCAGGGTCTTATCCATTCTGGTCTTGAAAAACCCCAAGGATGGAGAGAGACTGCACAGCCTCTGTGGGCAATTTCTTCCAAGGCTTAACCATCCTCATGAGGAAAAATATTATCCAGTCCGAACCTCTCTTGTTTCAACTTACATACATTGTGTCTCATCTGCCCACCGTGTCCCATTGTGAAGATCCTGGTCTGCCTTCTTACGGTCTCTTGTGGATGCTGGGGGACTGCTCTTCGGGCCACTCAGAGTCATCTTCTCCAGGCTGAACAAGCCCATCTCCCAGCTGTCACGGCAGCCCTGTGCTCAACCTGATCCAGTCTGTCGATGTGTTGCCTTGAACTGGGTGACCAAAACTGGGCACAGTGCTCTAGCAGTGGTCTAAGGAGTGCTGAGTAGAGGAGGATAATCCCTTCCCTCGAGGTACTGGCCTTGCCTCTGCTAATGCAGCCCAGGAGACTGATGGCCCTCTTTGCTGCCAGGGCACTGCTGGCTCACGCTCAGCTTGCTGTCCATAAGGGGAATTTAAACAGCAAAGAAATGTAAGCTGGGTTTCTATTTTTAACTAAATATTTTACCTCTCTCCCTTACAAATGTGGTCTTGCAAATGTGAATTAGAGACAAATGATGTCTGGAAGCTGAACAGAGGAAACAGCTTCATTTTTGCCTTCAAAACAGCTTCAGTTTTTCCTGGGTAGTGTCCTTTATATATCTGTTTAAATGTCTTCCTTTGAGAATGAGGTTGTATGTCACCCAGTTACCTGTATGTTAATGAGCTTGGGGGTTTATATTACCCAGCCATCAGTCTTCCACTGCCTTTGTGACAACTTCATGTGCTGGTTTCAAGAAGCCATTTTTATGAAGGAAAAAAGGTAGAAACAGGTAACTTCCCAGATCACCCCCAAATCCTCAAACTAGCTCTGCTATTTGGAGCCTTGATCTGGGTCCAGCAAGAGAAATATCAGCTGTCACGACAGTGCCCTGCATCATCTTAGATTCATTGAGTCTAGTTATGTAACTAATATTTTATATTTCAATATAATTCAAAATGGCAGGAGCATTTTCATTTTCTTTGTGTGTGTTGCTTTTACAGCTGCTATGTGTGACTGCTATGGTTTTCCCGTATTTTGTAGAGTTTCGTATGTCTTCTGGGAAAATTAACTGTGTGGTAGTAAAGAGTGCTAGCACATATGTCAACAAAAACAAGTATTTTGGAGATGATCCTTTTTATTTTTCTGAATGACATGGATTGTTTATCACAATCTTTTAAGACTTCAAAGGTAAAATCAATATTAATCCCCTGCTGAAAACTAGAAGCATCCATTTTGTCAAAGGGTTTAATCTGCCATATTTGACACAACTGCCAATTTAATAAGAAAGCATCATTAATACCAATGAGGACAGATGATCATCTGCCTTTTTAAAAAATCATGTCTTGAATTGATTAATGTTCATATTTTGGAGCAGAATGCTTATGTTGTCATGTTCCATGGTCTGGACACAATTAAAGCTTTACTTTTTTATTTGAATCCTGTTGCAAAATGGATTTAAGCTGCATCAGCAAGGAATAAACATTTTTTAAACTCTGTATTTTAAAACCTTTTAGCTTCTTGAAAGTGATAGAACTGCACCATATCAAAGGGCACAAATTTCAGAAATTACTTTTTCCATACTTATGAAACCTCTTGTTTCTTAAATTGATGTTATGTGCATTCATTTTTTTTTTTTTTTTTAGCTCTTCTGGGGAAGGGGAAAGTTTGTGGTTGACTGGGATTTTTTTGGGGGGACTTGCAATACAGATTACCAAATCATCCACAAATATTTATGTTTTTTTAGTTTGTCCTTTCTTTAATGTAGATCAGGAATGCAAACCAACCTTTTTTTATTCTTAATTAACGTGTATGTTTCCACACTACGATGAAATTCACTATTCTGATGCCTTCAAATTTCAACGCAACATTTTTTTTATTTACCAGAAAGTCCCACGTAGTTACCTCTATGTAAAGTAACTATAATCATTTAAAATAATCACTTTTCAATCTCACAATTAATGCAAAAGGTAGAATATGCTTTATTACGAACCTATGAAGTGTGTGACTCATAGTGCAAAATATCAAATCAAAATACCTGGAGTAACATATTAATGTTTACTGAATTTTAACAAGGTCACTGATCTAATCTAAAAGAAACAAATTCCTTAACACACATTGGCATCCTCTTTCTTTGAATCCTTCTTAGTATTTAAATAATTTTTAATAAAAAGACATTGAGCAAATTATTTTCAGCTATAATCATACAAACCTTTTGTTCCATTACAGTTACGGCATTCTGAATTAAGATGAGCTTTTGTCCTTCACGCATTTTGTTGAACTTGCAGGTTTTTGTTTAGCTAATAGGGTATCCTGAACTATTATTTTAAAATCCTATTATAACACTGAAAAGTACCACTTACCATGCTACTTTGCCCTTCTGTTTAATTGTTAGTCTTCCCAGTGTCAGTGGAGCTGTACCAAGCAGTATAGTTCTTAAATAAAAACAATCAAGTTAGAACAGCTTTCAAATGGAAATCCTAAATGATGGATTGCTACTTGCATCCTTTCTGCACAAATAAGAACTAGAGGTCCAGGGAGTCTCTGCAGGCATCTTTCAAGCTTATATTAATGGCCTCACTCCAATGCCTTGCATAGTTCTAATTACATGATATACAAATAGGGTGCACATAAGAGCTGCAGAACTTTTAATAGAGGAAAATTATTACGAAGCTTTAGGAAACTTCTCTAATATGAATAAAGTATACTGTGAAAAAAATCAGTCTTACTACCGGAATAGGACATAAACTGGTTTTTGTTGGTTCTTCACATTCAAGAACAGTTTTAAGATCCCTACACTAGGGACATGAGAAGTGTCAAAATTTTTCTAGATTTACAATCTGCTTTGCTTATTCTCAGTATATAATGAAATACCAATTTCAAAAAGTGCCTGATATACCCTGCTGGAAGAAAAAAACCTATTTCATATTTTCAGTGGAGTGGAGTAGGCTGTAGAAAACTAAAGGAGGCCAAAATCTAATGTGAGGAACAGACTTCAAATAACCTGTTCAATCTTTGGCACTCTAGAACTGCATATTTTTGTCAAGGGATCACAGCCTTTTCTTTACAAACTTCTGAAATGGTTTTGTAGTTGGTAAGATGGATCATTTGGTTTGGGGTTTTTACTTTTTTTTTAAGTAGAAGAAGAAGAAGAAAAAATCAATACTGTAATCAATCAGAGAGGCACTGACTGATTCCTCTGGCAGTCCCCTACAACAGCAGTTGATGAGGTCAGATAAGGACATGACAGGCTGTCAGTGCTGGATAAACCATTTCTCCTGGGTGGATTAATACAATATTTGTAGCTGCAAGGAAAGATTGCCATTTCTGAGGGTTTCTTGAAGGGGTTGGGAGGAGGGTCAAATCAAAGTTATTTCACTCAGCCCTATAGTCAAATTACGAGTCAGTTAGGTGACCTTAAGTCAGTCAAGATAGAAAAAACAACAACAAATAAACAAAACCCCAAAAGTAAGTATGAAATTCTGGCTTCACTGAATTTTGTCATGGCCTCCTTTTACTTCTGGTAGTCTGTTTCTTACGTGCAGTGTCTATTTGCCAATTACGAAAGCAGTGTGGAAGCTATGTCAGTCAGTCACATTGGCTGTAGGCTCCCTGCTTTCCCCACAGGCTGCCTATTATGCTATGAAATGCAAAGATTATATATAAAGTAATAAAGGTATCTTTACTATCCTTCGCCTTTGGTAACTTGGATTCTTCCAGTTGATGATGATGGTAAAAGGACAGAATCATCTCCCCCACGTTATGACTGAACCTACTCAGAAGTCACTTAATCTGTCAAACCCTCTCACAGAAAAAAAATCCTGGAGTGTAAATGGGAGAAAGCTTTATAAAACCCTGACTAGACAGCTACGGCTTTGCATTCCATTTGACCTTTATTTATAACATTTGTCCATTTATTTATGTGTGACAGCAAAAGAATTACACAATGATGAGCCCAAACCCTGCAGCTGTGTGTGCTCTGTGTAGCCGAGAGGCTTGCTGTGGAGTTAAAAGGCTCCTGATGCCCCAGCTGAGCTGGGCATTAGGAGAGGGAGGTTATTGCAGGGCTGTTATCCCTCAGGTCTGTGGTCATTACTGAGCAGGGCCCCCTTATCCTTAGTCCAGTGAAACCTCCACTGCATTCATGAACCTTCTAGGTCATTGGCATCAGGGGATTAGTCTGTGGGATATGATTTTATCCTCAGCTATCTTCCGACTGAAACAGGACGTAGAAGTAGTAGATCACCTCTCACTCTGAGAGGTGTCACAGTCCCAGTTATGTGTAAATGGTGTCTGTAAGCCCTTCTGCATCTTTCTCCTTGGTGAGATTAAAATGTGTGCTGAGGGCTTGACAGAAGAGCAATGAGTTTAGGCACTTGGGTTTCTGAGACATCTTATTTAAGGCCACTGCTGACCTGGACTCTTGCTCCACTGAGGAGTTTTTTCCTGAGAGAGGAGCTGTACTAAATACCTACCCTATGCTATAAGACTCTCTCACAGAAATGTTTGCCCACAAAACACCATCCTGAGATTACTTCAATTTTTCCTTAGAAATAAGGATCAAAAAGAAGCAACAAAGCAAGTGTGCAAAGCTGTCATTTAAAATTGGTGTTCTGCATTTCCTTCTCTCTCCATAGAGAGACCTAAAGAAATTAGATCCTTAGGCATGTGAAGTCTGGTGATATGAAAACCCTTGTTGGTGCCCAAGGTGGGGATTTCTGTCTTCTTTCAGGGACATCTAAAAATGTGGAGGCAAGTCATTAAGCTCTTTTCACACTCAATGAAATAAACACCTAAAGAGAGTAATCTATCTTATGCTACAACATCTTATCCTAAATAAAGTTGGATGAATCACCCTCTGGAGGTGACTGTTTCACTGATTAATGCAGTGAGATAAGTCCCACTCTTGAGTCTGACTTGACCTAAAATTCCTGTTTGGCTTCAACTAATTGTAGCTAAATGTCTGCTACCTCCATTATCTGAGCACTCCCCAGGCATCATAGTTAGGTATTATGTACTTGTACCTGTGCCTGTATATATGTCAGCTTGATCTGGACAGCTAGGTTCCACTTATGAGAATCTAAAAATCAAAGGAAACTGTGCCTAAACCTTCTGATGCTCCACAGAAGGACCAATGACAGCCAAGTGGCTGTGACCATCTCCATTTCTGTAGAAGATCCTACTCAACTGAGGTGCCTTATTTCTAGGTCTGTCTACTCCAAAGCTGGCTGTACCTCAGATTTATCTCTTGGATGCATTTAGATATGAGTGAATAGCAATGATCACCAAGGTTTATATGGGAAGCACACTGAGAATCCAGAGAGCTGAGACCCCATGTCACATCTCATCCTGAAACCTTTCTTCTTCCTTGCCTGTTACTCAGAGGGACAAACCAGATCATTCCTGCAGAGATCAGTGATTTTCAGAATGGTATTTCTTTTTTATTAAGAGCTGAATTAAAATACCATCCCAAAGATCCTGCACAGCATTTGGTGGTTAAAATTCTTAACTAAGTATAGGTAGGAAACATGCCCTTCTTTGTCAGCTAGAATGAGAAATAGTTTCTAGTAGGTGACAAATTACATGAGCTGATCTAAGTAGCCCAGCAATGAGGAAGTGCTTGTTACAATAAGAGAATCTGATTATAAATCAGGAGAGTGTTTTCTGCCTGTCCCTCTTGGTACCATAATTTTGCTGCTGTCAGCCTTTCCTTCAAGAACTGAGCTCTGAGCTGCCCTAGAGAAAAGGGTTATGCCAATATTAATGAGAAGGGTAGGAATGTTTGGGACTAACTGGGGAATAATTCCTTTTTGTTTTGCTAGCTTGTGAAATAATGACAATAAAGATAATGCTAATGAGGTACAAATCTTCCAAGTATTAGTCCTATTTGACCTTGGCTAATGAAGAGCTGACAAATCCTCTTGAAAACTGAGATATGGAGATTGCTGTGAGATAGTGACCACCCCAGTAGGTTAGCCAGAGTGGGTCACACACCAGGATGCAAATAAAATGTGTGAGACAGGCTGGGTATGAAATCTAAACATTTTTTTTAAGGTTAGTTATATCTCATGCAATATTGGAGACAGAAAACAAAAGCACTCCGACCAACCCAGCTGCACGTCACTCTAAAGCTAAAAATCCCACTGTTAAGGGGTATACAACATTCATTTCTGTTCTCCAGGATTCATGAACCACTTGGGACTAAATTCATTTCAGCTGTCTAGGCACTTAAGTGAGAAAAATAGGGAGAAGATCATAGAATCATAGAATACCAGGTTGGAAGGAACCTCAAGGGTCATCTGGTCCAACCTTTCTTGGCAAAAGCACGCTCTAGACAAGATGGCCCAGCACCCTGTCCAGCTAAATCTTAAAAGTGTCCAATGTTGGGGAATCCACCACTTCCCTGGGGAGATTATTCCAATGGCTGATTGTTCTCACTGTGAAAATATTTCCTCGTGTCCAGTCAGAATCTCCCCAGGAGTAACTTGTACCCGTTACCCCTTGTCTTTTCCATGTGGCTCCTTGTAAAAAGGGACTCTCCATCTTCTTTGTAACCACCCTTTAAATACTGGAACATAGTGATAAGGTCTCCCCTAAGCCTCCTTTTCTCAAGGCTGAACAAACCCAATTCCTTCAGCCCTTCCTCATATGGCAGGCTTTCCAATCCTTTGATCATCTTTGTGTACCTTCTCTGGACCGTCTCCAGCCTGTCCACATCTTTTTTGTATAGTGGGGACCAAAACTGAACACGGTGTTCCAGGTGTGGCCTGACAAGCGCCAAGTAGAGTGGGATACTGACTTCTTTATCTCTGCTGGTGATGCCCTTGTTGATGCAACCCAGCATCCTGTTGGCTGTCTGCTGCAGAAGCACAGTGTTCACTCATATTGAGCTTGTTGTCCACCAGGACCCCCAGGTCCCTTTCCACAGAGCTGCTCCCCAGCTGGGTAGATCCCAGCCTGTGCTGCACTCCTGGATTATGGTTTGCCAGGTGCAAGACCTTACATTTGTCTTTGTTGAACTTCATAAGGTTCTTATCCCACTCTTCCAGCCTATCCAGGTCTTCCTGCAGGGTGGGTCTCCTTTCTGAAGCGTCCACTTCCCGACCCAGTTTGGTATCATCAACCAACTTCATCATGGGTACACTTGGTCCCATCATCTAGATCACTTCTGAAGATATTAAACAGTGTTGGGCTCAATATTGATCCCTGGGGGACCCTACCTGTACCAGGTTGCCAGTTTGAAAAGGAGGTATTTACTACCACCCTCTGGGTGCCCCTATCAGCCGGTTCCCCACCCGCTGCACAGACCACTTGTCTAGACCGTAACGCATCAGTTTCTCTAGGAGGAGGCTGTGGGAAACCTTATCAAAAGCCTTGGAGAAATCTAGGTAGACAATGTCCACTGCTTGCCCCACATCAGCTGAGCAGGTTATTTTGTCATAGAAGGTGATCAGGTTTGTCAAGCCCTTGGTGAATCCATGCTGGCTTTTCCCAATCATGTGCTTCATTTGACTTGTGATAGCCCCCAGGAGGATTTGTTCCATAACTTTCCCAGGGACTGAAGTAAGACTGATGGGCCTATAATTTCCTGGATCCTCCTTTAAGGCCTTCTTGTAAATGGGGGTGACATTAGCCTTCTTCCAGTCTTCTGGGACACCTCCCAAACTCCATGACTTCTCAAAGATTATGGAGAGCGGCCTCGCAATGACGTCAACCAGCTCCCTTAACGCCCTCGGGTGGATAACATCAGGGCCCATCAGTTTGTAGGGGTCAGGGTCCTGTAGCAGTTCACATACCACCTCTTCCTTCACTGATGGTGGGTCTGTGTTTGCAAGATGTAAGATTGCATTTTTAATCACTTGGGTAAGACTGACACTGCCAGCAGATGCATTAGCATTTTGGATGGACTATCCCAGTGATAGCACTTGCACCTTTGAGTAGCTTTTTTCCCCCTAGTGTATATTTTTCATGAGCATATTCCTGTCAGTCTCAGAATGATGTCTGAGCTAGGTTTGCTGTAGTTCAAGGGGGTGCAAAGAAAAAAGAAGGGTCAGTTCAAAAACTAAATTATTACACTTTGGTCTTTGGCATAAAGTAGCAGAACTGTGTCCTGCTAGAACTACGGCAGTATTTTGATATCTTGGCCATGCTTCCTTTTTTCTCATTATGATCTCTGTCTTTATGGTAAGGTAGAGAAGTAATGTTGGAGTCATGTCAGTGATATTGCATACTGTAATGATTCCTCCAAACAGAGAATGTTCTTCTGATCAGATATACTGGCTTCATGATTGCTTTGTCTGTTGCAGTCACAGAGAGCCATCAAAAACATACAAAAATGCATTTTTCTGTCTTGTGATTTTTGGGCTATCTTGCTTTTGTTATCATTTTTGTTAGGCATGTAAGAATGAGTGCAAGTGAGCTTTGCCTGTGCTCCCGGTTGCTTAAGCAGGATGCAGAAACCATGTCCCTAAGGTCCCTTGTTGAAGATCAGTCCGATAGTTTCAGTTCAGCTCTTTACCCATGAGTGTATAAGCATTTCTGAACTCAGACTGACTGAGACTGGCTATTTATAAAGACAGGCTAAAAAGTTCATGTTTAGACATATATTAGCTTTTTGTTTCTTTGCTGTGTAGAAATCCTCTATAGTATTTGAAGAAATAGATGGTGGATAATCCCTTGCCATGTGTCCTAAAGTTAGAGTTCCTGATTAAGCCTGACATTATATATGATTGTCACTGAAGAGAGAGATGGGAACAGCAAAGTAAGTTCATCAAGTTTCCCTAAACTTTGTGGATTTACTGTAAGCACACGTAGTTTTAGCATATATGGTTAGGATTTTCTCCAACTTGCTAAAAGAAAACATCTCTACATTTAAGAACTGCACCTTTAAACGCATGGGGGAAACCATATCCACTGAAAACTTAAGTAAGTTTAGTTCCAGACAAAATAAAGGCTTTAGCCTATGCTCAGAGCATCCTTATTTTTTGCTTCTTTTCTCAGCAGAGAAAATTATCTAAGTAAAAGGGCAATTATGAGCAAAGAAAACTAGAAATCAAGTGCAAGGACAGCTAACTAAGAAGTATGTCTTGGTCAAAACTTTTTTCCCTTAAAGTCCTTACTATGATTTTTAGCTCATTCTCTGTTACTGAAAGGGCTTGCTATATCACCATTTAATAATATGAAATTGTAGAATAAGGAAGACAGAAATGCCAATTGTCTTACAACTGTATATCAAGGGTGGTGGTTTCAAGATGCCCTTCCATCCTATTTTTCCCTTACTAAATTTAGCCTCTGCTAAATCAGAAATTTCTTTATGCATATTCTTTATCAGTGATTAATTTCATAAAAGGATATACTACAAAAGGATTTTAATCCTTTGTATCTGGATCATCACATATCTTAGTGTTAAAAGGCAGAATTAGGGAAGTGAAGAGAATCTTCCAATTATTGCTTAATCATGACACAATTTGAAGAATGAATCTTGTGAGAGGAAATATTTTAAATCAATGTGACACTTGAAAATTGCTTTAAGTCACTTCATGCATTTTGATGTATGAAATTCTTCTTGAGGCACAACAGATGAAAAGAAATATTACATTAAAAAAATTCAAGGAGCTTATTGTTTCATGAAATATTTACCAGTCATTCAAACTTTAGTGGATTTACTCTGAAACTGAACAAGAGACCTTAGGGTTTACATCTGTAAATCTTTGTGCTGGTGCCTACCAAAAGTGATTAAACCCAAGGCAAGCCTTTGCCATGGTTGTAAGTTATTTAATAGATCAATTTAGAGTGCAAATGTTCTCCTGTAAGTTTTAATGGTTGAAATAATAAAACTAGACCTGTTAGATAAAAAAATAATAGCCAAATGCTTAAGCTCAACAGAAATTATGCATGCACTGTATTTACACCATGACAAGAACATGATAAGCACATGTATGCAATCTGTCACTGGCTCTTCAGGGTCACCCATTCCTCCTTGGAAAAGGAAGAAGAAAGAACCCAGGAAAGGAGAGAACTGTTTTTCCCAAGGCATAATTTTTCAGGTGGGGCTATCCTGAATTTTTGGTTAGAATATATTTTTCAATTGTAGTCAAAGATACCACATTTGCTTGCTTTAAAAGATCCTTGCACCTAATTTTTTTTTCTTATCTAGAGGCTCCAAGGACTAAAACCACCTTCCAGATCAACAGCGAATGATGTTTGGGCTGAAAATACTCTGCACATACACTCTTAGTCATATTATGTGCATAATATTGCATACATTATAAATGCACACAGGCACACACTTGTGGGATCATGGGACTGTTTCTGTGCTGTTAGGAGCTATGTAATTTGATTAACTGCAGAAAATCAACTGGATCATATTAGGTCTAACTCAGGATTTTTCCATATGTCTGTCAATTGCAGGAATTCTGCTTTTATTTTAATAACTGTGTTATATATGTTTATATATAACTGTTTTTATATATGTTCTGTTCTTTTCTTCATTTTCATTATTGCTGTTCGGTCTCAAACTCTGGAAGTCATATGCCATGGAAAAGTCACACTGCTTTACTCACAAACCATAATAAAAGTCCCATAGTAGGCCATAACATACCCTATTCTGTCAGTTTTCTGTCTTCCATCACTTCTGCTTTCTCCCTCTTGCTAGACACATTAATATAAACCACTTTAATGTGGAGTACTATATAAATATTTAAGACAATCTCTAGTTATATAAGCATTTCTTGTTTCAATTGTTGGTTATTTTTTTGATATCATCTTGAGGTAACTGTTCTTTATTGAAAAATAACTTTATTTTTCATGAAACCTGACATGATGAGGAGTGAACAGACCTGACCAGAAAATAACTTTTTTCCTTCTGAAAAGTTTAGAGGTTTATAATTTCCTTAGATACTTTTCTTCAGTTTTTTTTCCCAGAGGTTTGCAGTTTCAGCCAAAGGAATTTTGGAGATGAAATGGTCTATTTTTCTGAAAAAGTTTCATTAGAAACTTTTAGGACAACTTGAGAAACAATTTCATTTAAAAAGTAAGTGGAAAGTTAGTGCTGCTTTTGGAGAAATACAATGCTGGTATAATGAGAGAGTATTCAATTCTGCCAGAGGGGAAAAGTGCAGTCGTTACACCAGCACTACTAGCCTTGTGGTGTTGGGGAAACATATTCCTGGAAGTGCCCTATGCAGATGCAGATGTGTGTATCACTCCCATCAGCCATGCAAAACCAGTCAGATCAAAAATTGATGATAGATGGGAGGGAGAGCAGGAGCGCCTGATGTAGCAGTAACAAAGTTTGGGGAACAAAAATGCACAGCAGGTATTACAGTCCTTCCCTAATGCTTCTACCCTGCTTTGAGAGTGAGACCTGCAGGGATCTGCCGCACGTCTCCATGACATTCTAGTGAAAAATAGGTAGCTTTTGAGTGACTTGTCTAAAGGCTGACTTGCCTTCAGTATTGCATCACATCCAGATGCAGAAATGATCTTGGTCCAGATCTGACTCTTTACGTACTCCACAATGCAGGCAGTGGCTCCTGTCTCAGGGACACACCTGGGGAATGTGTGTTCACTATTCTAGTGTCTGTTCTAAAACACCCACAAGCCCTTCAGCTCTTCAGATAAAGCTAAAGGATCAGATGCACTGAGTACAGCATAGTTCTTCTGAGCCTGTACTTCCAGGTGGTTTGTCCAGTAGGAATGTTGCTCTGCTCACGTGTACTGTGGTTGGAATTCCTCTGTCCTTCTCTCATCTTCCAAAAATTAGACATGCTGTCACCAGCTCACCATTATAATTAGAAGAGAACAACTTACTCAATTTTTACATGGGGTGATTCATCTCAGCTTAAGACACATATCTAAAATATATGAACTGGGTCACCTTTTGAAGACACCTTTTTTTTTTTTTTTTTATAATGAGAGTCTGGGGAAACAAACTCAGGTCTAAACATCCTGCTTTTTGTCATCTGAGTTGTCTCAAAGTGATTCCCACCCTTTAGCTGGGATGGCTGGCATCTGTCCTTGGCTTTTGTCCACAGGGTGCATTATGACTTACTTTTACCGGCTGGGAAATAGGAACAACAGTGGACTCAACCAGTTGTTGGAGAGGAGTTTCCTGAGCTGTTCTTCTTCATTACAGGGGCTGATAGTGTTTTCGTCTGGTGAGCTTTTGCCCTGTTTAGTCTTATCCTGCCTTGAGTCAAAAGTGATTATCACTGAAATCCCATCGAGGTTCAAAAGTCCAGCGCTGCGGAAGCAGAGGATTACTTGGACATGACGCCTTCCAGCAAAGCCTCACGGTCCAGGAAATATTTCTGCATTACTGTGAAAGGTTCTCTTTTTTCTTTATAAAGGGCGGTAATGATGGCAGCACGTTGTGGGCAGCAGGGCTGCGTTTAGTGTCCACAATCCAACTCTCCTCTTCCCAACAGCATCCAGCCCTTCCACCTTGGCTGACTCCCCGCTGCACGGCACGGGGAAGCGGCAGGGTGATGCTGCAGCATGGGGCTGCGGTCGGGGGGTCTGATCCCCAGCAGTGGGTCGGGCATCAGGAATTCTGGTGGACTGAACAGTGCTGAGGAGAAGTGCAATTATCGTAACTGTGTTTCTAAAGTCTTGTTTCGCAGCTGCTGTAGGAGGCAGTTCACAGAAATGCAAATGTTGTGATGACGGTTCTGTCCAAGCTGATGAAAATGTTTGATAAATTAGGTGAATTACAGGCTAGTCTTTATCAGCTTACATAATAAGACACAGGGATTTTTACTTTTCCCTCTCATTTTGACTCATTTTTTGTCATATACTGTGTGATTTTATTTCAATGGTCTGTTTAAAATTTCTGGTTGACTTTTCACTCTTGGTTTATATTAGTCTTCTGAATTGTGGTGTGCAAGCTGTGGTGACAGGGACTTTCTTTTGGGGCAGGTTTGGAACTGTAATCACATTTTCACCTCATCACGTCTTCATATTCTCACTTTTGCAGTGTGCTGGCCCCTGGCAGTTGATTCATCATGCGTCCCTAAGCACAAACATGGACTGGGACATAGAAAGCAATAATAGAGTAGAATAAATCATATTACAGCCTCATGTCTGGGGGAAAAAGATCAGAGAAGGCATGCCAGCTGTGAATGTAAATGTATTGTACGGCTTCTGGTTTGTCAGCTCAATGGTGTAGTTGTGAATTTATGGAGTCTAGGTTTTGAAAAATGCAGTGCTAGCTGCTTTGGTCAGAATCAATACCAGTCAACAGAATGAACCAGATTTAACTGGTCAAATACTCCAGCAAATCATTTAATGTCTGAACTCAGAGAAATACTGTATATGTTGTTCACACTAAAACAATAATTACTGATCTAAACTGAAATATCAAGCATGTGCCCGTTGCACAGGCACATGCTTAATATTTTTATAGCTAGTACAGGCAAGAATAAGCTATTAAAAATTGAATGAAGCCAAGAAATGAGTGGGCAGTTCTACTGCAGTTATTTATTTAAGCATTCATTTGTTTGGGGTTTTTTTTTCAACACAATTAGGTGCCTAATTAAGAGAGAAGACCTACTGGATTTCCATGTATGAATAACAGTGATTTACTGAAGAATGTACTTACTCTAATCATTTGTCATACATCTGCTGGAAATCTCACATGAAAAATTGTATTTCCAAATTGTCTTGAAATAGTTCACAATTTAAAAAAAAAATTCCTTGAAAATTCCCACCCCTCAATATGTAAGTGTCATAGATGGGATTTAGTACTAGGCATAATATAATTGTAGATAGTATGGTTAACAAACTGCTAGTTTCTAATGCTTGTATCTGTCTGATATGGTACAAATAAATTCAGTGCAGGCTTTACGTGTAATATTTTTCTTACAAAAAAATTTCCATACTATATTTCAGCACCAAAATACGTATGAAAAGCTGCAAGATACTTCTTTTCTTAAATCTATATTCTTATATCATAGATGCAGATTTGCTTTGCTTTGGAAGCATAGAAAGCAAAGGACTACCTCTCCTCTCTCCACACAAACTTGTATTTCATGGAAGTTTGACAGCATACTGCAATACCTAAATTATAAATAACACAGGCCACACACACACAAAAATGTTAATATAGTTTTTTGAGATGATAATGTTTTCTATTTAAGTAAGTAAACGTAACTAAAGGCTAGAATTATGCAGAATTGAGAGTAGTCCTGTTAGGAATATTTAGCCCTTTTTTTCAACTGTAGGTTTGTGGGTTTTTTTCAGCTAGTGATTTCTTCACTAATTTGAGTGTTGAAAAGTCCTTATGTAGCAAATGGAGAACACAGCTGTGAATATGATATGCTAACAAGACATACAAGACACGAGCGTAGTGGAGAGAGTCCAGGGAAGGGCCACAAAGTTGATTAAGTTGGAACCCCTGGCAGAGGAGCAGGGGCTGAGAGAGCCGGGGTTCTTCAGCCCAGAGGAAACAAGGCACAGGGGGATCTTAGCAGTGTGTGTAAGTACCTGATGATGGGAGAAGACAGTCAGGTTCTTTTCAGTGGTACCCAGTGACAGGACCAGAGGCAATGGACATGAACAGAAACACAGGAGGCTCCATCTGAACATCAGGAAACAATTTTTAACTATGAGGGTGACCAAGCACTGGCACAGGTTGCCCAGAGAGGCTGTGGATTCTCCAGCCTTGAAGATATTCAAAAGCATCTGGACATGGGCATGGACAACCAGCTTTGGCTGATTCTGCTGTGAGCAGGGGACTGGTCTTGACAATCTACAGACGTCCTTGCCAACCTCAGACTTTCTCTGATCCTGTGATTTGTCCAGCTTTTCCACTTCTCATTTTCTCCCAAGTGTGCTTGCATAACACTCTTGATTTCGGTATCCTTCCTTTATTATTTCTTTACATGATTACTTGCAGAATGTAGATTAATCAAATTTTTTTTCTGGGGGATTATGCATAAGTCTAGGGTATTCTGATGTCTCTTTCAGAATTAGCAATTTGTATTGTTTCAGTATTTTGGCATACTGACTCTGAAAATGTCATATGTGGATTTTGATAATCATTACAAATAATTCACCTGTTTCTGCTCTGAGCAACAATTGTGTCATCTGGTATGTTTTAGAAACAAAAATCTCTAACTAGAAACTTGATATTATGAATACACCTAAACCTAAGCACCCACCCAGGTTAAAAACAAATTTCACCATATACCAGAGTCTTTATCAAAGGTTTTTGAATTTTAGTAAGACAGCAGTTGGTAATGTCACTTTCTCCTTTCACTTCAAACACAGATGCTCCTGATTATGTCCTTCCCCTCTTTCACAACAGAAATGATGTTAGCCGTTCCTTTGATTTGTTTTTACCTTTAAAAAATTCTGTATTTTTTAAAAAATATTTTCTTCTTATAGTTGAGATGAAGATTTTTGTTGTTCAGAGTTTTTAAAAAATTATTTTCATAATTTAATTATGTCCTGGTTTCAGCTGGGATGTAGTTAACTGTCTTCCTAGTAGCTGGTACAGTGCTGTGTTTTGAGTTCAGTATGTGAAGAATGTTGATAACACTGATGTTTTCAGTTGTTGCTCAGTAGTGTTTAGACTATAGTCAAGGATTTTCAGCTTCTCATGCCCAGCCAGGGCACCTGACCCAAACTGGCCAACAGTGTATTCCATACCATGGGACGTCCCATCTAGTTTAGGAACTGGGAAGTGGGGGGCAGGGAATCGCCGCTCGGGGACTGGCTGGGTGTCGGTCGGCGGGTGGTGAGCAATTGCCCTGCGCATAATTTGTACATTTCAATCCTTTTATTACTACTGTTGTCATTTTATTAGTGTTATCATTATTAGTTTCTTCTTTTCTGTTCTATTAAATCGTTCTTATCTTAACCCACGAGTTTTACTTCTTTTCCCGATTTTCTCCCCCATCCCACTGGATGGGGGGGAGTGAGTGAGCAGCTGCGTGGTGCTTAGTTGCTGGCTGGGGTTAAACCACGACAAATTATTTGAACAAGAAATTTTGACATTTATAGTCTCTTCATGTAAATTCTTTGTGGCAAAATAAAGAAAGATAGAGAGAAAAGGCAATGAAAAAACCCACTTTGTGCTCTCTTTCCCAAGAGAGGCAAAAGCTTTCAAAAAAGAAGAGGAGGAACCACTGGGTACAAACTTTCCTCTGAGCCTGCTAAGTAACTTCTCTTGGCCATGGTGAGAAGGCTGTGGAGATAAACTCTTCTAGATAAGACAGTAGCTGTTTTGTGTAAACTATTTGTTTCCTCAAAGAAACCCCAGCAACAAACCCAAACCCACAGTTTTACAATCCTTTGTGATCCCAGCTAGGTTCTGAACTACTTGAAACCTCTGGGATTGGAGATGAGGGAAATGAAGACTCTAAAGCTCTGACAAAAGTCTTTCATTCAGAAAATGAAAATTTAGTGGAGTTAAATTGTACCTGCAAATGGCACATAGGTAGGTATAAGAGTATTCAGTTTTAACTAACAGGTGCTGGAAATACGTGTATTTGCATCACCTCCCTTAGAATCCACCAGGTGTGGATTATGCTTAATTTATTCTCTCCTCCTCTCAGTCCCCCCGCCATCTCTCTAAATTCTCTGTGCTGCCTTTCACAGGGCCACAGGTGCAGGGAGCAGTGGCAACAGCCAGGTCCAGGAGGCTCCCAGCCTCACGTTGTTAGCGGGCATGACAAAGCTCTTCCATGGGATGGGTCGGGACATTTGCTTTGCAGTTAGCTTCTTCCAAACTAGGTACCTGAAGAGGGATCCTTATTGTCAGACAGCATAAAAGTCACCCAGAGCAACCAACAATCCATGCATATGACACCAGAGAATATGCTATTTTGGTTAAAGAGTAAGCCTGGTCCTTAACAATACATTCAAAGATATGAAAAATGAAGGAACCTGTAATGGCAACAAGGTAGGACAAGGGATAGAGCTGGAAAAAAGTCTTCAGTGGGGGGATCTCCAGGATGGGACGGCTGACCAAAGTGGCAGGAGGTAGTAGGGAAGCTATGCTGGAGTTTCCCTTGGTCTGTTGCTGGTAGGAGGGAGAGGGATGCCAGGGCTGGGAAATGCATCTAGGTTAGCTGTGCCAAGTTTATATGAGTCTCCATTTTCTTCAGGAACCTTTCCTTATTTTGTTTGTGTCTCATCTGTGAAAATTTGGAAAGGAAGGTAAAGCAAAATGTTCTTTAAAGCAGGTGTGTTTCAAGTTTCAGGCTGGAACTTGTGTCATGGTCACGTTAAAATATACAACATCTTACTGGAGATTTAGTCCTAGACTTTGCAATATTTATTTAAATTTTGTGATAAGCTTCTTTTGCAAAATTGACTGATCCCTCTATTTGAGCACATTAGCTCAGAAACCAAAATGCCTCCTCTGTGATTTCACAATCTATATGCAAAAAAAGCATGAATGGAAGTTATAAATACCCGTTTGGTTTCCTGGATGGTGAAACGTTCCTTCAGGCTCTGCTGGTTTAATCAATGGATAAAATAGATTACATTTGTTTATGGTGGTGATAGCCCGACTAATGCATCGACTTCAGTTGGAAAAAAGCATATCTATTGAGAAAAAGAAATACCCAGCAATGCTTAGAGAAGGAACAGTTAATACACCCACATTAAAAATGTAGCAGTGTGATTTTCAAAGAGAGTGCTTTGAAATTGCCATGCAAATTTTCTACATGTTAATTAATGTGCAACGAAAAATAACTTAGTCATGTTTTAAGTAGTAATAAATAAAGCATATTGATAATAATGGCTTGCTCAAGCATTGAAAGTATTGTTTGAAAGGGTTTGCTCTCTCTTCCCAAATTCCTTAGACAGGGCTAGATACAGAAACTTGTATTCTTATATTATTTATTGTCTGCTGATGAAGCATGATGGGGTTTTCTGATTTACTTGTCAAGCGATTAGCCAAAAACCTGCAATATTTGTGGTTGCTCCAGTTAGGGAGATAAATTAATAATAGAGTTATTTCTGTTTCGGTAAATAGAGCCAAAACACTTTTTTTCGGTCTGGTTCAGGTGCCTTTGAAACTGATGCTGTTTTCATTAGGATTCAAGTCAATAATGTTACTTTTTTCAACCAGTCCACCAGTCCAGAACTGGTTTCATAATGGAAATGACAATATTTTGATTTCAAAAGGGCCATGTGGTAGGGTCAGGCATGCTGCTCAGGCTTCAGCCAAGAAGGCGTTGCACCTCCCCGCTGGGAAATGGGCAACGTTTCTCACCAATGGAGAATCACAGCCTCTTTGAAGCTCCCTGAGGTTGGCATACAGGCTTGTGGTGGCTGAAGAAAAGCATAGTATGATGTTGCTTTTGGAATAAGAATAGCTCCACAGCTCTGGTAAACAGGATTAAAAACTTCTTAGGCCTTTCTGCCTGTCCTTGAATATACACGTGCACAGAGGGACATTAATGTATGCATGCGCTCATATTCAGGCAGCGAGGCTAAGCCACATGAGATTGCCGGGGGGCTACAGGAGTAAGGAGAGGGCTTGGCTTTGTGTTGGCAACTAGGCATGGGTGTCCACTGCTAGGAGAATGGGATCCCTCTTGTTAGAAGCAGTAAAAACTCAGTTTAAATACCTCCAAATAGCTCTGACCTCTTTGCTAATGTTTGCAGAACTGCAATGAACAGCAAAAATACTGCAAAGGTGTTGGCTTTTGCTGGAGATTTTGGCCATGCACGTGGTTAGAGATAGAGATTAGGGCAGGGAGATCCCAAGGGATGCGGACAGGCTCAGAGCTGAAAAGATCCCTCTGCAAAGATGTCAGCACTTGATCAATCCATTCTTCTGAACTGCAAGCCAGAATATTCTGGGAGGATGGGAGTGTTCAACAAAGTCTTCAAAGTAATGCTTGGAACTTGGTTCAGTTCCACTTTGAGCTAAAACATGGCTTTGAATGATATGATAAGCCTGAGTCTACTTCATATCCTCATTTTGTTTTTCCAGAGAATATACAAATTTCATTTTTAATGAAAATAGGAAAAACAGGAGCCCGTGTCTCTGCTCAGAGTTTCAAGTCTCTAATATTATTCTATGACAGCATGTATTTCTTGTCAAGGTTTTTCCTTAGGGGTCCACATTACTAACTTATGCCTGGTGCTTTTTTGCAGAGTATTTTCCTTTATTTTATTTTATTTTTAGTAAAATTCTTCCAAAGCCACAAGCATGTTCAAACCCCCCTCCCCAAACAGTGGAAAGCCTTCTATCCTCATGGTCCTTTTTTTTCTGAGAAACAAAATACCTCAGTTGAAAGCTTCTATATTCTTGTAAACCAGCCTTTTATTTTACAGCCATGACAAAGTTAGGTTAGGATATTACATACATATTTCACAGGTATTGCAGCTCCCTCAAATTCGTCACATAATTATATACAGGGTTGTACACTCTAAAGAGGTGTCACAGGTACCCATATGTTAGACCTTGTGTATGAGACTCATGGGAGATAGGATGAGTGAAATTTGGAGTTCCTGCTCTTTGAGAAAGTAAAAAATTCTGCCCTGCCCCACCACGTAGAAAAGTTTATACTTTTTTGATGGAATCATTCTGTTTGACATCAAACTGTAGTGCTGTGGGAATAGCTCAGGCCTCCTGTGAGCTGGATCTACAGTCTCCATCTCCTGTGGTGCTTCCATGAAACACCACACAGTGTATGCAGGGAGAACACAGGACAACAGTGCATGATGTGTGTTTTCATTAGGTCCACTGATGGGAGAGAATGGGGACCCGATGTGCATGAATACCGGGAGACATCATGGTACCATAACCAGTTTAATATCGCATTGAAGTGAAATGGGTCAGTTCAGTTAAACTAATGAACATGTTTTTATACATGTTCCAATAGAATTTTAGAATAATGCAATTTTTCTTAAGAACTTTGCAAATTCATTTTTATTAGAACAATAATTACCATGAAAAAGGTAATATTCTTATGTCTGATTTAAAAGCCAAATTCTGAATTTAGGTCACAGCATAATTCATAGTCAGCAATGCATACAAACAAAGGTGGGTTTTCTTGCTTTTTGGGGACTTCTAAGCATACCACCATTGCAGATTAGATCTGGTGAGTTGATCGAAGGTCAGGTTAAACAATTAGAGTAGCTACAAAATTTAAGAGGACATATGGGTAAACTGAGAGAAAAGTAAAGGGTAGAGAAAAGATCAGAGGACTATGCTGGAAAACTAAAATAGCTAATCTGTTAACAGGGATCTTAGGCAATTTATGAAATCTATTATTATTGAGAATGCTTTCTGAGCTTTTGTTTTAGATAGCAAGCTCCATTTTGGGTATTTGGTTGGTTCCTGTGCCTTTATACTGAGGTAGAATATAAAAGAAATAAAAGGAGAAATTTTTGCCTCTTGCACACTGATGGCAAGAAAGGATGATTAAACTTTGGTAATTATTAATTGAAATGGAATAATGAAACATGGCTATAACCAAAATAGCTTGTGAAAAGGGAGATTACTCCCCCCCGCCCCAAGCTCTGTAATTTGAGTTTGGTCTCAGGAGCCGGGAACTCAACCGGTTGATAAGGCTGACCAGAGAGGCATCTCCAAAAGCAACGCAAAGGAAAGACTCAGCACAAAAAAGAGAAGCTGCAACAAAGAAGAGGAGAGGAGGGACTTCTTTTGGCAGCAACGTGGAACCAGCACAAAACATAACAGTTTCTTTCTTTAATGCTGTTGCTTACTTCTAGGGCAGTCCAAGGCAAAATAAATCATACTTCATGTTCTCTGGCTTCTTTCCTAGTCCAAGTGCAACTCAAGAGAGCTGATCTAACTTTGAAACTTGGTAAAGTCTCTTAGATGTCTCTTACCAAACCAGAGCACCATACACATGAGCTTTCCTCTTTCAACTTACCACCAGAGTATTTTCTCTGTGCTAGTGGTTTTGAAAGAGCTTTGGTGTATCTTTAGGGTTTTTTTTTTCAAGAATTTGAGTGCAATACTGCAACAAGTAGTAAGCAAAAGGAGTACAAGAGTACTGCAACAAGGACCTTCCCATCAAGGTGCTCCTCATGCAGTTTGCATTCTCTTTGTGTCCCCAAAGATTGCCAAGGGGAATGAAAAAGGCAGTGGTTTCTTAACCTTTTTTGAATAAAACTTTTTCTTCCAGTCTATGAAATTGGGGCCCTGCTGGTGCAATCAGCACATGCTCAAGAACTAATCCTAGCCCTCTGAAAAGCCTGGGAGTGCAAGCAGCAGATATCTCAGGCTGAGCAGACACAGTACAGCTTGGACCAATTTCAAGATGGGTTGCTGTAAATAGCACCAGGGGTCTGTGTGTGTATTTGGGTACTTGCAAGGCTGAAAAGACAAAAATCATTTCTGGTCAACTAATCACCTTCTAAATTATGGTAAACTTAGAGTTCCATGAACACACCTCAGTGCTAAATGAGAGCTCAGACTTTCCTCTGGGAGGAGACAGAACATCAGGAAAACATAGTATGAAGAAGTGGAACTTCTACTGGGAAATGGTGCTGTCATTATTAGAGAGCATGTTGACTGTCCTCATTTTAACCTTCTTCTGCCACTCTCCTTCTCACATCCGTTCATGTAGGTCTTTCCCAGTCTCTTCAGCTCTGCCTCTTGTGATTTTGTTCTTAATTTACTCTGTTAAATTACAGCTGTTCCTACTCAACAACATCCTCTCCCTGTGACTCTCCTTTTTTGGTTCCTCATACCTGTTACCACAATACCTTCCTTCGGGGGACCTTCTCTGATATGAAAAGCTTCTTAACTCCTGTAGTATGAAAATTTCTCCTGTTCTCCACATGAAACCCAACTCCTTCTGAGACCATTTTTATTACTATGTTCCTCTCGTTGACAGTGCACATTCCCATCCAGAATTGCTTGTGTACTGTACTTTCCTGATTAAATTACAAGCTCATTAGGATTGGCAGGTTATTTGGTTATGCATTATATAAAATACCACATATATCTAATATTTGATTTGGATTTCACCCTCATTTTCCCATCACAATTTGGCTAGCTATGCCTGCTCTATCTGATTTACTAATAACTGTTATTGCCACAATACAGAGTTACCAGAACAAAATCACCTTTTTGTAGAGACAGATGTGATGTTTTGGAGGAATTATCATCTATCTGTAAGACCTCAGATGAACCTTCACTTTGCACAGGGGGAAACCTGAACTGTTCTAATCCTTACAAGTCAATTATCATCTAAACTGCTCATTTCCTGCTGCAATTCAAGATTCATAAAATCTGAATGGGATATGCATTTTTAATGTTATGGCAGGAACCATAAATATTGTTGGCCTTGTTTGCCAGAATCTTAATACAATAATGACTATAAAGCTGCAGGAAGGAAAAATATCTAAGACGCACTGATTCAGTTTCATAACCCAATAATTCTGACAACCTTTTCAAATGATTAAATAGGCTTGGAGAAATCCAGGCCCTGAAGTATTATCTCCATTTGTGAAACCCTAAATGTTTTGTTGTTTTTTTTTTTTCCTTGTTTTTTTTTTTTCTTTCTTCTTTTAAATAATGCAGGAGCAGGTGCTGGCATTTCAGTTCAACTAATTAGCTTCTAATTTACTGTAAACATCTTAGAATTCCATGAACACGTCTCAGCGGTATCTGAGAGGAAACAATCTACTGGTTCGATAAATCTTTCCTGAAATACCACTGAGAATTGACTACATGAAGTGCATGGCCTTACTTAATATATCTGACTTTTTTAGAATACACTGAAAAGCAAGATAACGGTTCCAGGCTTTCCCTGATCTTGTCATTATCTGTGTAAAGACATGCTCTGTAGGAACTTTGTATTAACGACACCATTGTTTTAATTTAAAAACCTATGCAATATTGCCTTATATTTCAATGCGCTACTAGAATTGTTCCAGCCATTAAATGTGTTTGTAGTGATATTGCCACAGGAATCTTCAACAATGCTTTGCAGTATTTTTATATGCATATGATTTGTGTATCTAATTTGGTGATCAAAATGTAGTAGTAAGTATTGCAATATTTCTCTTATTTCTAGGTTATTGCCATCATAAAGTGGTTGCATTTGCAATGAGAAATTTTGGCTGTAACCATTCATTAAAATAAACCAGGAAATCTATCTAAATATGTCAATTTTTAAAATTTTTATGAACATGTTAAATATATCAAACTTTAATTTTGAGTTTTTTCAAGATCACTTGAATTTCCAGATTAGTACTTTTTAGTCTCATGTTGATTATAGTAAAACATTTTAAACCAACCCTGTCTGCTTCTGTTTTTTTCTTCATTATTTATTAATTATCTTTAAATTAAGATAAAAGTCACTTTAAAGATACAGAAGGGTACTAAAAGATACATGCTTATTTTTTCTGACTTCATCTTTGAGAACCAAAGACCGTCGTCTTAGTACAGATGGTAGGATTTACATTTCACCATTTGGTTGGAGCCCTAACTCACCTCTCAGCATGTTAGCAGATCCCTTGGGAATGCACGGGAGCAGCCTTGCTGAACCAGCACTGGTGACACTGAAATCCCTCTTAGTATTGCTACACTTACAAACCTATTGGTACCAGTGCCAGCATATGCACCTTCCCTTTCTCAGATGTTCATCAGCATCATTTGTGTTGGTGTAACTTTTGTGGCACTGTGCAATGAACTGTACAAGCAACTGGCTGAGACTAAAAACTTTTTTTTCCGTTGCAGAACTATTTTTGTCCGAGGGTTGTTCACTGATATTTTTCATGTTCTGGAACAAGAAAATTTTTCTAGGGCACTGGAGAGGGTGATGATGAGGCAGGAATGAGTTGCTTAAAGCTTCAGTGTCACCAGAGGAAGTATATTTATAACTGTACTTTCAGAGACAACAATAGTAAATATGCAGAGTCCTGCTGAAAACTCAGCAGGGCCTATTAATACTGGAGTTTACTAGGATTCTGGTTAATTATTGCTTTTTGAACTTCACAGATACTAATTTTTCATCATATTTGAGGAATTCACTCTTGTAAGAATGACGTTTTTCTGATATGCGATTTCCTTAACTTTTCATGGAATCTTATGTGGGAAAAAGTGAGTGTTGATATAAGTGTCTCTTTAGTGTCTGATTTTATCTACTTATAAATGTTTCATAGGTTGGATTCTTAATTAGTATAGGAAACCTTAAAAGTACTTACCGTAGATTGTGTGAGTGGCTGAAAAGTTGATACCAGCCGGAAAGAAAAAATTAATAGAAAACTCAGAGGCAAATAAATAGCTCTAATTCCTGTGTTTTTATGCAGGTTCTTTCATCTCTGCTTTCATATGACATCTAATTTCTTTAAATAAACTGTATTTTGCTAAGTAGGGGAAAATGAACATTATCATTACAGTAATGTGTGTTGAGAAAAACAAACCAGCTGAGGGGTTAGGATCTGTTTGGAACAGGGCTGAGAAAAAAAATAGTTTAAAATACACTTATGTTTATGTGCAGGAGAAAAATGTTAACTGAAACTGATATTGATATACATAGGAGCAAAGCAAATTGGTCTGGAGTGGGAAATTATGTAATTGCTACCCTTAAGTTACAGGGCTTGACACACAGACTGATAAAACCCTCAAGCTGTTTCAACTGGGTTTCCAGTTACCCTGGAACAGGAGCTGCCACGCAGTGCAGTGCCCACGTCCTTGGGCCAGCAAAGGAAGCTTCAGCCGCCCGGCTGAAAAACTTTTTCTCATGAGATAGCTTGTATCCTTGTTTCCAGGTTTTCTTGGCACATAATCTCCTGTCTTATACCCTAATATAAATTAGTTTAACTAAGTTTAATTGTATTAAGCTAAGAGTGATGTGTCTTCTCACTGCAGATTCCAGGGTAAAGGAGGAGCTTCTACCCTGCTTCACAAGGCTTAAACTTCCTCTTGCTGCTAACTGTTAAAAGAACCAGAAAAACAACATCCTCCCTCAGCTTAATTATGTAGATGCAACTGTTTACGAGAGAAGGATTTTTTTTCCCCTACAGTTATGATATTTTAGAGATTTTCTTTTTAATATCCTGCCAAATTCCCTGAACTGTTTCCAAACTGAGCTGAACTGTCATCCAAATAGCCTCAGGAAAGTTTATGGGTACATATCTTTATACTGAAAAATTAAATCCTTTGGTTTTGAGAGGAATCAGGATTTTGTTTCCGTGCGTAAAGGACCAGACCAGGGGGTCAGAAGTCACAGCTCTTCTTCCTAGCATTACCATGGATGCTAGGAAGTAATGATTTTTTTTGGTACAAATCTGAGTCAAAGCGGGTGCCACAATTAGACTGTGTAATGTTGAACAAGATGCTGAATGACCTCTGCCTTTCTGTCTGTGAACCTGGGACAAATAAACCCCCTTTTAGGGCTAATAACAAACTATTCATTAGCATTTATAGAGCTACTTCTAGTCCTCATAAGGAAGATTTTATTGACATGAAATGATACTGGGATTCTCCTAATAACCCTTTTTGTTTCTCATACCCAATTTTCTTCTTTTTATAGCCAGGAAATGGAGGATTCTGGAGTGTGGTAGACAAGTTATAACTTTATGGAGAAAATAGGAAGGCCTGAGATCAGGCAAGTCAATTCTTACATACACTTCAGTAAAGCTGCACTGGAAAAAGAGGCTGCCTGGATCTTTGCAGCACTGAAATCTAACATAGCCAGTTAGCGGAATGCTGATGGATTGATTTGGTGCCTGACACTTAACTTTTGTATCTGACTGCGATGTTTTTTGTGTGGTACTGGTTGTAATTCTCTCCACACGACTAGCTTTTGGCTACATGTACCTCTATTATTAAGTCCTCAAGTTATGGCTTGATGGCAGTGGACAGAACAATTCCTCAGCAGAAAATTCTTAGCAAGTGCAAAAGTGACTGCTCAGTGAAGCATTGTAATTAAAGAAGTGATGGAATACAATCTACTAAATTACTTCAGTCTGTCAAGGTGGTAAGGCAAATGCCAGTGCAGAGTAATAATCTAAGCAGTAAACTCATAAAATACCCATTCTATGCTCTGAGATGGACCATTTAAATCTCTTTTTCTCCTAATTCAGTAGCTGGAGAGAATCCCATAAATAATTAGGGTAAACATAAAAATATTTCTTAATATAAAACTATTGGAGCCTTTTACAGAAAGCAGCAATTGATAGGTGTTCATAAAGAACTCAGTACTGCATTCCTAAAGATGATCACTAGCAATGGGATACAGTGATAACCCTAACACGTTGCTTTTTGTGGTATGAATATGGGACGCATGTGTGTTCAAATATTAAAGATTTCTATTACAATGGGGTCAGTGTTTTTTGTTGGTTTTGTGGTTTTTTGTTTGTTTTTGGTTTTTTTACTATCAAATATATTATTTTCCACACTCATTTCTGATATGTTCAATATAGCAGAAGGTAATGAGCACAGAGTGGCTAAAGTGATTGGATCAGAATCTCTGCCATTCATAAGTATGAATATATACTGAAGATTTTTAATCTGTTTTAAATTAATGGTGAGTGTTGAGGAGAAAAGAGGAAATGGTACTTCTCCTTCAGGACATCAATTTGGTGTTCCATATATTTCTGTATATTTGAACTTCTGGGCATTACATTTTCATCTTTTAATACTATCTAAAGATAAAGCTTTTAGCACTTTTTCCATATTATTAAGGACTCTGGTATCCTCTTGGGTGACATGTAGGTTTGAAAGCAGAAACAATTATTTAATGAGCAGATGAACGCTTGGCTCCTCTTGATTTTTTTGAAAGCTTCTGGAATTGTGGCTAGGTTTCACCTGTCCCAAATCTGGATATCTAAAAATTACTCATCTGTTTCATATCCTAGGCTACCCTCACAGTAAAATCTACAGACCTCTCCAAAAGGTGAGTCACCTTATTTTAAGACTAGAGGTGGAATTAATCTGTTCAGATGCCTGTAAATGTCCAGAGATAGAGACAGGCAGTTTTAGGGCAAGATTCATCTCTCTTAAAGTAGGTGTCTAAAATAGGTCAAATGAATCCACATTAGGAGAGGAGAATTGTGCCCTAGCACAAGAAAAAAAGACTGTTCCTTGGCATTGACTGTCTGGGGGCTTAGATGATTAGCTTAGATTAGAAATCTAGCTTTGAGATACATTAAGTTGATTGATACTTGCAACACAGACTGACTATAAACAACCAGCTCTGCATAATGTGTTAACTGGTTGGCATAAAAAATATAAGTCCACAGAACTCAAAAGGACTCTGTGAATTTACGACAGTGCCAATTCTTTCATTGGCATAAATCTATGCAAGTTCATAGAACTGAAAATGACTGTGCTGGTTTATAACTGCTGAGAGGTTGATTTAGTAAGTGTATTGTAAATTTTGTTTAAACTATTTAAGAAAATCATTGAATATGCTTGCTATGCCATCTGAACAACCATCCTCTAACATAATTATCTGAATTCTGAAAATTTTGGGCTGTATCTCCAATATCATCAAATAATCCTTGAAAAATGTAAATGCATACTGATTTAATTAACTTTACATTAAGGTATAAAATACCCCATAGACAGATACTCAGATTCAGGAGTTCTGGAATTAGTACAGATTTCTACTTTCTTTCTATTATTGAAACCTACAGGATGCTGTGCTTTGGTCCTTGTGTGGCTGATAAAGGCAACATGAACCATATGTTTAGCAAGGACTTCTACTAACCTATGACACTAACTTATGTCCCTGTTCACCATTCTTTCCCTTCCCCATACCATTATTTTCTCTTCTTTTCCCTAACTTTTCCTGCAATGGATGCGGGTGAGGCTGGCTGCCTTCAGTGAAGACGCTGTCTTCCAATAAAAGGTAACTCTGGAAAACTAGGCAGCATGTTACTGTCATTTCGGTTTAGGCTCCCTAATTTCTTCCTGGTATTTTCTAGAGAGACATTGACAGGCACCATTTGGCTCATTTGTAGTAAATTCAACACACAGAGGGCAGACTGGTCTTACTGTACATGCACAGTACACCTGTGTGGTGGGTACTGAGTATGTCTGAGACCTTGGACTCCTTGGGTATCCTGTAAAGTTCATGTGTACGTGAACAATGAACTTTATTCTGAGATTCCTGGGGGCCTGGCAGCACATTCAGACTCACTGCTCTGACTGTGCTGCCCCATTTTTCTGAGGCCCAAGCCTCAGATGCAAGTGTAAGTTTGCTGCATTATATGGCAATTCTCTGTACTACCTCCTAGTAATTCCAGTGAAACCTTATTGAGTTCAGCAAAAACTTTCTGGATTTCTGTGTTATACAAATGTCCCACAATATCCTCCTTTTCCTTTCAGTTTCTGGCTGACAACTGCTTCTCACCTTACTATAGTTATCTTTTATCACGCTCTATTCATTTGAAAGCCATCTAAAGTTTTGATTAGGATGCAATGAAGCTACTCTTCCCTTGAGCAGGATAAATAAAGAAGAGAATATTAAACCTGTAATCTGATTGTAGAGTGCCTGCATTTTTCTTTTGTTTGAAGAGCAGAACATACTGATACTTACTCGAGGAACAAGTTTTCTGGGACTGCCTCTGATGCACTGACAGTTACAGCATCTCTACTAAAGACAACTCTACCATGGAGCAAGAGAACTGAAATGAGGAGCTTTAGGCAAAGCTTATTGTTAGATGTCTCTGTTATGCTCAGTTATTATCTGTGTCATGCCAGACCTTGCATGGCAATGCTTCCAATGCTTCATTTCATTCTATGGCATAATAAACTCATCTTTAGCCTGTATTTTAAATAACAGAGCCTGACTGTATCCTGTTTTTTCCCTTTGAAAATTGCATAAATTCATTTATACCAAGAAAAGTGTTTACTTTTGTTGCTTTGCAAGTGTGTGGGACTCAATTCAGTTTACCTTAAATTAAGTAAAGGACATTTAAACATGAGCACAACTGGTGTCTGAAAATATTAGGATACAACATGCTTGCCTACTTTATTCCAGGTGACATCATCCATGACAGAACTGCTGTGCCTTGGGCTGTATATTTTTCTTCTTTTTTTTTTTTTTTTTAATTGTGTTAGCAGAAATCATCTCTGTATATTAAAGAACTGTTTTGTTGTTTTTTTTTTTAATTTGGATAATGCTTATCTTGAAACATATTGTGCAGTGAGTAATGTGTACAGCATACACATGTGCCAAGCAGAGAAGGCTTCACAATATATGCACAAAAATTCCATACACTTGTTTTTAGTAGGATAAATCTTTTCAGTATTATATCATGTTTATATATTCTTCCGTATGTGTAAAAATATTTTCACGTACAAGAAGGTCATGAATAATTCAGCTTTCTCATTGTAAAATGGTAATATAAATATTATTTATATTTCAAATGTAGGAATTCTTTAATTTAAAGAAAAGATTAGTCAGGTAATTGGTATTTGCTGCTGCTGTCTTTACTAATCAAAGTTGATATAGTATGTTTACTAATAATATTTTTTCTTTGAATTTATTCAAACATATAATTATTCACTCAGACCAGCTTCATGTAATTTAACAACCTGGATTATGTTCAGTTCTATAAAATCTCCCAGACAACCCCATGAAAATATAATAGATGATCTACAGAGTGAACACTTCTGCTATTACACTATTGACAGCAAAAAGTGATTACATACTTTTCACTGAAATGGTATTAGTGATGACCAGTAAGAGATACATTTTCTCTCAACACACTGTGAAGCCTGATGAAATGTTGTTAATATGGTCAATGGTCTGACTGCTATCTAGATAGATACACAAACATATATGCTGCTTGAGTGATGAAAAGGTTAAACTAAAGCTTGACATAGGGTATAACAATGTCCAGTATTTCTGCAGAATAAAATACGGCCAGTGGTGTAGGACCTGTGCTGTCTCTTGACACATCAATAAACTTTGTCCTTTATAAATTATCCATAGCAAATATGTCTTTACTTTTAAACGAGATGAAGGTTCCCAGTTATGAAGCAGCCCTTTCCCCACCCTATCACTGTTGTCCTCACTGTTCAAACATACAGCCAAGAAACATCCTCTTCGATTGCTTTGTCTACCAGGAGAGAAAAAAATCTGCTACACAGAGGGCAAACCTGATCAGCTGTAACAGTTCTCTACTACTGTCTCCTACAAGCGTTCAAATTCTTTGGGGAAGGAACTCATGGATGCTAGGAATAATCTACCTTGATTTTCCTAAACACACATGAAGTCGCCCTTACTATTGAATGCAGATTTACACTGAGCGCATAACGCTAACACCTGCTGAATGCACTTCGTACTGTGCGGGAGCACTCCCACAGACAAGTCCCAAGCACATAAAAGGAGGCAACAGGTGGAGACGACATGCCAGTGAGGGAAGAGAATGCAATAAAAAGGCAGCGTTGGTCAAAACAATAAATAGCTGTCACGATGCACCATCTGCTGAAAGAGTATCAAGAAATCTGTAGTCATAATACCGGAGCAGAGTATTTGTCTCATATATATGTTGTTCCGAGTCACTCGATATCATCTACGAACTTGGACATCCTTCCCAGTAAACGGGGAAGTTAGGATATAATTTGTACATTGACAATGTAGTCCAGACCACACTCTCACTGGTGTGTATTTCTGTCTGATTATTGAATCGCTGAAGGCAAAAATCCTGCAGAGGTATTACTCCTGTGTGAAGTGGGGAGGTGTTGTAATTTTACTTTCATCCATTAACTCATGACATAAGGATGGAATGGCATTAATTTTTTTCTTCTTTTTTTTTTTCTTTTTCTTTTCTTTTTTTTTTCCCTGTGTGGCCTGGATTTTGTTGCTAAATTGGAACATCTTGTGCTTAAATCATATAGTTAACAAAATTAAACAGGGCAGCTGATTGTTGTATATCTCTAGCTATTAGATAAGTACTATAATTAAAAAAGATAAGATGTCAAGTATTTGAAGTACAATAATAAGGAGTCTGAATGCAAGAAGAAATTTTCTGAACTGTGATCACACAAGGATGGACTTTTCATGTGAGCTTGGGAGCTGCGTCCATTGGGGTGATAGTTTGTATAGCTGGAATATTTACCCAGATCTCACTGATGATCCATTAAATAAGTCTCTGCCTTAACAGGTGAGATATATTGTCTGATTTCTTCAGGTTGAATATAGCTGAGAGCATTGACAGTACTTGAAGCTCCTCAGTCTTTCCTAGGTCACACACACCAGTATAAAATGAAATCCTCTACCATTGAAGTAACCTCTGGTGTCACTGAAGACATGTGCAAGAGTTCACAACATCGCTTAGGTATGTAAATTATTAATTTTAACCTTGGTTAAGCTATTGGGCTTAAATTGCTGAGTTTATCTTGAACCATCTGTGAACTGTGGCCAGGCTGCAGGGTTACCAACAGAGATGCATGTCTTTATTGCAAGGAAGCACCTGGAAGAGTAAGAGAAATGTCTATATTCATCTTGTCATCGAACCACTTCAAGGAAAATGCACAAGACAAAAATGACACTAGCAGTGGGCTTGGAGAATTGCATCCCATGTAACATAAGAAAAGGTCCTACTTGTGACATCTGAGGCAGAAATATTTGTGTGACATACAATCGCCTCTCAGGCTTTTCCTCACAGGGAAAGCCATAGCTCAGGAACAACCTTTTAAAAATGTTTCAGAATTATGAATGTTTAAGGAAACTGTTCTTTGAAGCTCTTTTGTAATCTGAATTAAGGGTTCCAGAGGTACTGATCATGGCAAAGTCTGGTCATTATGGTCTTTGAGTTTCTCAGTGCTTTCAGTTCAAAATTTGAAAACACATTGTAAATGACTTACTTAACACTACAAAAACCTACAAAATTAAGATATATGACATTGTGTAAGTATCCTATAACTACCTGGGCCTTTTAGAATTCAAATTTTACATTTTTTTTTAATGGAAGAAGCTGCTCATTACAATACACACAAGCACTGCGTGGACTTATCAGGACACAAATTATTTGCTTTCCTTTTATTTTCCATTCCTTATTTTATTTGCTTTATAATGAAACTTTTTTCTGCAACTGAATACAACTTATGCCTTGAAGCTTTTCAGTGTAGCCTACTAATTCAAACAGCAAAGTTTTTTTAAGATTTGGAAAGAATTCAAACTGTACTAATTTGCAAACATAAGTTTTAATATATTTTGAGCTTTTAGAACCTGAACTGCAATACTATAGAGACCTTAAATATCGTAGGTTTCCAAATGCAGAGAAGAGGCTGAGTGAAAGATACTGTTTTCACTTTAAAAATGGATCCAATGTCATCAGATACCTTTTCTTTTTCAAGAAAAACGAATGGGCATTGAGTTGCCCATTTCAAGCACAAATCCTAACTAGAAATCCATAGCCCTGGGATCAGTGTTTGTTTCCATCTAGGAACTCCATTTTTGAGGTAAGGTTTTCGTAAGAAATGTGCAGTCTTGCACAGATAAGAATCATTCTGCTGATCACCATCTATGAGCCCATACTTGTAAGGACAGTAGGCAGGGCAATGGAATTGGCTCTGCATCTATTTATGGGGAAATCTGTTCTGATAGCAGCTGAGAAGGTGGGGTTTCTAGGAGAATTATGTACCCTGAAGGTTGCAGTAGTGAGAAAGCCAAGTCCTGTTATTTGTTCTCATTCATGGGAGGTTTTGTTCTCTGTGTTTATCCCTTCTCAAGAAGCTTTTTCTCTTAGTCTTGTACAGTGAGAGCTGATATATTAACTTGACCCTGTCCCTAAGAAAGCTGTTATCTATCCCATTACTGTGAACTGTCTGAACTATGACTTTGGTACAGTGCAGTCAAGGAGAATATAACTTCATTATATTCAGACACCTTGCCAAGCAAACATCCAAGCTATCTTTTTTTTTTTTTTTCTTGTGAAAAGGCATCCCTTTTTTTGAGATTATTAAGTAACTGTGCAATGAGAAACAACCCCTTTGTTTTCATATGCAGTTTTAGCATATAAAGCAATTCGTGTATAATTTCATCCCACTGCATGCTAGGTTACCAATTCTAAATTCCATTTACAGATTTAATTTTCCAATCCCCACCTTTTTTTTTTTTTTAATCTTGTTCAGTGTTTTTAAAGCTGTTACTGCAAATCAGGCTTTTAAAAACATAAATTATCAGACACAATTGCTTTCAATCACATTATCAGCAAATGGCTAGAGTGCAATCAAACTAAGTGCTCCTTCCTGTTGTCTTTTACACACAGGCACATGCACATGCACCCTGCAGATGAAATCGCACTCAAATGCACTCGGCTAAAGCAGCTGACGAAACCTTTTTTCTGCTTTTCCCATGTGGCAAGGGAAGGGAAGATCGCATCCCTGTGCGGCGGTACCACCGCTTCCCCTGTGCCACTTTCTTTCCTTTGCATGATCGGGCTGTCAGTCCCACTCAAGGGACTGAACACCGCTTTAGA
Source organism: Haliaeetus albicilla (assembly GCF_947461875.1). Taxonomy (NCBI): domain Eukaryota; kingdom Metazoa; phylum Chordata; class Aves; order Accipitriformes; family Accipitridae; genus Haliaeetus; species Haliaeetus albicilla. The sequence goes on along the minus strand of NC_091496.1, from coordinate 21,812,500 downwards.
GGGGTCGTGTTTCCCTCCCACGGCAGCTGCTGTGCTTTTTCCCTTTCACTCTCTGTATTCAGTGGTCCTTTCCCTCGTAAAAGAAGTCAGGCACCCCAGCGCCCTCGACCATGCCACTGCGTAAGAGCGGACACAAATCAAAGGACCTGGAATCTCTCTGAGCACAATACTGCGGTCTCGCCTGCAGGACACTTCCAGGCCATGCCGAGAGCTGGTAATGCTGTTCAGCCAGGAAGCTCATTTTTTTATGCAGTATCATCGCTACAATAGGCTGCTATATTGCGGGAATCTGGAAAAGGAGAGGAAGAGACAAAAGTAGTTCTCACCTTGTCTGTGAGAAATCAGCATCTGACACAATACTCAATTCAGACAGATTACTTCCATTTTAAAAATGGTAATATTTTAAGAATAGGCTGGTTTTACTCACCGAGACGGGAGCAGTAAAATTCCTATGGGTATTAGTTCATTCTGTTTCACTGGACGCTGATGATTACAATTAGCTTTGTATTGGGCAAATGGTTTGTAACCATTTGTAATGATCTCAGCTGAGTATTATTCTCAGTGATGGTGCTGATCTGATCCCTAGGGAAGTCCATGGTCAAAAGGACTGCGATATGATGGCTACATCCACAGAGTTACCTAAGCATGCTCTATTGAATGTTGCAATGCTTAACCCCAACACGGCCCTGTCCCTTTTTCTTTAAATCTGCAGTAGATGCTCACGTTTCTCACACAACACACCCTTCTTGTTCATTCCTGATGATATTTTAACTAAATCTGGGGTAACCTTTTCTTATTACTGTGTCTGTGCTACCCATTTAACCTCTCCACTCTCTGTAAAGATCTCACACATCCACATGTCCACCAAAGCTCACGACTCTTAGTGAGGGTGACCTGGATCCTTTTCTCCGAAGTTGCAGCCATCCTCTCCTGCAGAAATGTTGCCATCTTTGATCTTCTGTCCTGAACCAGAATGTGGAGATGTTGTGTCTCCTCTTCTAGTACCTCCTTTTTCCTTTTCAAGCACTTTTCTTTGTCTTTCCTCCTTTTCTTCTTCTATATTTCTTCTGAAACTCATAGATGAAATAGTGTTTATTGTCTGGTCTACCTTCTTTGCTTGCCATCCTAAACCTGTCCAGTCTAAATCTTCAAATCTCTTCCTCATTTGCCTTCAGGTGTTCACTTCCTTTTGCCTTTCTCCATGAACGTATCTCCCTTTAGCCTTTCCCATTTTTGAGATTGCTTGACACTTGACCCCAGTTGCTTCTCCAAGTACTGCTTAATCTTCCCTACAATTTTGTGTCTAAGGTAATGTGTGACTTCTAAATTTTTAGGTGCATGGAGGTGTCAGGGACTGAGAGGCGGGAGGTGGTATTTAGAATTGATGTTTGCAGTCTGGCTGTACATCCTTTGTGCTAAGGTAAGTTGCATGGAAATGACAGTTCAAGGTACATCTGAGGTGTTTCTCAATCAGAATGAACCTGCTTCCATTGTTTTCTTGGGGAAAATTTTGCTTACTGATATAGCAAGCAAAACAATACAACAGTTCAATGATTTCAAATACAAATTCAGAAAACTTGCAGGGAGAAAATTTTTCCTAATTTTTCCAATTTTTTTCCTGCTTATTTCATTTGCCAATGTAGCAGCTTTTTTTATTTCTTTCCCTCACACCCTCTGATACCTAAATTGTTATTCTTCTAACAGATGACTGATTTCATTTCACAGGGTCAATAGAATTATTTTTCTGTTTTCAGTTCACACGACCTAAGTTGTGCTTGATGAAATGTATCCAGTTTCTTAAAGAAACAATTAGTTCAAAAAAAGGAGTAAAAACTGTGGAACAAATCTTCGACTGATATATACTGTCATAGTTTCACTGAATTGAAATCAGTCTGAAGGAATCTAAATTCATTACTTTATTTCCATTCTTTAGTTAGCAATGCAGATGACTGGACTTGCCAGATGCTGTGCAAGGGAGATAACCGTGTAATATCCAAAATGTTGAGTCCCATGTTGATGCCCAGCCACAAGCCAAAGCTTTGCATCTGTTCAATGGCCTAATAGAAATTCAAGCTGCACTGCCAAAAATGACTCAAAAAAAGTTAAGCTTTATCCATTTTTACCAGGGGACTGCAAATGAATATATGTCATGATTTTGTTTGAGCTTGTGTACACCGCACAGTTTTTCTGGCAGTGTTTCCTTTCTGAAAGCAGCTATTTGAAAGCATCCATGTTATGGAAGTATGCAGAAAACGTGACTTTACGCTACTTTATTTTAAACTTGGCCTATGGAAAGAGCAAGTCCATAGTAATCGGTCTATCCTAGCTCGTATAATGAAGTATTGTAGAAAAGTGTGTGGCCTCTTCTTGATAACATGGCCTGGGGAAGAAGAGGGAGTGTCAACACTGTCCGTGTGTGTGAGGAGCACCCCAAACTGCTTGTTCTGAGAGGAGCTTTGCCCCAGAGCTGATAATGCCAAAATGAAATGAACAAATATAAAATTTGCTTAAGCTGACCATCAGTAGAGTTCAACAGTAACCAGGGGACTAGCAATAAAGCTCTGAGAGAAAGAGTCAGCCTGAGAAGTGATGTAGGAGAAACACGAAGATTTGTAAGGGGCAGAGAGACCCCCAGGGGGGTGGGAAGCGGGGTGGGCAGGCGGGTGGGTGCTGCCTGCGCGGGGTTATCCTTTCTATTGCTGATGCTTATCCTGAGTGTATAGTTCTGTGATTGCTGGTTAATTACATCATTAATAAATCAATAAACTGCTTCCATCCTGATTTCACTGAAACCGCATGAGTTAAGCTGGTTTTGCCCATGACAAAGTACCAGTTATCCTACAGCAACCGTACAAGTGCATTTTTGATGCTGGAAAAACTGATCATTATAGCTACAGGTTTGGACTTGCTGCATCGGTATGTCAGTGACTGGATATCAAATTTGTTTTAAACACTTCTAGCAGGTCCATCTCTGTGATCATACAAGTGTGGCTCAGTGAAAAAACACAGCTAGCTTTCTGTTCCCCTCCCCACTCCATAAAGGCCATGAGAGATATCCTGGCTTTTCCTGAGCAAACCTGGCCATGGAATGCCTGCCAAAAAAAGACATTTAGTCTGACATCGTGATGGATATGCGAAATCCATGAGAAAGAAAGGCAACAATGCTGAGTGATGCTGGGGTGCCCACATGTTTATAGCTGTGAAATGTGCTGGCTTGACAAAGGCACAAAGGCAGCCAAGTGTACTCTAACAAAACTGCAATGTTGGCAGCTGTGTCCAGGGACAATAGGTACCAGTAAAAGTTCCTCATGTGGAAATCATGGCTCTAGCATCTTGATGTTTGCTCTAATTCTTTTTCTGATCATTCTAATTTTCCTACTGTCTTATCCAACTACCATTTAGTTTTTTAACTCTCTAGCAGAAGACTACATTTCAATGCTGCTCATTAAAAAGTACATCAACAAATATTTACTGATGCTATGTATGTGCACTATGTTGATTCTGTGCATTAGCAATTAAAAAATACTGTAAGAGGCTGTAAAAGAACTGAGCTGAAGTAAAAAAACCTCACATTCCTCTTCAGAGTTTATTTTGTCTGAATGCCATTTGACATATATTATGCGTTTTGTAACTAAGGATTTTTTTTTTGTGAAAATTTACATTTGTTCTTAATTCAGAGAGTAAAAGAACCATCATATCTGTGGCTATCAAAACATGTTATACATTATTCTCTCCATAGAACACAAAGCAGACTATCAGGACTGTATTTCTTTCCTGTTCTCCCCTACAGTTGTAAGCGTGTCCTATTCTTCTGCTTGTGCCACTCGCATTTTTTCTTCTTTTAAACTGCACCATATCAGGCTTTACTTTCTTTTTTTTTTTTTAATTTTTTTTTTCAGAATAATTTACTTTCTTCCTTTTTCCTTTTATTCTACTAATAATTCTATCTCCCCAATGTACTGTCCCAGCTGAGGAGCCTTACAAAATCATTCCATAAATGCATAATATGGACTGTGGGGGCTGTATGCCCAACTCTGGAATCTGTGAGCCATGCCATAAATGTAGCACCTGGTTAGATGGTGAATCTCCTTGTGACTCTAAACTGAAGATGCCAAAAGTTTAGATGGATTCCAAAACCAATATGATAAATGAATGGAGAAAAAGAACCATCAAAGGTAGTTGAACAGAAGAGTGTTACATTTGGTGTAGGAACTCCCTGAACTGCAGATTGCAGGAAGCTGAGAGACTTTCATATGAAAAATATCGTTGAATGCCTGCCTGTTTCTTATACTCCTCCTTAAGCATCCACTACTGTTTATTTTTTAACATGAGATACTGGGCTAACTGGATGCTTGGCTTGTTATGGTAAGGTTGTTCTTATATAATCCTACCTAGATGCTTATGATGACAGATTTCAAAAGTGAATTAATGTTCACCCATGGACTAAGTAGTACCTGGACTCATTCAGAGTATATTCAGATTTTCAACTCTTTCTTAAGTGTAGAACTGCTCTGGGGGAGAGGAATGTGTAGGGGTAAGAAGCCTAACATTATAATTCTTTATCACCAGCACATGCCATTAAATATGCATTTACATCTGTTTTTTGTATATTTTGGATGGTGAATATGCATATGACTGGGATTCAGAGTTGGCTGGTGCAGTCATCAACGGTTTCAGTATTGGTAGGGTATTGACATGAGCACAAAAATAACAACGCTCCTCATTTCCACCTTAATGTACTTTGAGTGTAAAAGATTATTCATTGTATTTCCATTTTGGTCCTTTGCCTCTCTAATGCCAGATGCTGGATAAACATACAAATATGCTAGTGCTTGTTTTGATTTTATCTAAGTCTTATTAAGGCTCATGATGGGCGTTGAAGACCTTGGAATATCAGCTGTCATCTTTTTGTTGTCAAGCTAACTGAGAAATCATCCCTAACTGGAGTCCCATCAGGAATCAAATCTCATAATACAAATATGATGGGTTTCTTTCTTCTTTTGCCTCATGTTGGCTGATCTTCCCTGGAACATAGCTGAGTTTAACACAGATGTGTTTTCTCCTTCTATTGATCCAGTTTGTTTGGTCACAGTTTTTTTAAAAAAAACCAGCCCTAACTCAGACATAGTCAACTTAAATGTTGGAAGGTCTCAGAAATGTAATGTAAAATATAGTCAGACTCAGTAACCAGTGTGAATTGTTAAAATACTCATGGAGTCAAATAAGGCTTACGTTAAAATACTGACATTATCTAACCTATGTCGTATCCAAAACTTCAATGTCTTTTGTCCTTAAGAGTTTAAGCTAAATAGATGGACATGACATGAATATCGTTTTTCAAAGTTCATGAACTTTTATTCTTTTACTTGGGTACAATAGAAGTTATTCTGAAACTAATCAGTTTTGTTTATATTTACAGCTGTCGGAGATCAGAATCTGGCTCTAACTTCTTACAAGAGCAATTGAGTTAAAAGTGGGTTTTGTTCCAGAAGCAGCTGCTGAAAGGGCAGTGGAGCTTTTGAGGACAGAAAGAGAGAGAAAAAAATCCAGTTGTCAGGAAAAAGGAAATTAGTAAAATCTTGATAAATAGTAAATGGACTGGCTCTTACTGTGCCATCCATTTCAATGCGTTTTGACCTGAAGTCTATGGCCAGTTAAGTTAGTTGACCTATTTTAACTGGAAGTAAAAGGTTACTGGTTGCAAACTATTTGTCTTTTCTTTAAGAAATAACTTATCTGTGGAAAGTGTACGTTATATGTTCCCACCATGAACTGAGAGTCCATTACGCCTCCCTCTCTCCCACATGCAAAATCTCCATTGTGGATTTCACACTGGTTAACAAAAAGAGTTCATTGAATGAATTATTTTTTTCAAATCTTTCAGAACTTAATTTCTGCAGAATCCAACAGATTAAAGATATCAGAGCTGAAAGTGAGCACTCAACGGTAATGTCAACCGTCCAGGTCTCCCTGGCAGGAAAGTCTAACACTGTAAGCTCACAATCTGAACTGGCTTTTTTCAGCTGAGAGCAAATCCCTGGCAGACACTCGCTGCAGCTGTAGTTTTATTGACAGTAATGATATTTCTGTTTTCAAATGACAGAAAATATGTTTGGTACTTTCAGATTTGTTTCCCTTTGGGTCAGAAGTCTTTTCACGCCTTTCATAAATTATGGAAAAAATACAAATTAACTTGTCTAAAAAATTAGATCTACAGATTACCTTCAATGTTTGAGTAACAAGTTTATTCTTACCAGAAGTTGCTACTGAAATATTCTACACAAACATTTTCTTTTTGTGGGTAAAATCATTCTTTACTTCTCATTATTTGTTTCATATTAACAGAACTGTAAATTATCTGATTATAACAATAAAGCACAGCTACTATGGTATTTAGTTGTTGTGCCTAATACTATGGCATTGTTAGTGAAATAATATAAATATTCCCAGATGATACAACATAATTTTGGATTGCCAAATATCAACATAAACATGTAATTTCCCTGAAAGGGGAAAAATAAATTATTATCATCTCACTTCAGAGGCTGGGGTTTGAAGCATAGGTAGATTAAATGACTTAATCTTGTGAGGCGGGAGTTAACCAGGATCCTGTAGTTTAGAGTCTACATTCTGAAATCCAGCAATATGTGTGCATCACTCCATCTATTCATCCATCCACCCATCTGCCCACCCACCCATCCATTTGTTTCCTTTTTTCATTACAGGATACTGAATAGTGTCTGATTCACAAATATATGGAAAGAAATGAAACTAGAGAAAAAGCAAAAAATGAAAGGAGGATGGTAAGGACAGAATGATCTCAAAGACTTCCCAAGTGCCTTGGTATTGCTTCTTTGCAGGTGTTTGTCTAACCTGTCCCTGGAGTCTTCCTATGGTGGAGACTCCCCTCACCGTCTCAGGCTGTTCCAGTGCTCCAGTATCTTTGCTGTTTGAAGTCTTTTATAATGTCTTTGTTGCAATCTAAGTCAATTATTTCTTTTCTATTCTTCTATATTTGTCTGTGTGAAAACTATGCTTGTGTTTGAGCAACAGCTTACACAGCTGAAGACAGTTACCATGTCTCCTCTCTGTCTTGTAGGAAGGAAGCTTGTTCTAAAGAGGATGTCATGAAGTGACAAACACAGCTACCAAAGACGAAAACTGTTCTTAAAAGAGAAAAATATGCTAAAGATGAAAACGTGAAAATATTGAAAAGACAAAATATTTTAAAAATATCACTTCAATCACAGTGGTCTGTAATGGCAGTGAAAATCACCTGAAGTATTTATAGGTGCTGCTAGTACTACACTAAAAAGCTAAGAATCTAGAATTTTCAGACAGCTCAATAATAAAGATAATCCCCAAGCCTTTAAAGTTCCGAAGTGTTTGAATGCTTACGGCGTTCATCATTGTAAATGAGGAACAATATTTTTAAAGAAAGTGGAAAACAACAGATTTCTGCAGGAGACAATGAATTTGGTCTCAGTTGCATTATTTGAGGAACATTGGTGCTGTGGCTAAATAAAGAGTAGAATATGGTCTGCAGGCCATTCACAGTCTAATTTTGGTGACCATTAAAATAATAGCTTTATTTAGTTGATTATTTTTAATTAATTTAATATTTTAATCCATATCCCTATTATTATGGCAGATGTTTGGACCTTTGAGGCTTGATTCACATGAATACCATGCAAGCATAATTCTAGATTTATACTGGGAAAGTGAAAGGAAAAACTGAGTTCTTAATATCATCTTGTAATACCACATAATGTGCTGAAAGGATTTCTTTGCAGAAATAATTTCCAAACGTTTATAAAGGCATGATAAATTGATGTAATAAAAGCAGAACTTTTCAGTTTTAAGGTCATAACACCAGCACAACAAGAACAAATATTTTTGTGGTAGAAAACACAGCCAACCTGAACTCAGTGTTTCATCTTCTCCAGCTTAACTTGGAGTAGAAATGAAGTTAAATGGAGCTCTCTTGCTGTAATTTACAAAAATAAGATACTATTATGATTCTGAACTTCTAGTTCCTCAGAAGTATTTTGGTTTCAGTTAGTGCTGAAATGCTGAATTTCCAAGCCTTTGCTGGTTTATGCCCAGTGCAATCTGACACTGAGAATTACTAGAAGGATTCCTTCGATGAGTCCCTCAGGTCACAGCTTGTTCCTCTGCAGCGCAGCACACTATTCTTCTATTCAACTTGTACCTTTTTCACAGCAGGTCTTACAGAAGGAACAAAACCACACAAGTTGCAAAGACTAAACTGGCATTTTACGTCTCTGAGTTTGCAATCACATTGTAACTGAGAGGAAAAAAAAAAAAGGCTGAAAAAAGGACAGAATTTACTGTCAAGAAGTAGCTGAATACTGCTCCATTTGAAACAATGGAATTATTCTCATTTACCATTAGATGGCATACATACAGTACAAAATACATGATTAAACAGAATTTGTGTACTAGGTGAAAGGTTAAGTAATACTTCTGTAGTATAATAGATGCACACTAAAGTCCTCTAATAATGCTTGTTTCCACTCAAAGTTGTTACGTCTAAAGAATCTCAGACTCTTTACATTGAATACTGCTAGATAACAGGCCAAATAAGTCTGTGCTGCTAAAAGTAGCTCAGCGGCTGTTAACACTGCAGCACTGCTGTGTATTCAGCTCCTGCATCCCTCTTTCCCATTTTCCCCGTTCAACAAAGATTTGCCATTACTTTGAGTTCTGTAACAGACTCACAATATTCTCCATCCCTTTCTAGTACGTGTGTGAGAAAAGAATCACAAAAAAATAAATTTCTGTATCAGTAGTCTAAACTGAATAAGTTAAATGAAAACCTACATATTTTACTTCAAAAAAGAAATGCCTGAGTTTCTTCTCCCACAGAAATAGAGCTCTTCTTAATTTATAAGTACTCTAAGACAATCTGTCATACCAACGTTTCTGTGGCAAGGTGACCTGCTAAGCACAAGGAAGATACTGCTCTAAACTGAGTAAGGGGTTTACACATATTTGATGGTGATCACGTCATAAGACGTATACTGCTGTGGAGTTCTGAGACATTCCTCCTGCCTGGGTCAGAAAGGAGGAGATACTGTTAAGGCTGCAGTGGTGAAAAGGACATGCTGCTTCGTACTGGCGGGGCTTGGCAGCATCATCCCTCTCGCTCTGAACGGCTGCGTGCCAGGTATATTTGCCTGTCGTGCTGATCAGCTGCACTTGGTACGTGGGGCTGAGAAATGGAGGAAACTCACAGTGTTGTGCATCAAATGTATGAATCTCTTGGTTAAGACGTGGGAAAGGGGAGGAGGTTAATGTACAGCTACAGCCTTCTTTCTTAAATATATGGAGACACAGTTCAAGTCAGGATGAGAACTAGTTCAGACCAAAACTTAGAAGTAACAATGTGTTCAGAAAAAAAGCACTGAATTTGTGGAGGATCTGTGAGCGTAGTATGACAACTTTTGGGTTTGTATGCTCAGAGGCTTAGACGTAGAGGATAAAAATAGGTATATTCTCTCTCATGACCTTATTCTCTCCTGCTTCTCAGCTGGTGGTCAGATCATCCTGACTCATCAGATAATGTCTTAGTAGCAGATGTCTGATGCACAAAATGTCATGATGGCTTAAAGTTGTCTCTAAACTAAACTGTTTCTTCCCTTATTTGTGCTAGAAAGGAATTTGTTGAAAGTTAAGGCAGTATTTCAGCACATTCCTGTAGAGATGAATACAGCAAAGTAAATGACTTACTGATGCTACAGGAAATGGCTAGTGTGGTATATTGCACAGTGTCAAGTTCTAGTACAGCTTTGTTTAGTCTAAAGAATCTCTTTCAATTTAGAGTACTGCAGACCTGAGAAATAAAAATTTTCTCTAATAATATAACAATGATACAGTGAAACACATTCTAGACAGGAAAATAAAAGGCTAAAATATTCTGGAATTAAAATGTAGGTGTATTAAGGATGAATAGAGGCCAGTTTGACCAAAATGCCTTGTTGCTTGTTTTGGAGAGTATTTTTTCCAAACCACCCATCATTTTGCTTGATTTCTGTCACCTAGTCGAGGATGTTATTACACACAACCTTACATGCATTTCTGAGGTCTAGCACCTGAATTTCTATTTTCCATCCTGAAAAAGAGGTAAGTGCAGCAGGTGTTGCACTTGTTAAGTAATGGAATTAAGGGAATCCCTCTAAGTGTGGGACTGTTGGAAACCAGAGATTGTGGAGGGCTTGAATGAATAAGACGACTAGAAATATTTCTTAATTTCTAATAGGTCTTGTTGCAGGGAAAAACTGCTCAATTTATGTAGTTTAAATGAAATCAGTATCAAAGCAGTTAATTGATTTACATGTAATTAGCCAGTAAACAGTGAATTTTGCCCAATGGAGAGGCGGCTCTGCCTGGTACAGCATAGGTTGAGATGCTGGAGGCAACTTGTGCCAGTGTCAATCCAAGTTTTGACTGGTGCTGTTTCTGGTAAAAGGGCTCTCCCCCTCATTACAGATGTCCACGCTATTTTATACTTCTTTTCAAGTTGACTCCTCCTGTTTTTCAAAAGTCTATTTGTAATTCTCTGGTTACTGTTCAGCCTGCCTGAACTGGTTGCTGGACAGCATCTTCCTCTTTAACATGATTATTCTGGAGGCAAATGCCCTTCCAGACACTTTTGAGCATTTGAGCCACTTGTACTGGGTACGCTCCATGTCTTAAAAAGTGCTGATAATCAGGCCATTTGCCGAAGGTTGGATCTGCAATCACCCACCACAAAATTTCTAGCTAGCAGATAATTATGGTGTCTTTTAACTAAATATTATGGTCAGTGCTCCTTTCAGAGTTGCCTGGGACTTCTTGGAGACAGATGTAATGTTTGTTTCCCTTCAGGACAGATGAAGGTCTTGTCAATCTTTTCAATCTTGATTAAAAGCTGGGAGTCAAATATTTTTAGTATATTTTAAAAAATTGCTCATATAGACAAGGATGTTATTACTCACATCATTACATGTGTTTATATTAAACCAAGTGGAAACTGGAATTTCCGTCTCCTAGGAAATACTTGCATTTCTGCTAAAAAAGAAATATATGTTTTTCACAGTTGAGAGCAAAAGTTTGGAAATATGCTTTCTTTTTCTTATCCTCCTTTAGGAGCTGTAGAGAGAACGATTGCTTTTGGGGAAAGGGTGGAGAGAAGAGGGAAAGTTTATTCATTTTCACGTATCAGCTCCCATCTTAGCAGCAGACTGCCTTAGGGCTTGAGGGCTTAACATATGAGGAGCTGAACAGTCCTTGCTCTCTTGAAAGATCTTGGGAGCCTGTGTTCTGGAATAATGCTGAATACCTAGTTACAGGAGCACACCTGGTAAGCTGCTAAAAAGCTGGGAATTTCAGAGCTCCTCCAGTGTGACAGTAATTTTTTATGTCATAAATTAACTTTGTATATAGGAGGAAAATGTCAGTGTTCATTAGTTCTCTTATTTGACTGAGAGTGAACCATTATCCTTACTATGTCCATCTCACTCCAGTTATAAATTGTGTTTTCTTGGAGGAGGTGGAGACATTGAAATAAAATGGGAGCTTTATATTTGTTTCTCATTACTCCATGAAAAGACAGATGAAATAGGTTCTGGGGTAATACCTGGTCATAGCTGAGCACATAAAAGCACAAAGGCTTTGGAAAATAAATGTGAATGCATCACGAGTCTTCATAGGGATGTGCAGTGAGCACTACGGGTAAGCTTTGCATCCCTAAAGCTGTTTCATGAGACAGTAAAATAATGTGAGATTTGAATGCAATTGTCCAGAAAATAAAGGACGTGGCTAGTCCTGTCCCTGCAGGGTGGGGACTCCACTCCAGGCTTATTCTGTCCAATCTTCTGTAACCTTCTGAACTGCAGCAAGCTGGAAAAAGTGTCCATCACCTCCAGGACATGGCTGAAGGGTCTCTTCTGAAGCATTTTGGAGTCACTACATGTGTTATGGATTCAACAACTATTTAAACTCTTGTGGTTCTTCCTGCTTTTCTCTGTGAGCCTCCCTGCTTAGCACGCTGCCACTGAGGTACCACCTACCCTGCAGGCAGGCAGCCTTCCTCTCTCTGTGTCCCAGGCATACGCTATTTTTTTATTAAAATGTTCTATATGTGCACACAAACCCATCAAAATCCAAATAGAACTTGTATGCCTTCTGTCACAGTAAGCGTGTCTTTTTTTGAAGCACCACTACCTTTTAACTTTGAATACCAGACTGCAGAAACCAAGCAGAAAGACACCTGAACAGCAACTGAATGGGAAACATTGCAAAAACAGAGCTTTGGGGACATGACACCAGTGTTTCTGGAGAAGTACAGTTCAGGCCATCACTAACCATCTCGGCCAAGTGTTTTTATGGTACTGTGGCACACTTGAGAGGATTTGCTACCTTTTAGTTGAGATGAAATTCTAACTCCTCTGGAAACTTTTTGTAGCACATAAGAATGAGATGTTTAAACTGTCCAAATTCCAACACAATAAATTGCATTCTCTTTAAGTAGATTCCCTGTACCGTTGCTTACCTTTCAGTTACCTACTGGCTCTTTCCTTTCTTCCCTAAATTTGTTTTTGATACTGCTGAATGCTCTTCAGCTTTGTGTGTCATTCTACCAGGGTTTGCCTTTCTACAGTAGATGAAACAGTACACTGGGATGAATTGTTCTAGCAATATAAGAACATATATATTATTTCCATTATTAATATTTCACTTTTTCTTTTGAACAAAATATAATCATCATGATACATAACGTTCATTTGACATAGTTTGTGGCTAGGTTCTGGTATGTGAATGCCACTAGTTAGAAGCATTCAATTTCCTAATGTTCTCTGTCTCCTTAATTCCCCCCCCCCCCCCTTTTGGTGCACCACTAGCCTCAGTTAATTTTGCCATTCATAAATACTTGTAACTGAAATGAATTCCGAATCGAGTGGCTCATTGAAGCAAACCCATTTATTTTTACATCAGCTCTTTTCCTTGAAGACTCACTCATTTGATGATATAAATTACACTGACTAAAATACACTCTTCTGGTTGTGTTTTCTACTTTAGAGATATCCACATACCTTGGTTTTGTGGTGCTGAACAGCATTGATAGACCTTCTGGGTAGCTGCTCAAGAAAATACAATGGATGAAGAGATTCCACTTTTTGTATCAAATTCACAACATCAGGATTAATCCCCCCTTTGCAAAGTTGGCAGAAAAATAGGCACTCCCAGCCCATCTTATATTATCCATTTTAACAAAGAATGCAGTTTTTTCAAACTGGCTTCACTTCACTGAAATGTATTTTTTTCTACCTGTAGGAAAAAAGAGAAAGAATCATAATACTTATTTATGGTTGGTATGACCTTACTCTGATCACTGCAATTACAGAAACAGATAAAAGCATTCTGAGTTGGTCCAATGTTAATGTGGTCTGCTTTAACACCTCCCGGTAATTAGAATTCAAGTGATCCAAGTCTCTGGTATCCTTTATACACTCAACATCCCGGCCCTGCTCTCAGCACTCCTAGTGCACATCCTCCCTGGCAGAGCGAGAATATGGAAAACCACTGCAACTTACAGTAATCAGGAACAGATTAATGTTGAATCAATCAGGAAAGGACTTTTTCTTTGGAATATGAAAATGTTTTATTTCACTATTGGTTTAAGACTGAGACCATTCTAATATTACACTTGAGTTAGTCTCCCCACCACTGTGCCTAACAGCTTAGATAAGACAGCTACACTTCTAATGCCTTAAGCAAGACTGTACTGTCACATGCTGCAGATGAAGAGTAAGAGGCTGAGATGGTGTAAAGGAGATGGTTAACAGAGATGCCTGGGCTGTCCCAGCAGTTATTCTGAGATTCATATCATGTGCCTCACGGGGAACTGAGGAACTGATAGAGCTGCTAATCCTGGAACCCATTTCCAGGCACATTAAGGATGAGAAAATCATCAGGAGCAGTCATCATGGCTTCATCAAGGGGAAGTCATGCTTGACCAACTTGATACAATTCTATAATGAAATGGCTGTCCTGGCAGATGAGGGGAGAGTAGTGGATATTGTCTACCTGGACTTGAGTAAGGCTTTGACACTGTCTCCCATAAGATCCTCATAGAGAAGGTGCTGATGAACGGGCTGCATGAGCAGACGGTGAAGTGGATTGAAAACTGGCTGAATGGCCGGGCCCAAAGGGTGGTGATCAGTGCTGCAATGTCTAGTTTGAGGCCAGTAACTAGTGGCGTACTCCAGAGGTCAATATTGGGCCTGTTTAGCATCTTCATTAATGATCTGAATGATGGGGCAGAGTGTACCCTCAGCAAGTTTGCTGATGACACAAAACTGGGAGTAGTGGCTAATACACCGGAGGATCATGCTGTCATCCAGAGGGACTTTGACAGGCTGTGGAAATGGGTTGACTAGAGTCTCATGAAGTTCAACAAAGAGGAGTGCAAAGTCCTGCATGTGGGGAGGAACAACCAATACATGCTGGGGACCACCCAGCTGGAAAGCAGCTTGGCAGAAAAGGACCTAGGGGTCCCGGTGGACACCAAGTTGAACATGAGCCAGCAATCTGCCCTTGTGGTAAAGAAGACTAACATTTTCTTGGGCTGCTTTAGGAAGAGTGCTGCCTGCAGGTTGAGGGAGGTGATCCTTCCCCTCTACGCAGCACTGGTGAGGCCATGCCTGGAGTACTGTGTCCAGTTCTGGGCTCCCTGGTATGAGAGCCATGGGCATACTGGAGAGAATCTAGTGAAGGACCACAATGATTAAGGGATTGGAGCATCTCTCCTATGCAGACAGGCTAAGAGAGCTGGGACTGTTCAGCCTGGAGAAGAGAAGACTCAGAGGGGATCTTATTAATGTACATAAATACCTGAAGGGAAGGTGCAAAGAGGATGGAGCCAGGCTCTTTTCAGTGGTGTCCAGTGACAGGACAAGAGGCAATGGGCACAAACTGAAACACAGCAGAGTGCATCTAAACAGCAGGAAACACTTGTTCACTGTGAGGGTGACCAAGCACAGGCACAGGTTGCCTGGAGAGCTTGTGGAGTCTCCATCTTTGAAGATATCAGAAAACTATCTGGATATGGTCATGGGCAACTGGGTCTAGGTAGCCCTGCTTTAGCAAAGGAGTTGGACCAGATGACCTCCAGAGGTCCCTGCCAACCTCAACCGTTCTGTGATTATGTCATTCTGTGAATTGAAGGTTTGCAGTTTTCATTATTGCAATGACCTGGTGGCTAGAGAGAGACCTTGGAGTTCAGGTAGCACATGAATCTTTCTCTTCTTTTCTTGAGCTGCAGAAAGAAGAAATAACAATCAATCAAGTTAAAACAATTGGAGACAATCCAGAGTAGTGCAAACATAGGCCAAAAATTCATATTAGAATCTTTTCCTTCTTGAAACCACCATCTCTGCTCAAGTTCTCCAAACCCTGGGGATGCACTCACTCTCTTTGCCTCTCTGATACAGTGTCTGACTTTATAGGTGAGATTTTCAAGGTTAAATGTATCCAATTCTGACTTTCTTCCTTTCATTTTATCTTGTTATGCCTTTGTCAGCAAGGCTGAGGAGTCCCTCCTTTTGTCACAGGTTTGTTTCTTTCTTCCAATGTAAAATATCTCTACAGAGTAATAGTCACTTTCAGCCTTTTCTGATAACTCCTGAAATCCTCCCTCAGAGAGCTTGTTTTTCAGTGGTTGGCTCTGTGCATGAGTATCTCTTCTCTGAACTCTCTCCAGCTGATTGTACAGCTTTTTTGAAATGAGGATTCAAGGCTGAGCACGCGAAATTTCTTCCATTCCATAATTTCACTTTCCATATCTTTAAGAGTGTCAATCGCTGTTTGCTTGGCTTTCTTCCTTCTCATCAGAACAGTACCCTGAAAGTTCATGTTGAAGTTAAAAACAAGCTTTGACATTTATGAATTGAAAATTTAAATTTTTTTTCTGCTTTGAATTTATTTTAACAGATGCTCTTGAAATACTGTCACTTCCTAAGGGATGGAAATCCTGTTTACTTTTTCAATGCCATTGTTCTATTAGATGGGTGCCAGGATCTCTCCTTATAAAGATGAAATATCTTCTCTGCTTTGTAAAGAGGATATGGGGGAATACCATTTCGTCTTGACTAATACAAACATAAAAAAAAATCATGTGACATTAATGAAAAAATATTCACTGAGTTGAAGAAAAAAGAGGCGGGTGAGGATTGTGACAGATAGGAAGGGGAATAACCTATTTGTGCTTTTGTTAAGAAAATGTGGATTTTCCATTAAGACGTGGTGAGACTATGGTCTGCACCACACCACAGTTACCAGAGGGCAAGGTGAAGTGCTGACCTTGCTGCCAGCAGCACACACCTTCAATAACTGAGAGCAAAGGAGAGCAGTGAGTGGCTCCTCAGAGCAGAACGCTTGTACTAAGAAATGAGGAGATGATGAGAAACGATGCTCTGTATGGAGGTTTGCCAGAACAATCTGTGCCTTAATACATATTGTGCTCTTACTGAATATTTGAGGTGTGATCCTCCTCTGATCTGGACCAGTCTTGCTGGTAGAGCAGAGAGCTAAATGCCCCACACAGTACAATCTGCGTGCAAAGAAAGGAGTGGGGTGGTGAGAAATGCTGTGGCCTTGATGCATCTCCATCTCTTTGAAGGGCTACCCGGAGGGCTTCCAGTGGGCCCTAGCATCGCTGAGCACAGGTGTGTGCTGGCTGGAACAACCTCCTGGACTCTTTCTTGTTTAAGCACCAAGAAAAATGTCAGAAACACATAAGCCCTAAAGGAGCAATATATTAGCGCAAGCAAATAATAATAAAGCAGGAAATGTGTCATGTTCCAGTGGCTCAAGCAGGAACTGGCAGTGGAGCTTCTTGAGCTCTATTTTTGACCTAGCTATCTAGCTTTATGACACTGTGTGTCCCTTAACCTTGTTGTGCTTGTATTATGTAATATATGGTCGTATCTAACTTCAGAGGTTTGCTTCAGATATTCATTTGTTTTTCAGCAGAACTTGGTGATTCTCAGGGGAAAAAACATTATAAATGAGTCATTATTAACTTATTGCACATCCAAGCTAATTTATTTTCTCATGACATTTCTGCTAAAGATCCTTTGTCTTTGGTTTTTACAAAGCGTACTGAGGGATGCAAGCATTTTAAATCTTACCAGTTCTGAGATGTTGTAAGTGGCTTAGGGCAAAAGCAAAATGTTGAGTATAAGTGATATGAGGCCATTATGATCACTGCTTTCATTACACATCAATTTAAGTGATTATTATAACAGGTACAGTATTAGCAAGGAAGTCAGAATTGCCGCAAAGAAGAAAAAAAGTCTTTACAATTTATAAAAGCTTCAGGTTTGAGGTTTCTTTTTCTTTGCCTTTGTTACGAAAAGGAGAAATCTCTGGAGAGAAAAAAAAAAAGCTAAATATTTAGTTTGCTCACTGATAGTTCTGGCAGGAGAACCAACAGGAAACCCAAACCTAAAATCCAAGATGCAGCTAGTGGGGCAGGGAGCGGTGAGGCACAGCTAGCAAGAAATGCTTGCAGGGTAGGCAAGGAAAGGTCCAGCTAGTGGGACCAGGACTGGAAACAGGGAGGTTCATGAGGAATACGAATGACTGTTGAAGAAAGACTCACTTCAAGATCAATGGCAGCTTAAATTAGATCTTGCTACGCAGCGCGATTTACTAATTGTGGTGAATGTGATGCTGCTGCAGAAGGGGGAAAGCAACCAGCTGGCCTAAGTTCTTGTATCCAGTAGAAGCCAATGATTTCAAAGTAATCTAGCTGTACTTTAGGAATTAGATATTGTGTGCTGTCCTGTTATGTGTGATGTTTTCTCTCCTTCCTTTAATAAAACTACTGTTTTTAAAGCATATTTTAAAACATTAATTTTTAAAATTCACATTTGCCTTGGGAAAAACTATCTCATAGCGCGTCAGAAAGTTTAATGTAATTTTCCCAGGATTCTGGACCAAGTCAATGTGTGTTAGTAGTGATGCTTTTAAATGTTAACTCAGCCTTTGATGACGTTAATCAGGTTATTGCAGAAAGACTTCAGCACTTAAGGTCTACTATTATACAGGTAAGAAAAACAGATGAGTGACAAAGAAAAGTAAAACAGTCAGTTTTTCAAACTTCTGAAACTATCGATTGTGACTAGAGGTTTAATATAATTTTAAAAAAAGAGTGAGAATACAGGTAAAAATACAGATCACCACATTAGAGAATATTTAAATATGAATTATATCTAAGCTTGTGACATTCACCATTAAGAATCAGTGGAACTAGATGGCATATTTTCTGCATTAGTGATGACCTTTGACAACTTTTACAGAACAGATAGCTGAAGAGTAGAGAATAGTAAAAATAATCTGTTCCAAAGGAGAGGACAAGTTTAGCCTTTAAGACAGCAACCTATCACTGACCAGAAAAGTAACAAAACAAAAAAACAAAAAAGGTATGATCTGTCTGTGAACATCTAAAGGGTCACACTGTGATAAAAAGTCAAAATGGGTCATTCAAGTAGTCTCATTTACTCTCTGGCTGATTGATCAGTCCAGTGCATAGAGGAAAATGAGGGATGAGATTTATTTTGGCTTGAGTAGGCTGCTGACATGATCCTGCACATGCAAATTAGGAAGACATGGTTGGGTGAAATTAGTGTAGAGTAGATAAACAGCTGTTTGAAAACCTGTGCAGCTATCATTAGGTCTTTGCCAAAAATAGGAGGAGAAATCAAATGAGGACTTGGATGGATCTATTACCAGTTGATATTTTACTTAATCATGATGGTAATATAGATGACATAATAGAAAATATACTTTAAAATGCTGATATGAAGTTAAATATGGTTACAATAATCCGAGAGAGGAGAGAGATACAAGGTAAGATTTCAAAAAGTTCTTGATAAGTTGGATAAAGGGTTTATCATCAATAGGGTGAAATTCAATAAAAACAATGTAGGATAATTCATTTGTAGGAGAAAAAAAATGTAGAAATACAAAATGGACAATAACTGTCTAATGAGCTGTGCTGCAAAAAATGATCTGAGCCTTGAGATCTGAGCTCACAGTGCAAGTTAATGCAGTGTTCTCTCAGAAAGGCAAATACCTTGCTGGGATGCATCAGTAAGACTGTTATGCCTTACCCAGAAGGTGCTTTTGCCACTAAACAGGTGCAGTCTCAGCTGACACCCCCAGGTCTGGGCACCAGAGAGTAGGGCAACAAGAACAGAAGACAAATGACATGTGAAAAAAGGTTAAAATAGTGAGAACAGTGTAGGGGGAAGGAAGACAGGGTGACAGACAAAAAAACCCCCAAATCTTCAGAGGGAGACAAGGACTTTGAATATGAGGGTTAATATTTAGTTAATTAACTAATCACCATCCTCATTCTCCTTCACGTTCACTGGAGTAGGAAAAGAAAGAAACCTGCTTACTTATCAACACCAGAGGTGAAAGAGAGAAGAAAGCAGCACCTAATGGCAGGAGCTGTGAGACAAGGGAAGAGACTGCCCAGGGAACTGACAGACCCTTGTTTAGGGCTGGTCATCCACAAGCAAGGGTCTAAGGTGATGTGACCCAGCTGGGAGCCATCTGGATCACTCCCATCAGTTCCAGGCTAGGAACCATGGTTAGGGAGAAAAGGGGCTAGTGATTGTGGTGGATATAGGAAACAACTGTAAGGGAAACACAACAACCAAGTGTCACCTACAGCCAGGCACATATGGTGGAAATGTGTAGACTTGACATTCATAAAAGGGATTTGATCACCCACATCCAAAAGAGCTGTATGGTCTTTTGAAGGTACAGTTGATGTTACCTTAGGGCAACATCAAAAGGATGCAAAGTCCCCTTTTGCCTGATATTGTAATGTTTGTGATGGCATTGACACTTCACAGGGGGATCCTGGGTGTGGTGCCTGTTAGACGATCTAGTTTCATCATTACTTCTAATCAGAGGATATATGTTTTATTTATTTTTTTTTAACAGATGGAGTGCAAATCAAATTGGGATGCCAGGATCTTTCCCTGCCTCCTGGCCAGTAGGGCTGGAATTCCTCCCTATGTCTGGGAAAAGTGGAAATGTGGCTGGCTGCCAGACTGCAGATTAGGGATGCTGAGGTGCTGTCAGCAGCAGTCTTGATGGTAAATATTCATGAGCCAAAATGTGCCAATATTCATGTTTGGCAAATTGCATATTCAAGGTTAATGTCTATACCACTTTGTAAAGGTCATCCTGGCATTTAAAGTCAACTGAAATGACTGATCCACTGTAAAAGAACACCATTCTCTTAGAAAGTGTGAAACCTGTGCATTTTTGAGTAGTCTATGTGGACCACTTGTAAACACTTCTGTTTCCATTATCAGGTGACAGTCCCAACATATAGAGTAGCTTTAATTTAGCAAGAACAGCTGTTGGTCCTGACCAGCTTTTCTTGATTCTTGCTGGGCCTTATTTGACTTTGAGAGTACAAAAAACTGCATCTAGAATCTCATAATTTTACCCACTTGTACAATGGGTTTTTATCTGCAGTGCGACGCAGCCAAGCTGATGGCTTTGCAGCTTTTGAATATCGAGCACATTTTATTTAAAAAAAAAAAAAAAAAATCACTCTACTTAGCTTTACTTCACGAACTGCTTATTTTGGGATGGGGCAGGGAAATCCCATATTAATTTTCAGCAACAGGAAGGTATTGCTGTGGGTGAATTTCTGTCAGAGCCAAGGAAATGATTTTTTCAGCTGCAAGAATTCAGTGCTGCAATGTCATAAGAGCACGTAGTTATTATTCTGAATGCTATGCAGACTGTAACATAAGACAGAAAAAAGTGCTCACGAGGAACATATTGAATTATAATAAATCTGTCTCGTCTGGAGACAATGATGAGCTGGCACATTTTGTCAAGTGGCAGTCACATAGGATGCTGTGCACTGCATACATATTACTGCATTAGCAATAGGCAGCAAGAGGATGGCACCAACAGGGAACTGCTCAGACAGATAGGTTGATCATTTGTATTCCAGAGCTCAGCAAGTGCTCAATTCACTGATCCAAACCAAACATGTTGAAGTCAAGGCCTGTTTCTATAACATGTTTGATATACAGCTGAGCAGTAACTGAATCAAAACAGCATCTCACTATTGCTGTCTGGTGCCGTACTGGGTGGTGAAAGCAAGTGAAGGTTTTCCTGGCACTAGGGGTATGTTGTATGCAAATGGACCATCTCAGTGGTAAATCTTTAATGTGGCAGACAGAACATTAATTGCAGAGCTCCCCAGGATCATGTTGCATGCCCAGTTTCCTTAAGTTAAATTATTCCAACGATTCTTCTCTTGATGGAGTATTCCAGACGTTGCAGTCCTACTGTGTGCCATAAATTAACTCTTACACCATTCGGCTTCAAGTCCTGCCTAACTCCTGGGGCAAATGCCATTCGTATTCACAATGTGAATCTAACCGAGACAACCCAGTGTGTTAACTACAATTCAGATTAATATTCTGAAATACAGTCTAATCGATAATGTGATATTATATAACAGGATATGTCTACAGTTACAACATCTCCTTTTTGTAGGGTACCAATTTTTCTGATGAAAATGAGAAAGCTGCTCATTCAGATCTTTAAACAAGCGCGTGCCTAAAGTGCTCTTCCCCTACACATCATAAAACCAGTTCCTGGCACGTACACATTGAGGAAGGATCAGCCTTTTGCCCTTGGAGTCAGTACTATATTGAGGCCATATAAACACGCACGTGCACCCAGATGTGCACACACATGTACTCACACGCTTTGCTCTGGCAGCTCACACTGTGGCAACCTTGCCTTTCATTGGCTGCCCATAACTCAGCACAATTTTAGCTTGTGCCACGAGCAGCATGCAGCAATTCACCAGGGTCAGAGGTTAACAGCATGGCAATGCAGTCCTTTGTTTTCTCTGACCATTTTCACCTCTTCTTAATCTACCCCCATTTCCATATATAGGTGAAGATCTATCAGAAAGAAACTCCTTTTAAGAGTTGCTCAAATTTCTATGTGTGTGTAAGAAACAGGCCCTTTTATTTTTCCAGGGAGCATTCTGATGTAGTCCTTTTCACTGGAATGAAGATGCACTATTTTAGACAGATTAGTCCCATTTGCAAAATGAAAAAGAAAGCTCAGTCTTTCCAAAAAGGAAAGCTCAGCATCTCCTAAGATAGATTTCATTTGAAAGAATAGCTTAATCTCCCTTGGCCTTGCTCCCATGTTTCCTTACTGCAGTATACTTTTATCCTATTTTCTCTTCAAGAGAATTGGCCCTCTTGAAAATACTGCATATCTCCAGTAAGGTGAAAAAGAAAAGCAGACAATAAAAGGGACATTTTTAATAAAAAGGTGGAGGGAAGAAAAATGTGGGTGAAAGACAGGGAAAGAAGAGGATTGGATAGACAAGATTGCTTATTTTCCAAACTGAGATTATTTTTGGGCTCCAGTGAATTCCATCTTGCACCCCTTCAGCAATGTATATGAGAAGCAGGCAGGAGGTGCAAGACTATCCATAGTAACAAGTAAGCAAGCAAGCCATGTATTTCTGCCAAGAATGACTGGTAGAAGGAGATGCCCTCTGTGACCAGATGCATTGCCAAGGCAAGCAGGAATTGGAGCAGAAGAGGTGAAAAATGTTTATTTTCATGGTTTATTTAAAAATTTACATAAACAAAACAGCTAGAAACACACAAAAGGGACACATCATGGAGCCATGCAAGCCTAAATCAAAATCTTTTTAATAAGAAAGTATTCCCTGACTCCATGGCTGTGGGTTGAGCACAACATAAAGAGGAAAATACATCCAGTAAATGTTCTTTTTGGCTTAACTTAGTTAACATAGACATTTGGAAACAGAAATGCCTTTAGTGATGCAATGACCTGTCTGCTGGGTTTGGGCTTGCAATATTGAACACAGGTTCAGTCTATGGCTAACTTTAACTTTTACAACAAAAGTAAGTGACAAACAGCACTTTTGTGCAAGGCTACCTGATTGTAACTTGTCTGATACTCAGCTCCAGTAGGTTTTAATTTGTCCTGATCATATAAAAGAGAAAGTCTGGTAGCTTGGACATACAAAGCTCCTTATGGGAGCAGGATGCTACAGCATGCAAACCACACTTTCTTTGGAACTGTTAATCTTAAATCCATTAAAGACAATGTATGCCCTGCATGACTAAATCTTTTCCAGACTCTTCAGTTAACTTCCAGTAGAAATTATTCTAAGGTCTATTAAGATTGTGATTAATTTTTTTCCTCAGAGAAACAGATTGCCTAATTTATGTGTTTCTGTATGTCTGATTCATGTACTTGCGTTCTCCGGCAGGGGGAATCTCTGAAATGGCCTCTGAAGTAATACAAAAAGAGGTGGTTTGGAGGCACCAGTGTTTAGATGTCAGCTAATTCCCCCCGCTCTCCATACTCTTAGGAATAAGAGGAACAGAAAGGGAATTGTAATAACTTTTAAAGGCACTTCTTCATCCCCTACGGTTCCCTTGTGGAGGTGCTGCTGCTTGGCCCTTCTTATGCAGGTCTGTGCCTAAAGGCATTTGTTGTAAAAACTGACATAATGTGTGTAACACTGCAGTCATTTTTAGGACTGCACAATATCAGCTTGAAGAGGTTTCTTTAGAGCATGTTTAGTGGCTGATTATGTAAACGGAACAAAGTTCTTTTTCTGTTACACGAGTGTGTAATCTCTAAATGTTTATGATCCAAACAACTTGAAAATGTTGGCTTTTTTCCACTTTTAAAGGTTATATACCCAAGTAATCCCCACAAATACCAAACTGCAATAACATGTATTTAAACTTCAAATGTCTCTGGCAAAACGTTCTGGTTTTAATCATATCCTGGAAAAAGTAAATGTAGTTTCAGAGGTAACAAATGGTTTATGGCAGGCCAGATTCTGCCTCCTTTACTCCTACAAATTGGGGCTTGAAAAAAAATTATTCTGTTTAAGAGTAAAACCCTTCATAAGTGAATAAAAGTGGCAGGATCACTTCCCCTGTTAACAGAGGGTGTTTCTATGGCTCTGGATATCTCTCTGCTTGGAGACAAGAGCTATTACTTTGTTACAGTGCTCTGACAAATGGCACAGAGGCATTCCAGGGTCTATAAAACCTCCAAATGCAGCAGTGATACTTATGCCAGCCATTCCCTTACCTCAGACTTCATGTGAAATAGAATAGACATTACTGGTTGGAAAATTTGACAATCCTCGTTAGTATCTGATCAAGCTGCTGAAATGGCATGATTTGACCCTGGGTACTTACTTGCACCCCAGTCATTGATGTGTGTGATTTGTAAAACAGCATATATTCTGATCTCAAATCTCTGTTTCTCTGAATAGCTGTACAGGTGGAAAGGGAGGCTGGGGAAATGGGAAAGAACCACATTAACATGAATTATTTCCTATTGCCTCTGTAGATCCCCTCAGTTCTTCCACATCTGTTCAAGCCATGTATGGTTTTTATTTACCAGTCTAGTGGTAAATATAAATATGAAATAGCAGGTAACGACTTGACACTTACCCAATGGTTTGTGGATAGTTTCTTTTCCGCTGTAAATTCACCTCTTTTCCCTAAAGGCAAGATTAGAGGGGATCAGAAGTGGGAGCAGAAGGCACTGAAAACTCCATGAGACTGAATTCTTACTTTTTTATGGGGATGAAGAGGGAACTGGTGAATGATCAAAATATTTGCTCTTAAAACTTACAGAATTAAAATAATGTCTTGTGCCTTTGATATACATTGATCTCCTTATTGAGAGTGGCTGGTTTCTCCTCACTGAATAACATCACTGGCTATTGGGCAGATGTGGAAGAAAATCAGACCTTTAGGAAGTAAGATATAAGGCAGTCTAGATTCTAGGCTCTCCTTCATAATTATATTTTTCTTTAAACTCTGTTTTTAAGACTTGGATATAAAGACACTGTTTTTATAGCCAAGTATACATAGGACTACATATATGTGAAGTATGTATTAGGATAGACGAAGGCAACTTGTTCTTTTATCTCAGAGCAGGAGTTCATTTTAGAACTTTAAAAAGAGGCCAGAATAACATTGATCACCACCGGTTTTTTATAATTACTGTTTTTGAAAAACAAATCTGATGGTCCAGTCCTCCATAAAGCATGTGAAATATTAACTCGGTTTATTAGAAGATGATTAAAATAATTATTATCTCTTTAATATATTTCAGAAATTGACTATGGGTTTCTAAAGCACAGGAAGATGTCAAGCATGCTTTCTGATACAGAAAAACACACAGCAGTCTCAAAAATGTGCGTGTACTACATAGGATATTAATTATTAAAACTGGTAGTGAAATATATTTGGACTTACTCTAGTCTGCAAATATTTTGCATCAGGAAAATCTATGAATACAGGCTAAATTTTGACAGTTTATATATCCTATCAGTTTGCTTTAGGTGAGGAAAAGAACTCTAAGGCCATCAGAAATTATTTGTAGATAATTGCTAATGACTGAATGATGATCTCTGTAGACTGGGACTCTAGGCATCTGTTACTTTTTGCCACACTGCCAGCCATCTTGATCAACAAATTTGAAAAATCAGAAAATTGCACAGCTTTGAGATAACAGTGATAGACCTAAATTTTGTAAGATGGTCTGTGTGAAAGTGGAACATTGAGCTTGAATACTATGTCAAAGAAATGGCAAAAATAGAAAAAAGAAAAAAGACAGTATTTGCAAAAAGTCCCCTATTTTACTGAACCCTGTTAATGTTTCTTTACAAATTGACTTGGTGGAATTTTAGTCAAACTCTTTGACTGCAACACCTCTCCTGTATAGTCCAAATCAAGATTAAATTTTGACAGCGGAATCAGGCCTGTTCCCAGGCATAATTCTGCTGGGAAGCACGTGGCATCTTCAAGGCAAATGTTTCTATCTACCAGCTCCCAGCTTGGGACAAAGCACAGATTGCTCAACTGATTCCTTAGTTTCAGTGGAGTGCATAATGTATGCTAAAGTGTTCAAGGAAATAAACAGAGGATAATGGATCCTTTGTCCTGCTGTAGCTGTGCATGATTTGCAAATAGTTGTTTAATTCTGACTGATTTTTTGCTTGATATCTTGTTTGTATGTTTTTAACCTTGGCTTTGCTCGTGGACTTTTAAATGAGTAGTGGACAATATTCTACTAAAGTTGGATGTTTATTCTGGAATTTTCAAGCTATTGCATGCAACTTGAAGAAGGATTTATTTTTGTTAATTCTCCCAAGTGCATAAATACTTCTAATGACTAAGTTCCCTTTACTGGGCTACTGACTTAGCAACACTGTTCCCTACTGACCATTTTTTCTTCATCTTAAACAGTAAGATTTTTATTTTTGTGTCCTCCTGCTACCCCAATGAAAAATATTTTCAGGGCCAAAACTTGTTGTGACCTGTCTCTCACAAAACACAGAATAACTCCTGGACTCTGCAGATCAGCATTTGTGGAGTTCTGTCACTTTCTACAAAATCTGCCCTGACTAGTCATACTTACCAACAGAAGTTGCCAACTGCTTTCATGATGCATATAAGATATAAAATACAAATATACACACATGTATGTATATAGTAATTACTAGCCTATGGGAATTTTTCTGAAATGTTAAGCAGTCATATTTCTCATTGCTTTAAAACAAAGACCATTCAAGCCAGACAAGATTTTTTTTTTTCTTTTACATTACTCAGTCAATTCCCTAAATCAATAAGCAATCCTATGTTAAACTCTGGCCACTGGCCATATGCTTATCATTTGCCATCTGTTAATTTTTGCACTCTGTTTAATTTCTTACCTTACCACCTTACTGATACCCACTACTTGATAGGGCTTTTTAATGCACATATAATGTATTACCGCTGCCCATATTTGAAGTTTAATGTCATTTTAGTCCAAGGAACTGACCCAGGGACTCTCACTCAGTAATATTTTATTTGCTTGTACGCAGAACATCTCTACCATTGACACAGACAACAATGCCATAGTAGTTGTGTTCAAGTCTGTATACATTGTTATATTTAAAGCTTCTTTTCTCAGGCAGAACTCATAGTTTCAGTGTGTTTTATTTTGAGGAACAAAGAAATTGTTAAGCTTCTAAATGGTTATATTAACTTCAGTGTTTGCTGATCTGCTATTTGTGTTCATTATTCAACTGTGCTTGCCCATTAAACATAACCCGCAAAATATGCTCTCATCCTAATTAAATTAAATATGTCTTTAACAACAATTTTTTAAAGGTTGCTAGAGCTACTAGGCAGATGCAGGAATCACTGCCTGAAAGCAATAATATGAGATCAGGCTGAATGACCACTGTGATCCTTTCTGACCTCACTTGCCTATCTGTGAAAAAGAAAATTAGTCTCTCTGATTTTCTTGTGGCCATTTGGTCTATCACTTACTGTGCACTAGCCTGAGACAAATAAAACCACAGGAAGGCAAATTGGAAGCCAATATTTGGACCAGAAAATGCAACAGATAGTAAAATTTTAATATCTAGTTTATATGCCTGCATGTACAACATACACCAAATCTTCAAGAATCCAGGCACTTGTAGTGACTGAACACAGAAATTTATAGAAATAAAGTTCAAAGTCCTTTTAAATAATGCAATAAAAGGAACCAAGCTCCCAAACTAAATATGGTGCTTGATCCTCTCTTCACCCTGCTGGGAACAAAATGTTTTGCTGCCCTGACATGTATAGCAATGGTGGTCTGGAGGTAGCCGCACTGTTTTGAAGTCCCTGAAGAAACTTTGCCTTTCTATTTCCTTCTGCGCTACTAAAGAATCATGATTATATCACTACTTTGTACTTGATGCAGTATATTGCCCTGCCATCCTATGTTTTTTAGTGGGCAGAGAAGAACCACAATTCATCACTCTGATGTATAGAATTGCTAGTTTTAAGCAGGGAGTTATATCTCCCTTTTGCTCAGGGAGGTACAAGTAGTGCTGTTGGCACTGTCATTAAAATGCCGTATAAGTGCTCTAGTCTCAGTTCAGCACAGAGTTTGATTCAGCATTTGCATGATCATGTAAAACAAGACATAGGTGGAATTTAATGCACCTATCAACATGTGTTGTCTACACACTTGATGCAGTATGACCATTCACATGTGCATAGCTTTGAGAATTGAGTAAACGCTACAAAACCTTTTAATCCTGCCCTAAATTAAATTTTTAATTGAGTAGTCACAATTAGAAGTTATGTGTCAAAAACTGGATCTGTGAACTTATTATGAGAACTTCTGAAATATTACAAAAGACAAAAATGTCCCGAGCTCTTTCCATAGGCAGAACAACAGCATCTCTGCAACACCTCTGCTTGCAAAGATGAGGACCTGATGTGAGCAACATTTTTTTTTATTCTGGACAACATGGTTCAGCCCCATACTATGGTTTGGTTGGCATTGTATGATGCATCACCACCTGCTTTCTTCCAACTGATGTGGCCCTCTGTTTTTATATAGAAAGCTGTATTTTTCACCTCTTTGAGAAGTGGTGACCCTGCTTCCTCCATCTTCTTGTTAACTATGACATTTTGCAGGACAGTAGAGACTGCAGGGTACCAAGGGACTTGATTTTAACAGGCAAATGACCGAAGTGTACACTAAGGCTTTGATGTTGGGTGTCTTGATTTGTTCATGCTATAACAAGGGAATGGATCCTACTTCTTTCAAAAAGCTGTTTTGACCAGTCAGACTAAAAGGAGGACTTCTACTTTCCAAGTGTACCTTTGTTTCTTCTGGCGTCTTCCTGACTTTGTCTCTTCAGTACAGGCTGAAAACAATCACCCTAACTATACAAAGTTGTCCTGGTTTATGCAGCCATTAGAGTGGCCAGAGAATATTATTATACATGGAAACCCATCTATAATCCCTTCAACTCCATTAGTAATCTTTCCACTAACTTGACTAGATTTTACTGAGAATGTCTTTATGCAGCAGGCCTTTATAAATAGACATGCGTAAAACTACAACCCACTGTCAGACATTACTAGTTAATGTTGTTTAATGAACAACAACAGTCTTTTACAGGACTATCTTCAACTAAGGTTATCTCAGAACTGAAGAGTGAGGGATGGGTCTCTATTTCATAGAATCACACAATCATTTGTATTATAAAAGACCTTTAAGATCATCTAGTCCAACTACAAACCTAGACTGCCAAGTCCACCACTAAACCATGTCCCTAAGTGCTGCTTCTACATGTCTTTTAAATACCTCCAGGGACAGTGACCCAACCACTTCCCTGGGCAGCCTGTTCCAGTGCTTGACAACCCTTTCAGTGAAGAAATTTTTCCTAATATTCAATCTAAACCTCCCCTGATGCAACTTGAGGCCATTTCCTCTTGTCCTATCTCCAGCCACCTGACAGAAGAGACCAGCACCCACCTCACTACAGCCTCCTTTCAGGTAGTTGTAGAGAGCAATAAGGTCTCCCCTCAGCCTCCTTTACTCCAAGCTAAACAACCCCAGTTCCCTCAGCTGTTCCTCATAAGTCTTGTGCTCCAGGCCCTTCACCAGCTTTGCTGCCCTTCTCTGGACACGCTCCAGCACCTCAATGTCTTTCCTGTAATGAGGGGCCCAAAACTGAACGCAGGACTCGAGGTGCGGCCTCACCAGTGCTGAGCACAAAGGGATGATTGGTTCCCTAGTCCTGCAGGCCACACTATTTCTGATGCAAGCCAGGATGCTATTGGTCTTCTTGGCCACCTGGGCACACTGCTGGTTCAGCTGGCTGTTGGCCAACAGTCCCAGGTCCTTTTCTGCGGGACAGCTTCATGGTGCACTGTGTTTTGTTGTTTGTACTGCAGCTGCTTTTGTTGAGGAAGAAAGAAAAGATAGAGCTGGACTTCCGCCAGCAAATGACAACCAATGTCTCTTCTTCCCCAAGAATGATTCCTCTCTTTTTCCCTTTTTCTCTCATTTCTATGGCACAGAGGCTTTTCTGCTAACCTGAATATGATTTTTACTGCACAGGCAAAACCCAGCACAACTTATTCAGTGTCACTGTTCTGAAATAAATGTAGCTTCTGGAGCACCTTCTGGAATGTCCAGTTGGCTAACTGTGTGCCTTGTTTTTCCATGTTGACTTGGGACTTACTGTCCTGGTAACTCAAAATAAGACCCTATTTAGTATGGACAATTTTCCCTAAACTCTTTATAAAGTCTAAGAATAGATTATGCTTCCCATCTATAGGTCTACAATCTCAATATATTTGCGTTGCCTCATCTTGAGCAGCATCTCAAGTCACCTGAAGAAAAGACACTTTTTTGGGACTAATACACAGTCTAGCTCTAGGTTTTTCTTCCTTGCACTTTAAAGCATATGACAAGCATATCAAATTTCCTTTATGCTTATGCTTAAAAACAAAAATCATAGTTTTTTACCTGGAATTGGAAAACCATCTCTTCAATTTTGGGTGGGAGCTCGCAGTGAAAGTCAACAGTTGGTCTCCAGATCCTTGCAAGATAAATTAGTGATATATGTGAGTGAAACACATATTTATGGCAACAGGAACTGTTCATGGCACAAAGCTGGGAGCCAACATCAAAACAAATCATCACCAAGATATCACACAGAGGAAAAGCTGTGATAAGTAGGAACAAAACTAGGACAAAGTTATTCTTACTAAGTCTACTAGGTAATGAACACAGAACTTTTGTCCTCTTGTAGCAAAGATTCTTTTTATAGGGCCCTACCAGCTGAAGATGACCACAGATGAGAGCTCTGTATCTAGTGGTCAAAACCACAGGATTCTTGTGAGAAACGTGAATATAATAAACCCATAGGAAACTGAATTTCTTTTATGTATAAGTTGAAGTTCTTCTGTCAGAGAGATGAAGCCAAAATTGGCATCAAGTAGCATCCAAATCAGACCACCCCTGATGTTCTTATCATTCACATCCGAAAAAAAGGAATTCCAGCTGGTGTGGCGCAGAGGAAAGATTACTGGGGAATGTAGAGCCCTTCCACTATGAGTACAGCTGGTCCTAGGAAAATAAACTGCTAGTATATATGATTGGTATGAATAAAACCATTGGCAAATTATTACCAAGGGAGAGAAAAGAAATGCAAGTGGAGGAAATGTGATTTTAAGAGCAACTGCAATTAAATTTAAAATGCAGATAAGAAGTGTCTCACTATCAAAAAAGGAAGTTTCTGATATCACCCTCAAGTAAGAGTAGTGGTCTAAAAAAACATCAGTAGTTTTTGGACTGAACTAGAAAAATTTGTGAAAGCAAGTAAATCATTTGCCTATTAAAGGAGGGGGCAATATGCTGTGTATGATCCAGTCAGTTCTTTCCAGAGACAAAATCTGTGTATCAGCTACACTAAGTCACTTATGCTGTCACATTTCTAATTATGTGCAGGAAATGCAAAGATGCAAAGCACATTTTCTCTTAGAAGTCTCTGGGTGTTCATGAACACTTTGGAACTCCAGCCTGGCAGAGATTTGGAAGGGTGTATCCCTTAAAATTGTAACCCAAATGAACATATAAATCATGTTTGTAAAGGAAATGTCAATATAATTTGCTTGAAATAACAGTTAACATTTGTTTTTTGGGGGGTGAAACTAGGTGAATCTTTCCAAAGAAATAAATCACATTTTTAGAAAGTTATGTTCCAGAATTGCAAATCATGTAGTGCAGCAAAGTGACTCTGTTACCTTTCTGCTCAAAGTCCATACCTGTCTACATACAATTTTGCAGTCTTAGCTTTCTATGTATTTGTCGTTATAGAATATTCTTTGGAAACAAGACGCTCAACTGTAGAAAAGCTCCAAGATGGAATTTACACAAGAATAGGATATACTTAGTATCATGCACTGTAGCTGCTGAACACTGAAGAAAGCTCTTCTTCATATTTATTATTATGACCACACAGTGTAAATCACTAATGAATGTGATAATGATTAGATCTATAAGGCTAGAAAATGGTGGGATGATTACTATGAGTTGAAAAATCAATAGCATGTAGCTGTAAAGATACTATTCTGTCTCTTGTACTAATTGGCTTCATAGAGCTCCAGAGTCTCTTTCCTGAGAACTTGAGCACAAGCAAAGCAGCAAAATATCTTTTGGATCCAGAAGGAGAAACAAGAGTAAGGAGCACTTCTTGTAGTCTCCTACATGCAATTGCATCTTGGTGTGCCTGATTCATGCGCTTAAGATCATTGTACTTCTAGATTTTGTTGTTGTTGTTGTTCATAGATTGCAAATGAATTGAAACTGAACAAATACTGAAGATTACTGTATTGTGTGAGGATTTTCTAAAGAGATGTCTCTAAAGGAAATACTGGGTTGTTTTTAACTAGGCAAACTTCTAAGCAGTATAATATATACTGCAATCTATACTTGACAAACCTGCAGGGGAATAAAGTAAGATCCAACAATAGATTCAAGAGGGTTTTCGTATTTTCAGTGTCTTAGCTGGAAACCCACCCAAGTAACAGAGCAATTACACCTTTTTTATTAAAATGTTCGCACTATTTAATGTTGTACTGTTTTTGATTAAAAAAGTCTACTCACAGAGTTTAAATGCTTATAGATCAATGGAGTTTTAAATTGGAAAGTTAATGTCTCTGCAGGTGACAATGGGTCCAACTGCATATAAAGTATGTGCAGCTGACATACATATAGTTCATAACAGCTGCATGGACTGAAATTTTCTTCATTTTATTATCAAGACATTGTAAATGTCTTGTGTGAATTAGAACAAAAATAACCAGGGACTAAAAATTTTCCAGCTACTCGCTTATATCAGTAAGGTAGAAGTTAATTGAGTTTGGTTCTGTTACACTGAGAAATGTACCATCCTGGCTAACTGTCAACAAACAGCAACTGTTGATATAAACTTTCACCTCTTCTGGGCAATTTCTGTTTCTTTTAAAATATTGCTGTTGGAGCCTCACTGTCACCTACTAAACCCACAGTGCCAGACTGTACTGTCTTGTTCCGTGACGCTAAGTATAATTCTCTACACAGAGGAAGTGAACTCTTGATCTGATCCAGATTTCTTCTTGACTACACCAGCAGAAGCTCTTGTCCTGTGTCCTCCAGCACCAGCTTGTGTCTTGGGAGAGGCTGTCCTTTCTGGCTCTCCATGGCCCCATCCTCTAGAAGGGATCATCTGTGGAGTCGACACTCAAATTTTCTAGGGACCTTCTCCACCTCCTGGGATGAGGAACTTGAGTACCTTACAGATCAACAGCCCAACAGGCTGTTTTGAATCTGCTTAAGCTGACCTATTGACTATTCCTAAATAAAGCAGGCCAGGGATTGTTTTTTGGCTCTGAGGTTTTGTCCTGTCCCACATGCCCAGACTTTCCCCCTTCCCAAACACAGTAGTCACACATCTTTAGGAATAGTCCCTGACGTGTACAGCACATCCAAACAATGCCCAAACATAATCTGAAAGACCAGTAGTTTACATGAGCCAAAACTGAGCTCACGACTGTGCTGACATTTAACCAGTGTAGATGTTTGTGAGCTATGGACTGTTTACTAATATATAGCCACAGAGCTTAAGGTTGGTTCTGCTGCTATTAAAATAGATCTTTTAGTGAATGGGCATCTATGTGGTTCTGCTCCCAACATGCTCAAATAAGGAGAGTTTAAGCATAGCCCCAGAGACCTCAGCAGGACAAAGCCTCTATGTACCGGGCCCCATGTAACTTTTTTCTGCGCAAAACATGTCTCACCACAGTAAGTCAAGAGGATCGGCTTGTTCTTCCGTGTGTGGTGGAGCAAAGAGAAACCTTTAGCCTCGAAAAAAATTAGTGGTGAGAGAATCTTGTGTCAGCAAAACCAAGCGAAAACAAAACTTCATTCTTCTCAAAGGCATTAATGCAGACACAACAGTAAGGGCAGAGCAACACATTTCACTTCAACTTTGACCCTGTTAGTTAGTGCTGACCTGAAAGTCAAAAGAAGTTACAGTCTTTCAGTGTGAGGACGAGAGCAAAATAAAATAAGCTAAAAATATAGACTTTCTATATTTGCTCTGTAAAAAGTGCCAATAGAGACGCCGGAATTCTGGGGAGGTTCCCACAGTAGGAAATAGGTTAGTTATGATTCCTGGCCTGCAAGGGCACCCTGTCGCCTGGCCAAATGGGGCAATCACCTTGGGGATAGGGAAGCTGATGATAAAGGTTGTGCAGCAGTACTAGCTACAAAAGTGCAGAAGGCACAAAAAGATTTCTTCAGGATGGTTAACCAGGCAAGGTTCATCCAAGGGTCCCCTGGATGGTGGCCTGTGGCCCATCATGCTCCTGAATCATACAGCAAATTTATCAATGCTTCCATCACCTAATTACTACAAAATAACTAGAAACATTTAAAACTATATATACACAAATGTCCTTCTTTTGAAGAGTCATTGTTTTACTTAGTCCAATAACTTACATATATTTAGCCATTTGTTAAGCAAGTAAAGAAACCAATAAGGTAAGGAAAAGGGGCTCATTTCAGGCAGTATAATGACTCCCCTTAGAGTTTTAAATGGGGAAAGATGAAAAATGTAGTGTGAAGGTCTATTTTTCTGCCCTTCTCCAACAGATTAGCTATCAGCTGGTCTGCTGTCTGTGCTTTGTTTTTAAACTGACATATACAGGGAGCAAGTATATATGTTTGGGTATGTCTACTCTAATAAACCCGTTAAAAAAAGAGGCTGTAGCTCACAGAAACTTGTAAGCTGAAAATCAGGGCCAATGGGAACAGAACAGAGAGGATGTGGACAACAGTGAAGACAAAAATAAGATGGGAGAACACCAAGTATAGACATCCCTATCTTGCGCCCTGTATTCTATTATCTTTTGTTCAGTCTTATTCCTGGCACCAAAGGTAGTGTTTTCAGGAGACTAATAGAAGCAGAAGTGGCAGCAGGTGGTGTGCTCCAGATGGCATGTGTTGGAAATTGCCTAAATGAAGCTCTGGGTCCTGTTGGGTAGCAATCTCCCAGTTTTGAAGTGAAGTGGACAACAAGCACACAAGTTGAAGAATGTGAGTATAAAAAATTTTATGCTGCTTATGGATGACAAATTACCGGTATGAAAAAAACCCCAAACCAATAAAACTAAAAGACAGTGTTTGGGAAGAATTTGCTTCGCCTTTCTTTGTCCAACTCTTTAGCATTGTGCGCTAAAATGAAGAGCAATGAAACAAGCAATTTATGACATTTAAAGTGCTTTATTTGTTTGCTTCCTTGTATTATTGTTTTGGCCCCTGGACTAGTTATTTACCTGACTATTTCTACAAGTTGAGCTAACATGTTAAATATGCAGGAAGGAAATTGACCGTCAGAACCTGCAATTACTGCCTCCTTAGGAAATAACACAACACAGCATCATTCTTGGAGGACAACAACTACTCTATAACCTAAATTACAATTCAGTCTGCAAAGCCTGCTTTTCTTTCCCCATTGATCCACAGTGAATTAAATGCTAGACTCAAAGCTGGCACTGGAGGCCTATAGTGAAAGTAAGCTGATTTTTCCTGTAAGTCAATGCAGTAGTTGGGAATTTCCTACTGAAAGTCATTTTTATTCATCAGGCATGGGGAACAGAACAGGAATGTGTATTCCTTAAAACTGTACATATTTGTTTAGATAAGGATGACATTTGGAGTCATAGTGAGAAGAAAGTGGCAGACTTCATTCGCTGGAATAGGTTAGACCTCATTACTTAGTATACATGCCTAGATCTTGCCTGTTATTTGACTGTGAGCCTTCTGAAGTAAGTGAAGGTGCACCCTCTTTTTTCTAACTCTGAAGGTTTTTATTCATTTTGATGTTGAAGAGGAATTAATTTCTTTGTAATATTAAAGTCAATTTGACTTTTGAACTCCCATAAAGTTAATATAACAAATTTATATCTAGAGGGAAACCTAACTTTAACACTTGTTAAACAGTTTTTAACAAACTTTATGAATGACCTTTTCTATCAAGCCATAGATGATCAAATATTATGTTTCGTAACTTTTACTTTAAAAGATTATGAATGCCTTTTGCTTAGAAAGTGAAGAGAATGTGTATTCTCAAGAAAGGACATTTCAGTTTGCTGAATTTACAAGCACTTTATACAAAGTAGAGATTTTAACCTATGTCTATATTAACAAGTAGTGCAGACCAATAGGAGCAGATGGGCAGAATGAAACAGTGGTGAGGAACTACTGTTACAAATCTACGTTTCATGCTTTTTTTAACTTCAGGTTTACTCTAGTCTGCTCCATTGGACTGAATACCCACTGGTGACTAGAAGGCATTCACTACGTTCCTGGATCACACGTTCTAGCTTAATGTCATCCAGAAGATTCCAGCTCAAGCTCCCAGACACAGAGAGCTCTGGTATGTGATCAATGCCCAGGTGACTGGAAGATTTCCTTCAGAAGTGCACTCCTTGCCCGAACTAAGACACTTCTGTTGATGCATCCTAAGCTACCTTTTAGGCTAGGTTAACCTGGCCTAGATTAGCAGCTGCAGAACCTGAAGCAGTTCAGAGTTCAGTATCAGAGCCTGGAACACTCAGTTTAACAAGCACCACTTCTCAGAAGCAATATTCTATGTACTAAAACACATTAATGCTGCCATTTGCAACTTGATGGGTTTTTTTTTCCCTCTTAGCATAGGATGAGTTTATGGGGCATACACTAATTACTTATGTGGAACCCCAATAGAAAAATGTACATTGCATTTTACAATTAAAACAAAATAGAGAAGTAATTTGAACTTAGATTAACGTTAAAACAAATTTAGAAAAGGAAAATTCAGAGGCAAGGCTACCTTAAAAACCTTATTTTTTGTCCTGGATTAACAAGTCTCCATAACTTCTTGTCTATACTTGCAAGTGACAGAGATGGTCCTTTAAATGGGGGAATGGAGAAACTGCTTTTTTCAGGACTCTTCCAGCTCTACTTGTTTGGGTTTAGCTACGTAAGTTTCTTTTGAGAATTTAACATTCATTGTTTATCATAATAAAATTAATGAGCTTTAAAGAAGCTGAATCAGTAAGGCTTTATATAGGGTCTTAGATATCAACTTCCAGTTTATACAGGGGTGCATCCTTGCTCTTTAATTCCACTGGGAGATGCATAGGATACAGGTTTTTGCAATATTCTTGAAAAACAAACAAATCAAACCCACTCAAATGTAATATGACAACTTATTCTGGTTTTAATAGAGAGAACTATTTTACTATTAATCTCTCCACAATGCCCAGACAGTGGACTTGGTTTCATTTGTATGTAAGCCAGAATCAAGCACAGATTTCACAAAGCACTATATGTGGTCCATATGGATACAATGTGCATGTTTTTTTGTGCCCATACAATGATCACCCACCATAAGATAACTTTCATTCAGTTCCCTCTGGAGTACATGAAATGTTGACAAAGGGAACAGCATGTGCTGAACATTAATTGGCACCAGACAAACTCATTATTCTCTGAAAGATGTTGTTCATCAATAGGGAACCATCTGCATTGTATTTACATAAGTAACTATTGGTTTCTCTCTTATTACCGTGCTGGATCCTTGACAAAATAGCAAGGTATTCCTAATACAACCACTTTGATTATACATCCTGTTGAACAAGCCAGACAGTAAAGATGTATGACTTTGAGTCCAAGATTAATTTAATTCTTTGATGGTCAAATGAGTTTCTGTCAAAAACAGTATGGAGAAAAATGTAGTGAAATATGAGGGTGTTTGCTTTGGTGAAGTGAGAATCCTTTCTAGGTCAGAAACCTGTCTCTGGTTGTGACAACTAGTGGATATTTAAGGAAAGAATATAAGACCAAGGCAGTCCCTCTCCCAGCTTTTGATATTTGGAAGCTCAGAGGCTTCTTTAGCAAAGAATGGTATCTATAGCATCATATTTGATATGCTGTGCTGGGTCTTCCATAACATTTCCAATATTGTTTTGCCTACATATGGTCTTTGACATGGATGAGAACCTAACTGTTTAGTGTTTTCTGTTTTCTAGAAAATTTCTTTTCTATTGCAGAATTGTCTCCAACTTCTACTATATCTATGCCTGTAATATTTTATGAGCTAAACACCCTCGTGCCCTTGTGCCTAGTCCTATGGATCGTATTGTGTAAACTTGAAGAATGCTATGATGGGGTCTCATTCAGATTTTGTCTAGCTACCTTCAGTTCTACCCTTCCCTCTATTGTTGGTATCCACAGTCACCTCAAACTCACTCCACAATTATCTAGATTATCATGGTGTTAGTATGATACTGTACCTTGTCTCCAGTCTTAATACTGACATTAAGGAAAGAAGTATTTTGTCCTAGACTTGCAGAAAGAACGACAACATGTAGGATATGTTTTTTAATTAGGTCATAACTTTGTCAGTCTAACTCTCCTGGGGATCACCTCCCAGTGTTGCTGAGAATATGGGTCTTGGTTTCTGTCTTGCACATTTCCATCTCCTGGCAGGAATGGGGTGGGCAGCTGTCATTCTTCAGCACTCCAAACCCAATTTCAGTTCTTTATTTTGACCCTTACAGTCTTCCCATCTATACAGGTTAAGAGGTGAGAAAAAGTAGGTCATTATTTCATTTTTCTGTGGGAAGTGGGAAGAGTTGCTGTATACTGCTATCTTTGCCTGAATATGAATGAGCTGTTAGAAAGAATTGTTGCTTTGACCCAAACTTACCTGTTTTAATGCATGTAATTGAATAATGAATATAGCCTGTTAATGGGAACCAAACTATTACAAAAATGCAGGATTTTCTTACTCAGGATGAATTATAGATGGTGATTTCTGCTGCTTTCCATGACTTCTTTTGATGCTGTTAAAACTAACTTTGACAAGTTAGTTTGATTAGGAAAGTTTTTAGCATGATTTTTAAAGGACTCAATGAATCAGAACATTCAAGACTTAAAATTATCCTTATAAATTTTTTCTCCCTTTTATCTGCTCTTTAGAAAAATTCAATGTAAGTCAAAATGCCTAATCCTAGTGAAATCGAAGTGTCTAATTCCTTCTTAGATGAGACTAGAAGGCAAATGTCATCTGGCTTAGAGTTTGAAGAGGTTTTTCATCTTTCTTACTGCCACCTGTTAAAGTAAGTGGTCTTCAAAAGGCTCACTGTTGGAATACAAGAAGAAAAAATATTTTTGTGGCCATACCTATGTACTCTTGCTTTGAAAATTTTTGGCTAGTGCATGTATTTCTGTGCATGAAATGGAAATATAAGGTGGGCATTGAGAAAAATTTCTTTGTGTGAAAGAAGAAAAATAAATTTACTTATGCAGTTTGAATCTGGGGGTCAGAAGCCTTGGGGGTCTTTTGCAAACAAGGATGTTGTCAGTGATGGTATCTGGTTTTGGTGGTGGTGGGGAGAGTCTGTGCCCCTGACTCCTTCTTGTGTTTATGTTACAAAGCAAAACTGGGTTTGCATTAAAATATAATTGCAATTTGGCTTCTGCATAAACTGGGTTTTAATAATGTCTCTTTTCTCTTTGAAACATAGAAAGAGTATAAAACCATGGAGTAGAGAAATTGATAAAAATGTTACATTCTGATTCTGTTCTGTCGAATTTTGTCCTGGAGTTCATGTAAACTCTGTATCAACTAAGTTTGGAGAATATAATAGGGATTTTTTAAAACGGGACTTTCTTCTACAGCCAGTATAATTACAGAAGAATATAAATTCAGACATGATAAATTGTTCCCTATTTATAATATTAAGTGAGGAATCAGTGTGGAAAAGTTCTATAAATGATAAGAAAAATTGTGCCACTAAATTACAAGTTTTATTGGATTCCTAAAGTAAAGCCTCTTCAGTTAATTGAAAACTTGATGAACTGTGCTTTTTGACAAAATTTTGGTTTTCATGAGAAAATGTTTTTTATAGAACTCAGATAATTGAATCTTGATGTTGGATTGTTTAGATATTCAAGAAAATAAATCCTGGTGGGTATGAGCAAGAATGTCAGCAATTTCATTCAAAAATATATTATTTCAGGCACATATGTGTTGATCACCTATGATGGCCTTCACTGAAGCATGCTAAATCAGGGGATGCTCTCTTCCTTGTATCGAATCATAAGTATCAGTTGTAAAGGTGTTTTTATGAACAGATTACAAAAATAGTATGTACATGCACAAGACGTTCACAGATTAATTTTATCAGCGATGGACCAGTGTCGTAGGCAGAGAGCCAAGGCACCACTAATTTTGCATTGAAGCTCAAAGCTTATACTAGAGAACATCAATGGCCTGAGAAATTATAACTGATAGCTTTCAATCATGCTTGGTGTTTCTATATCAACAGTCGTATTTGAACAAACTGCTCAGAAGAGAGTGTGTTGCCCTTGCTGCCTGAACATGAAGTCCTGTGCTGGCTAAGCTGATTCTTTATCAGGAAGCAAGGGCATGCTGCTGCCTTCTAATCCTGCTGACATTTAAAAGCCAGCCCACCGTGCCCTTTCTGACTGCAGAGAAACAGGAGAAGGAGTTCTGCCACACCACTTCCTCTTCCAAGGACATATGATTTGTGGCAACTCCCTTCTCCTACCTTCTCCTAAGGAGTAGAATAGGGGTTTTATTCCACAGTGGGAGGGATCTCCATACCTCACTCCATACGTGTTCTGGAATTAAATAAAAAAAAATTTGTCCACAAAAACGTGCTTTCATTTCATTGGCTTTTTATCACTACTTCTAGTGCTATAGAAAGCTCAGAGGGAAAGAGAAATCCCAGTGCCTGTACCTACTGATTACATATCACAGGGAAGGCTTAGCTGCACCATTGCTCTGCTGCCCTGGCAGAGCGCTTGTGGATTCTGCAACGTGAACAGTAAGGCCACTCACAGCCTTTCAAGCTGTTTAAGGGCCTTCCAAAATTTTCCATAGGCTGTATTTTCCTGTTTGCTATTTGCAAGAAGCCAGGGAGCAGTCTTTTATCACACACAAGCTGCCTTCTCCTTACTGAACCCTGGGAGTTGTGAAGTTTTTAAATAAAGGGTATTTCATCTGTGCAGCGTAAGTAGGACTGGAGATTAAAGATCTGAAGTACAATTTGAGCTGCATATCTCCTACACCTGACACTTCAGAATAGAGATGCTAATATTAATACAAATTAGGCGTGAGGTCCCAAAACCTTTGAGAAGACTTCTTAAAAACTATTTTTTTCTTTTGCAAAGTGAAAAAGCAACAAAGTAAAGCTGTTGCTTTCTCTTTCTGGAGAAAAGGGCAAACAACAAGCATGGCTGGTATAGTCCCTTTCTACAGCAGTATCTGTCTTCCCGCAATATCTTACCCATGCCTATGTCTCTCCTCTCCTTTGTAGTACTGCTCCTCTTTTTCTCATAAAATTTTTCACCTTATCTCTCCCTTTCTTACTGCAAATCCAACATCCCCTGCTTTCTCCTCTCCTGATGCAATAGCACCCATTCCGTTTTACCTCCCTCTACCTCATGTGTATCTGCTGAAACTGCCACTGTCCCAGGAAACCACACATTTTGCCACTCCAACTGTAGTTAGATGTATATATTGTCTTATTAGAAGGTTTTCTGAGTGGGACACCATGCTGTTTCTCGGGCTGGAGCAGGTCAAACGTGCTCAGTGCCTCTCAGGTGCTGGGGAGACCAATACATGGCTTTAAAGGTCATGCGTAGGCAACTTATATAGGCCTGTACTAGACTGAAGGCTATCTGATGTACAGGCATGTAAAGGACTGAAAGGTGAGATACCAAGTCCTTTGTTCAAAAAAGGGAAATGAGTAAGACACGTGGAACTGAGGACGGATGGAGATAGTCTTCTTTCCACTGAAGAGTCGGAAACACAAATTGGGAGTAAGGTACGAGCTCTCAGAGCTGCTCACTGACAAAGGACAACTGTCAACCTTAGAAATTTTTTTTTGATCATTGGGCATCCTCACCCACTTTTGATTAAGGGCAGCATGTTCAGTTTTGCAAAACATTTACCATCAACACTGTCTTGCGATAAGTTTGCAAACAACTTACAAACAAAGCAACCATACCAATTATCATGTGTGCTTTTCCACTCGCTGCATCCCATATTAGTAAGAGAATGCCCAGAACATATTACTGTAATCTCTTAGAAATGAAATATTTTGAAGGTTTTAATGATGTATTTGAGGACTGAAGCCTGATACTGAGATTGCATTGATAAGCTTTAAAGAAGATAAAAAGGTTAATTTATTAACATTCCTGAATATCTCTAGGATTTTTTTTTGGACGGTGAATGGGTATGTTTTCATTTTGCACCAGAATCCTCTGACTTTTCAATGTAAAAATGTTAATTTAAACAAAAGTAGTACTGAACATGCACTTTAAGGGTTGCAGTAGTCCAAGCAAAAGAAGTATACATGTGCACACACACACAAACTAATGACTTTGCTTTTTTTGCCTGTCAAATGTAAAGGTATTGTATGATTTAAATAGTGGATCTGCTCTGGCTGTAGGGACATTCCTTTCCATGTTTTACTGCCTTTGCTGCACTCAGAGCAGAGACTCTTGGAAAACGTATTTCTATTAAAAATTTGCAGGCAGCTAAATCTCCTCAGGATTGTTTCTCTTCCTCAGATGTGCTGATTTTTCTGGGCCCTCTGCAAAAGACATCACTAGGGATTTTGATGAAGGCTGAGAATATGCTTCCTACCAATAAAAGAGAGTAAGTAGGTGTCCAGCTGGGTGTCTGGCTTCTTGAGCTTCAGGCTGATTCTTTAATTTAATTTTACTGTGTGGTTATGTTCATTATAGGGGTTAGAGACTTGCAGGATTCACATTTCAATCCAGCTAAACACAATTCGTGAAACAGAAATCATGCTAAAAATAACATTTTAATTTTTTTCCAGGAGGAGCAGAAATGGAATTATCTTACCCTCTGCTCCCATTCTTGCACAATGGAAAAGTTGGTATGGAAATTCTTTTCTTCCAAAAAAAGAGCTGACCTGTCACTTACTGCACATTAAGAGTTGTTTAGGACCTTTGTTCCAGTCATATCCAACTAATATAGTGCTGCTTCTTATTATAAACCTACAGCCATTTGAAAGCTGGTTTGCTGATCATTAGATACTGCAATGAGCTCCATGGACCTGATTACATGATACTGAACTTGTACCAGTCAGAAACAAACCTTACTCAGCATTTTTGCAATACTTTCAAAGAATAATGAAAGAGCTTTATTACAAAAGTTTACTTTCTTTTCTTTGTTTGAGGAGAAGGGAGAATAAAATATTTTTAGACAGTACCATTCAGACAAGAACTGAGTGCTTTCTAGTGATTTCCTCTGTATGTAAACTGATGAATATTTCAGCCTAAAATATTCTATACAAAAGTATATACCTCTTGACACCAAATAACCTAGTACATAGTCTCTGCAAAACCATTACTTTTAAAAAGAGCTATCATTTGGAAGGCAGATGGAATTGGCAGTTATCCATAGAAGTGCCTACTCTGTCTGCCAGTGAGGTAGAATCTAATATGTTGCTATGGTATGACTAACTATATACATCCATAATGTGGTGTGTCAGCTTAAAAAACTTGAGACAGAGGCTTTTCTAATACATCTTTGAATTTAGTTGCATCATCTGACTAAGTATATTGCTTCAAAAGGAGCCCGTGTGTACAACATTATTCTCAAAATCATGTTTATCGGCAAAAAGGG
Organism: Haliaeetus albicilla; assembly: GCF_947461875.1. Classification (NCBI taxonomy): domain Eukaryota; kingdom Metazoa; phylum Chordata; class Aves; order Accipitriformes; family Accipitridae; genus Haliaeetus; species Haliaeetus albicilla. The sequence goes on along the minus strand of NC_091496.1, from coordinate 21,768,789 downwards.
AGCACACCTACATATAAAGCAAGATTTTATTGTTAGTACAAATGAAATCTTAGCAGTCTAGTTAAAGAATAATTATTAGTCTAGATATAATTATTACAAAAACCCCAAGGAATAAAAATACGATTAAAATTGTCATATACATTCTTAGTTTCTACCCCTTATCCTGATGTTATGCTCATGATTCCCCTACTCCTTTGGTCCTGAGGTTGCTTGTCCTACACTGGAAAAAAATATGATGTTCTTAGTGGTTTCTTCTTTCCCACTCTAGGAACCATTTGGAGTAATTTTAAATATTTGCTAGTGTGCTTTTACACATTTGCTCTTTCTTCACTGATCTGCAGCTGCATGTTACACCTGAATTTACTATATATGGTGCCGTCTACGTTTGTTAGATACTATGTGTACTCTTTGTTAATTCTAAAACCTGTTCTGTCCAGTTCCAGGTTTACATTTCTGTTAATTGACCACTGGGAAATGGTTATAGTCATGAGGTTTCCAGTGCCAAGCCTGTGTCCCACCTCTTACCATTTTATCTCCATGTTGCTAGGTAAATTGCTAAGAAAATAACTCACCAGCCTAAAGCAATTTTTTACGTCGGGTAAGGTTGAAAAAGTGCTCCGCTGAAATTCTTGATACTCGGTTACCATTTTTAATGCAATTTTTTCTGTCAGAAAAGTTGGCTAGGTTTGAAGTCATACCACTTTGAGTTGGTTTCTACTGCGCAGTAACACCAAGAATGTTTTTGTTTTTTATTACTACACAATGAAATAAGAAAAGGAAACACAACTCAACTTTTCATTTTTAACACTTCTTTCTCTATTCTTTCCCCTGTTGCATGAATGAAAAACTGTAACAGTTGCAGAGCAAGAAGCAATTTGGGCTCCTCTCTGGGGACATCTTGCTCAAGTCACTTTGGCCTGGATTCATTTCTGGAATATACCCACTTATCTGGACTTAGATGTCTGCAGAACTACCTGTTCCTTTCATTTGCCTCCTCTTTTCCGCAACCATTTTAACATGGCTTAGATTTGATACTTCCAGAGAACTGTGCCAATTACCAAAAATAACTCAGAAAGATACCTAAAATACCATACAAAATATTTCTGTTTAACTCTGTTTTACAGTAATTTGCAGACTTGTTAAATTCTCATCTCCTTTCTGGTTTTGACAATGCAAGACAATGATACAGAAAGAGCAAAGAACAGTACTAGGCAAAAAAAAAAAAAAAAAGAAAGAAAAAAAATTGCAAGTCCTGTATTGTATCAAAATAACTGATGGTGCTTTTGCTTGATACCTTCTTACAAGAAAATATGAAATGAGATTTATCTATGACTAAGTAGGATCTTTATTTTCCAAAAAGCAAGCAATCAAATACCAGGAAAGAGGAAGAGGATGAATAGGAAAGATAGGAAAGGAGGAGCTCCTGTTTTTCTGCATGTGTAGAGGTGATCTTTAGTTCCCCTTCCTCTTTAGTTTTTGCTGTTTTTTGCTTTTTGAGTTAAAAGAAATCCATATGGTTTATGTGATAAAACCTAAAGTTCCATTTTAAAGTGGAATATATTTCTATGTCATCCAAAGTTTGCTGCTATTCTGAGATGTTTTACTTGTTCCTTATGGAAAAAATATCTAGAGAGTGGCAATTTTGTTAATTATGAGAAGAGTTCGGTGATTTGCACAGAGACACTTATCTGAAGAGTGTTTTGGTTTGCGATCAAAACTCTAATCTCCTTAGCCTTAGAAAATCTTAAATCCCAACTCAGTTCTCAGCTCAGATAACCCATATAAATAATTTATTTTAAAACTGGGTAATTTAATACTGTAGTTATAAGTTGAAAATGGTGTTGCTCTCTCGCAACCAGAAATCAGAGGATAAAAGAGCAGCCCAGAGAACCATGACTGCTGGTAGGCCTGGGATTTTGATGCATCTTTTGTGATGCTCTGGTACTGGATGCTACAAAGGGACAGGAAAGAATGTGGATGGAGGAAAACAGCTATTAATTCAACTCTCTCTAGTCCCTTGGAAATTAAAAAAGCCCTTTCCCTTAAAACAGGTAGACTGCAGTTCAGTGGAAAAGTTTGAGAGAAATGCTTTTGGACAGTTCTGTTGAATGACAAATTCTGTTTCCATTCTGCAGGGATGTGGAGTGACAGGAGAATTCTGTTAGATCCCACACCAGAAATGTACTTGCAGACAACACCTATACTGCTTGCTAGGCAAAATTTTCACCAAACTTGCTACTTCCTTCAAAGTGTATGACATGCTTTTTTTGAGAATCATCTAAAACTTCTGAAGAAAAAGTTACCTTGTCCATGAGGGCAGTCAGGAAGATTAAACCGCGGTAGTAATGATAGCCTGGTTAATGGTCATTGCTTAGTGGTGAAGAAGGAGCTATGGGGTATCTAATTGCGGGAGTTGCTACTGAGGACCTGAGTGAAACAACATGAAGGTGATATGTGCAATCACCCTTCTACATTTCATATGGATTTACAACCCATTACAGGCACAGTAAGCCTTTTTACTAACTTTAATGCTCTTTGGAAAAGGCCCCTATATGCTTTTTATTTTAATATAGACCCTAGCTTTAGTACTTTAAAGGATTTCTCAATTGTGTCAAGGGGAATGATTTAGATTTTGTTCAGACTATGATCTACAAGAATAAAACACTCACTATCTTGCCCTTCTTTATAATGAAATTCAGTGAAAGATCAATTAATCCCATTAAAGTAATATACAGCAAGAATGGATTTCTTTCATAATGATTTTATAGCACTGATTGAATACATCGGATTAGATGTGATAACTCCTGAATATAGTTTTCTTAACTCCTGATTAAGAGTCATGTGGAAAGCATTCATGCAGCTAATGATAAACTAATCTATTCAGGAGGACAGAATGTTTATAGCTAATTTATCAGTGACCTGCAACACAGTGTGAAAATAATTTATCGTTGATGTGCAATGTGCAAGGCACAGGAAACGAACAGAACTATTTTTAGATTCTTCTTAATTTGCTGTGATTATAACCATGTGACTCTTCAGTAGCTACTGAAGTCATGGTTTATAGTGTGACTGCATGTTGTTTTTACACTCTCTCCTCTCTGTTTTTAATTATAGTACCATCATGTGAGTATATCTGCAATTAGAACACTGTAGCTGTAGGCTAGCAGTAGCTTAATTGTTTAAGATCCTACATAAACTAGTTGTTGCTTGTGATGAACTTTCTTTAGAAAAGATTGCATTCCCAGATTGAAAGAAGCAGGAAGTAAATGTGAGGATGCTAAAAATAATATCAATAAAAAAATCAGGTGGTTTCTAAATTAAGTTCCAGAGTTCCTTTTAAAATCACTCATATGCTTTCTCATTTAACACTGCCCTTCTTGGAACTTCCATTTGACTATATCAATAATAGTATATATCTTATGATGGCTTAAGACTTTAAATATTCAGGACAGACTTTGCTGACTATTAATTTTGGTCCTGAAAATCAACGTACATTTAGTTGTTTGGAATTACCTAACACACGTGAAATTTAGTTCTTAAAATTACTGAAATCAGGAAAGTATCAGGAAAGCAATCAGTACAGAGCTAGCATAGAAGTTTAAAATTCAGCAGAGACATCTATAAGTGTTTCCAAAATATGTAATTACTAAACAGCAATAAAAATAAATAATTGTTAACAGCTAGAGATCTACATCTTGCATATCATAATAGAACTCAAAAATATTTATAAAACAATTTTTAGGGCAGACATCATATTACACTTACTGAACATTTTGACACTTTAGGCAATATCTTCAGAAATAATAAAAATGGAAGGAAACAATTGCTGGGATTACAAAATACTTGTAAAACATATATATAAAAAATGTTTCCTACCAAAAAGAGATGAAAATTTAACTGAGTAAACAGCAATAACAATTTATAATGTTTGGAAATGATAAAAGAAATCATTCCTCACATCTTGAACATATAAATGTGGTTTTATCTTGGTAATTGTAACCTAGAAACATGCCAAGTGCATTTTTCTGAACACTAGTACTGAGTGCCAGTTTTTTGAAGTTCTCTTAAAATTAATCTTTTCATTTAATGAAGGTCACATTGAATGTCTGGTATTGGCCTGTTAGTTTCATTGTCTGAAAAGTTAATGTTACTTGATTAAACTGACTAATTTTTGTAGTCTTATGATCAGCATACATGGCCAGGGATACATATGTAAAGGCACATAACACAGACATGCTTTCATTTCTAGTGTTACCTAAAAGTAGCTTGAAGTCCTTCCCTTCTTCACCGAAAGCTGTGTATGAGTTAGATGGAATGCAACACATACACTAACTAAATTCCACTGAAGTACTACTCTATAGTTTGAAGAATACAATGATTAGATACTGTTTACACAGAAATGTATTGGAAGACCAAGACAGTGGCTGTTTCTGGTTAGAGGGGGAGATTACTGACTATAGACATGCAGATTACTGACCGTATGTGTAATACTGGTTTTCCACTTGACTGCTTAGGTTCTTCTGGGTGAAACTCCAAACAGAGTAGGAGATGAACCCTAAGCCAACAAGTAGTAATTGCAGTGTGAATTGACAAGCCAGAATGGAATAATGGGAAGAAACAACACAAAAGGGTGGTAGTTTGAAGATACTGCATTAATTTCTTACTTCTAGTATGGAACATAAGAAACTAATGAAATACTATTTTCTTAGTACCTAGAAAAGGCAAGGAGCTGAGTTTCATTTAATTTGTTGTTATATCAAGTAGAAAAGAAAGCAAAAGGAAGGGAGGCATGCACAGAGACAAAGGAGAAGGGGGGTGTTGAGGAAGGAGAGAAGCAGGATGGCAGAGGATGAGCAAGGGAGAAGGCAGAAAGATGGAAGGCAAGAGGACTCCTTATTGCAGAAACCTAACCTTCCTCTCACATAAAGCCCTTGCTGAAACTCCTCATGCAACCATTTGTGTGAGAACACTTGACTATAAAATTCAGCATCAGTGGCCTCTCTATGTTTCTCACCTTGATCTATTATTCCACCTCCTCTGATGTACTTTGCTGCTGTCTCTATGGGAACGAATTTGTCACTGACACCTCCTCAACTATCTGCCATGCAGAAGACCTCTTTAGTAATAGTTGTTCTTCAGGTGTGCCCAGCTATCTCTAGTGTCACCCGCTGCCTCCTTTTCTAATCTGGATTCTGCTTCTCACAATTTTGAGTTCATTTCCTGTGCTTTCATTCTCAGCTATATTTGTCCTTGAGTTTTATCTCCCATCACTACCTCTGCAAGGTCAGGCTGACCCAATCAACTAAATATCAGGATTTATTCTTTTTTCATTGTCCTTTACTTTTATCTCTGGCATATTTGACTGGGAAAATGTTTCCATTCATAAAACTCACATCACTGGGGAGGCCTGGTCAGTATCTCTTGAGGATCCACAGTGGAGCCACTCATGAAGGACTGCAGCTCAAGGGAAGGACCCACACTACATCAGGGGAAAAGTGTGAGGAGAAAGGGGTGGCAGAAAGGAGCTATTACAGACCGACCACAACTCCCGTTCCCCACCCCCCTGCACCACTTGGAGGTGGGGGGAGGTAGAGAAGTTGGGAATGAAGGAGTGAAATTGAACCTGAGAAGAAGACAAGGTGGGGAAATATGGTAGTTTTCATCTTTGTTTCTCACTATCCAGATAGATTTTAATGGGCAATAAATTAGATTAATTTTCCCAAGGTCAAGTCTATTTTGCCTGTGATGGTAACTGGTAAGTGACCTCCCTATCTCCATCTTGACCCATGGTCTTTTTCTTTTTTTTTTCTTCCTCCAACCTTTTGAGAAGGGGGAGTAAGGAAGTGGCGGGGTGGGTGTCTGGCAACTGGCCAGGGTCAATCCATCACACGTGCATAAACTCTGTAATCTTCCAGATATGTTGGCTGCCTTACATTAACATGGTTGAAAATGATGCACAAGTTGCTGTTGCAATGGAAGCATGGGCTGGTTCAGTTGCTGAGCACTTTATAGGTGGACAGACAATTGAGTGCATGGACTGAATTCTGAGTCCAACTCTGACATTCACTCTTCCCTGCCTTAGTCAAGTCACTTGCCTGTAACAAAATGACTAGCTTTTAGGGCTTTCACTGTGCTTTATAAAGTTTGATTGTATGCTGCTTGCAATGCTTTGCTATGTAAGAATGAAAATCTGTCACAGAATTCCCCTGACATTTGTTGAATTTGCAATGACCGACAGACCTCCACTGCTGTAACAGTGGGAGGACCCTGGCTCTCTCACAGCTGTCAAATAAGCACCTTTCCCTTACAAGCCTAGCTGAATAAAACACTACTCTTAAATTCTATGGATTTTTTTTTCTGCATCAGAAAAATGTAAAAATTGTCCTTGGAGATGCATGACTTACAGAACTTTTCCTATCCCTTTCCTCTTCTTGACTTGGATTTCTGACCATATACAGCAAAGGCAGTGGAAGACCTCCTGCCAGCTCGAAGGAACCTAGGATCAAGACCTTACTGAAGGATTTGGATATCGCAAGCATATGAACGCTTGAGTGGGCATTGTTATTTATCCATCAAAGTGACTTGAAATTAGTTTCAATATAGGCTCGTTTGCCAGCTAGAACCTCATGATCTTGGAAAATGTGAGCATTCATCCTTTGAGATGAAGGGAAAGGCAGGAAAAGTTTAGGTGCCAAACATGCAGGTTACATATGACAAGCACTTAACATGAAATCTTATTTTAAAACCTGCAATGTTTGTCACACTGCTTTAAAAGAATTTTTTTTGTTGCTCCTCTGAGGAATAGTTTTCCACATTATACAGCTACAAGGTCTTATGAGTAACTTTAAGTACTATACAACTTGCAGCAGGACTAGCATTAATATAGCTAAATTTAGCTATAGTGCTGCTGTTGGTTGCTGATAAGCTAAAATTACATCCTTCTGATTTGTCTGCCATTTAAAAAATATTTAAAGGATTATTAAGTTCATAATCAGAATTATCGCTTTCTCTCCATACTGGATTTAGGTCTTGTGGCTGAAGTGTGATTTCATACTTGACTATCTTTGTTTTCACAGACAATATGCTTCATAAATTTAACTCCTAATGAAGTGACTTTAAAAAGAGTGACAAAATGCATTCAGTTTTTTAAAATAGTTAAAGACTCTTCAACATATCCTGTCAGACTAATGGAAAAATAAGATAGACTGTAATTAAATGTCCAATGTTCCCAGCCCCATGGAGAGCAGTAGTAATAATTCGTGTAATATTTTTCTGGATGGCTGCTTATTTTATCTGTATAAATCAATAATGTCTTTGATAGAGATGTGCAAAGAGTTTTCTTGGGCAAAGAATTTCTGGAGTGTGAAAAGTGTTTTTCTCATCTCAAACAATCTGCCAATGATGGACTCATCTTCTGTTCTTACTCTCCCACTCCTACCCCTTTAAGACATTTTCATAAATGTAATGCTCTAATAAATCATATGCTTTTCCATTATCATTACTGAGTTAAAAGGAGTTAGCAGCAGATGTTCTAGAGGTCAGCTATTTAGCTTTGCTTTTGTGACCCATTTGTTTGTTGCCTTTCTGAGGCAGAGCAATGGTAGATCACGCCACAGGGAGAAGTGATGGACCTGTGAATTCCTTAAGGTTACTGGACAGATGTTGTAGTCTGCTACAGAATCTCTGGGATGCTGCGGTATTGTCCATGACTTTTTTTCATCTCAATGAACAGCCCCAGTGTGAGGAGCCTTTAAAATGGAAAAACCTAGGAAGATAAACGCCTGTTTTCCTGCCACATGGTATGCAAAAGGGGGATTGCAAAATAAAGAGGTTATAGACACAGTGATCCCGAGCAATCCACTCTTGCCTAAATTTCCAGCTCCTCTTCAGCCTTGATTTAAATAAAGGCATGCTAATATTCTAACATGACAAAAGATGAAAACACTGTGTAAATTTTGCAGAACATAAAGGAGAAAACTAAGGCCTTTTTTATGTGATACACTTCCAGGCTATGCTCTCACTGCCAGGTGGGATTTGCTCACAGCAGACATATGCTACCCTTCAGCCTGGTGTAATAGAATCTGTTAGTTCTTTTTTGGGGTGGAAGAATGGATTATGTCCATGTTTAAGTTATTTCTAAAAGCATCTATGATTCTACTCAGCTTTGTTTTGCAAGATTGTAAAACAACTTTTCAGTTTTAGAGCCTCTCAGGGGCTTCTATGTCATAGTTGCCTGAACACCTTATCAGTTCAGATCCTATTCTTAAAATTGTTAATAAAGCACATCAAGACTACTCTGTTTACAAAGGCCAGCCTGTCTACCTACCAAAACATTGTGTTCTGAAATAAAGAGGCATCTTTAATACCGATTCTTTTTTTTGTTTTGTTTTGTTCCCTGTCACAAAACATTTATAATGCTAAAGCTTCCTGCTCCAGAATTCAAACAGGTCTAAATTAAGAAGATTATTTATTTAATATATTTATACCACTAATGGTCCTTGGTTATAGAGTTGGTAGATTAAGCTACTACCAATAAAAGTTCTAGACTGAACTAGAACAAATACATTACTACAAGTGAATAAATAAATTCAGATTTAGCATTTGTTGTCTCTGAAAAATAAAACAGATTAGCTATTTGTCATAGCTAATGTGGAGTTTCTCAAGCTATTCTAGAGGATAAAACAGTCTAGGACAAGAATCACCTGACAATACTCTGCTACAATGTCCTGTCTTGAATGTGGGGACAGATTACACTGGAAAGCAGTTCTCTCTTTTGTATTGTGGCAACATGTACAGGTAAATGATTAATCTTTTGGGCATTATCTTCGATAAATAAAACCATGTTGATGATGGTCCAGCATGGATATGTTTAATACATGCTGAGGTCTGCCTGTAAATCTGATTGAAGAACTCCCTTTATATGGAAGAATATTCAAGGCTCACAGGAAAGAATTTAGCTGAGTTTAAATAGTAGAGCCATTTTATGGAAAACTAGTCTGTTGGGTGGGGTTTTTATTTATTTTTTTTTTAAATGCCACAGTCTGCTGTTCAGATCATTGTCTTAACAACGAGGCCATAACTTCTCAGACAAAAAAAATATTTATAATTACATACTGTTAGACTTTGTAGTTTGAATGGTAGATGGGATAAAAATAAAAATTAAGGTTAGGAACCCTCATGTGTGGTTTAGGGCTGAAAGAGAAATTGACAGAAATGGGGAGTTTTCTTCCTAATCAGCAGGCTTATGCCATAAATTCTCCAGCACAGACTTTAAAAGTAGCAGAGCCATACGATCCTAATTTGAGGAGCTTTGATATGAACTGCAAGGAAAATGCAGATATCTTGCACAGTTTTCTCATCTTAGAGCAATTTTCTTGAATGCCAATGGTGGAGATGATAATGACCAGTAAATATTACCTGCACACTGGAAAAAGTTAAAAATATCAGAATGATCTTTCCTCATTGTCTGTGCTTAGTTTGTGCTGGAGCAGAATTTGCAAGTGTATGTGGCCTTTACAAGGAGAAATAGGTATTATTAAAAATACACTTAATACCTGCTGTTTGCTGCTGCTTCTTTTTTTTCTCCAAGCTATCTTCTCCTGTCCTTAACTCAGCTGACTACAGAAAGGTAAGCTCTGAATATTTTATAGCCATATCTTTTTAGAAGACATAATAAGGCTCCACATGTTATCTGGCTGCAATTCTGTCAAGGTATCTACACCTTTAAGTTGTTTTGACCATCTATCTTATTTTTGTCACTGGAAATTAGGAACCATGTATCTCAGTATGCAGACAACTTCTTTCTTATTCTTGTAAAAGCTTCACAAATAAGAGGCCTTTTCCCCTCATATGGCATAATGCAACAGACCATAATTATGTGTGGTGAAGGACATTTGCCTTGTTTTAAAAGGGCACTCACATAGCTACTGTTTGCCACCCAAGAGGAGACGGTCATCAGTGTAAGGAACACGTACAAAATATGAATCAATTATGGATTAAGATCTAGCTCAAGTGTGCTAGCTCTGATTTGACCTTGCATACATCAAAGCCTTAAAGCCCTCTGGAACTGAAGCAAGACCTTCAATCATCCTGCATTTATTCTCTAAAAAGCATAAGGAGCGCTAAGCCAACAGCACTGCGGTTGGTGGTTACCGCATGAGGCCCAGTTGCCACTCCTGATGCCTCACTAATGTATAACCCTGTGATAGTGTCCTGTTCAGAAAGTTTTTAAAAAGGATTTTTAATTGTTCTTATGGTCTTCTGTGCTTTTGGGAGACGGAACTGGACAATGTGAAAAACATCTCTTTTGATAGTGCTAGTTAATTCTGCTGAAAGTAGTTACAGGTGGGTTTTGTTTGGGAAGGGCTTTTTTTTCTTGAAGAATTCTGTTACATCCATGCAGCAGAGTGTGGAAAGGCATTTAATACATATTCTATATTAGCAAGTTCAATATGCCCAGGCATGTTCCTCAGCACTGAATAAAGGGAATGTCCTCCATCTATGGTAGTAAACTGTATCAACCACCAAAACAGACAGGCTGCTCATAAACAGTTTGTGTGCTGAACCGTGCCCATCTGGAGGAATATGATTTGGCCCAGGCCAAAAGCTTGCCAGGGGCTGTTGATTGGAAGTTGGTATAGAGCAGGTGCAGGTGCTAGTAATTTAACATACTATATAGATGTAGCTATACGGTGTCTGCTCTTGTCTCTAATTCTCGCTCTTGCTCTCCAAAGTAGCCAGCTCCCTCAGCTACTCGCGGCACAGCTGTAGCAAATCTATCTTACTGTGGCCACCTTGCAGTTACCTCCTCCTCTTGCTGTCTGCTCTCCCATTCTGCTGCAGTTAGATGCAGCAGAATCCACTGGACAGAAGTGATCTGTAATTCATGTATTTTTGCTGTAACGGTGGTTTCTCAACTCTAACATCTTCGTTGTCAATGCAAAATTAAGATGCACAACTTTTTTTCTAATGATGTAGGGTCAAAAGGCAACTCAGGGCAATGAACTGAACTGTCAGTGAGGTTTCTCAGACATCATCTGTAGCTCCTCTTCTCTATACCTGGATTTGGGCATACTTATTTTTGCAGGAACTTTTCTTTTTTTTTTTTCCTTTTTTCTTTTTAAAGCTTAAAGGACCATTGATCAGGAAACCAATTCTAAAGAGTAATGGCTCTCAAATAACATAATTAAAAGTAAAAAATTGTGCTTATTCCTGTACTTTTGCTTGTTTGCTCTGATTTGTGAAAAGAGTGCGGTCTAGCAAGAGGTATGCTGAGTGCCTATCAGACAGGCCTGAGATTACATGCTGCAGGATCAGTAGCACTTTTGTGTGAGCTATCAAGACAAAGATGGCAATTTTTCTGGAAATTTAGAAGATCAGTACATCTAGGTGACTAATGTGAGCTGTAGGTTTTTTCTTGTGCAAAAATGTCCATCTCCCCAAATAATCGGTAACATAAATGGACCAGTCAGACAATACTGCATCCACTATTGCAGCCCATGCAGGGTTACAATGGGGTAAATCCCTACAGCTGAGCTGCAGATTGACCTCTGGTCCCCTGAGCTTTAGATCAGTGCCTTGTTCTAATGTATTCTCTTCAGGTTACATTATCTTCAGGCTTCAATTTGATATTACACTTGAAAAACTGAATCTGACTTGTGTATGGGCAACCTTTGTAAATGAGGCCTTTTATTCTGGCTGAAGTTACTCTTTTACCATTATTGAAAGTTTGAAGTTGTATTTTTCTCCAGTGAAACACCTCAGAC